>NC_135237.1:85711714-86036714 GCF_051348905.1 Ranitomeya variabilis | reverse complement strand
AGGGAAAAGAATATGTAAATTATTATCAAAAAAATGTCTTTTAAAAAGTAGGGACCGAGCAAAAAGATGTAAATCCTTGATAATAGAAAAAGTGTCAAGGCCTGCTGCAGGTGAAAAAGAAAGGCCCCTATTTAATAAAGACAGATCAGAGGGAGTCAATTTATATTCACTAAGATTAATCACCTTGTTACTATTCTGTTCCTTGTCTGGAGAGCGACCACCATGGCGTCTATAAGGATGAAAATTATGTTGTTTGCGAGATCTCTTATAGCCCATGCCAGATCGAGTCATCATAGAAGACACAGAGGCGTCTGAAGTGTCGCCAGCTGAGGATACTGATGAGATCACAGGAGGAGGAGTCAAACTAGCAAGCGCTCGCACATCAGACCCAGCAGTGATAATTTAGTAATAAAACCTCCAGTGTCAGTAAACAACAGCACACAGCTTGATAAGTGACACAACATAGAATTCAGTATTTTAATCCCTACCTCATGTTGTCCTCAGATTATATAGCAAAAGCCTGCTAACAGATTCCCTTTATTGGCTCTTTAAGCCATCATACTATTTGAGATGTTTTCTAACATTTCTTAGAATCTTATACCCCGCTCTTATCATTAATTACAGTTTCTCTTTTTCATATAAGCTTTAATACAATAACAAAAAGTCTACAGATCTTTGACTTTTCTTTTCTGGAGGTCACACTATGCTTTAAAATTGGTATTAGAGTTTACAATTTTGTTGAAAGCATTCATTTAAGTCGCGGCCCGCAGCCTGCCAAGTAATAGTTAGAAGAACAAGACTAAACCGTCTGTTTTTCTTCCATGGCATTGAGTGGACTGAAACAAGAACTCTAATTTAATTTTATGTTTATACTTTCAGAGCCTTGTTTAATTTAGTCAGCGCAGGATTGTGTATTAGAGTCTAAGTCAGTGTATCATAAACAGGGAACAGGCGGGGAAGGGAAAATAGGTTACTGTAGCTCGTTTGTCTTGCCCTAGCTATTTCTTTATAGCATACTTGCCTTCATGGTCTTTCTTAAAATGCATTTCCACTTAGATTAAAATTTCCCCAGCAATCAAAACAACTTGAATGATTTAATTGTCACATTGTTAAAACTTTGAAGCATTCCTCAATATATTTAATTGTGTTCTCTTTAAATGATGTCGTCAACCATCCAACTTGCTGTCCTGTATGGCGAATTCTTTCAGAACTTGAAGGTTTATCAATATCTAATTAGATGAAGTCCTAGAGATATGGAGACTTGATTGTTTAGACACCAGGGTAGAACCGGGAGAGATATCTCAATCACAGAAAGGAGGATGAGTACGGTGAAGAGGAACCATCTATCAGATACATTTTCTTGAACCTGGTATATTACTATGGTCAAGAGCTATAGCATAAGGTATGAATCTTTGAAAAATCTGATTTTTTTTCTTTAACCACTTATTGTAATATCACACACAACTACATGATTGTGGGGGTGATCTTGTGTTGAGGAGGTTCAAGAGCTAAGCTCTCTCCAGCAACAGGAAACAACAGTTATAATATATGTTTCGAATAGTTGCAGTCAGGGTACCGTCACACAGTGCCATTTGCATCGCTACGACGGCACGATTCGTGACGTTCTAGCGATGTCGTTACGATATCGTTGTGTCTGACACGCTACTGCGATCCGGATCCCCGCCGAGAATCGTACGTCGTAGCAGATCGTTTGAAACTTTGTTTCGTCGTCTAGTGTCCCGCTGTGGCGGCATGATTGCATCGTGTGACACAGGTTGTATACGATGTGCGCACAGTAACCAACGGCTTCTACATCGCAAATACGTCATGAAATTATCGCTCCAGCGCCGTGTATTGCAACGTGTGACCGCAGTCTACGACGCTGGAGCGATAATTATACGACGCTGCAACGTCACGAATCGTACCGTCGTAGCGATGAAAATGGCACTGTGTGACGGTACCCTTAGAGATGAGCTCTGGCCAATACCCATTTAATTGGTAATTTCAATCACTGACAGTGTTGTTTACATAGAATGTGTGAACCGGCTCCCAATAGCCCCCTATGATGGAGTGGTGGGGGTTGATGGGTTAGCATGACAGCTGGGGGCCTTCAAAGTATTTACTCTACAGGAAGTGACCAATGATGTTGCTTAAAGAAGCACTTCCATGAAAATTGTTGCAGTGTAGGTGCATGAATATATTAATCCATCACCCATCCTCTTCTGGATGACGGCTAGCGAGCTGGAAGTCACGTTTAGGCCGGGGTCACACTTGCGAGTGCAATGCGAGAAATTCACACGAGTCTCTGCCATCAATACCCGGCACAGCGGCCGGCACTCGGGAATGGAGCGTTCAGCTGCATAGAAATATATGCAGCCACATACTCCGGTCCCAAGTGCCACGGCTGTGTCAGGTATTGATGGCAGAGACTCATGCAAGTTTCTTGCATTGCACTCACAAGTGTGACCCCGGCCTAACAATATAAGTCTATGGAGCATCAAAACAAGACTCCATAGGTTTACATTGTAAAAGCAACTTATGGCTTTCACATAGAGCCCAGTGTAAGTCGACGAGTAGAACTAGCCATCACTTGACCTAGAAGAGAACACACTAACACAGGTTTAGCCAAAAAAAAGCCATCAAAACGTTTAATGGGAGTGCTTCTTTCAAACCTAACCATAGTTTTTTATTTTCCTTAAATCAATAGTATACATGAAAATAAGAAACTTTGCAATATGTCTTATCTTCTCTCTCCTTCTGTACTGATTTTTCCACATTCCCAATTCAAGGGTAAAATCTGTATTCAGTGAAGACATGTTCAGTGTTACATTACTGAGCTAGGAGATGATGGTGCTATTGGAGTTTAATTGTCGTTTCAGGAGAACTTGCAGCAGAATGTCTTTGCTTCCTCTGGTTCCTGCCCCCCTCCATTAAGAAATGTCAGTTGGTGCTTTTAAAGCTCTATATCATTAATGTGAAAATCTGTCTTCAATGAAAACACATGAATTGAGAATTTCAATTCAGGAGGAGAAAGAAGCAGATTTCTCTGATAAGCTATATTACAAAGTTGTTTTTAGATTTATTTGTACTATTAGTATATAAGATAAGAATTAAAAGAACAGTTACTCTTTAATAGTGTGTTTCCAGCTGCATTCATATTCATTTAATGGTTGGCTAGTGAGACATACAGGCTTATATTCTGCTGTGGTCTAACAATGTTAAAAATGAACAACAAGGAAAAAAAGAAAGATGATAACTGGTCAGACCAAATGTAGAAAACACCATAAACTTTATTAATAATTTTTAACAATCTAAAACCAGGTGGAGGGAGGGAAGATGGTAACAACACAAAATACACTGCTGAGAGGATAACAGGAAGGGCGCACCCAGGACTACCCGTCCTCCAGGATTAAGAATTGTTATGTATAGAAATAGAAAAAACAAGCAAAATTGAGAACATAAAATATAATAAACTAAGTAAACATAACAAAAAAGTAGACCATGTAGGGGAGGCAACCTAGCTAACAGCAACCGTTCACCAAATATAGATAGGTATTCAGACAGTGGCTAGCATAATACTACCACAAATGAATGCCACTGCCCTATAGACCAACAAAGTAAATGCCGCTGTAACAAGGTACCCACCGCACAGAGGACTGGAATCCTGGGAACGCGCTTCCGCCCCAACGCGCGTTTCGGTGATCACACCTTCGTCAGGGAGCATAGAACGTATGTTCACATGGGGTTTAAAAGCACCCAAACCGGAAGTGCGGTGGTGCAGGGGTGCAACGACTAAGAGTGCTCGTGTGGCTCATAGAAACTGAAAGAAGCGTCCGCATGTACAGGAAGTGGGGGGGCGTGACAACCGGGAGCAGCCGTGCGGCACCATGGAAACAAGAGCGTCGGCCGCGTCCGAGAAAAGCCGAAGGCAGCCGAGGATCACTGGGGCCCCATGTGATCCGAGGCAACCAACGGCCAACGCGGAAGCGCGCAGGCACATATGGATCACACAGTGCATCCACCTGAAGCCGCAACCGGAGTAACCCTACTGCTACAAGTGAAAGGTAATACTGTGGGTATACATATCACAGGAGTGACGTATATAGAACTAATATATATTTTTTGTTTTTAAGGGGTCCTTCTTCCTGCAGCTCCAAGGAACAGCGATGGGGGCGCCTTTCGCCCCGTCTTACGCCAACCTGTTCCTGGGGCTGTGGGAGAGGGGCCTCTCCCTGCCTGATCATCCGGAGTCAATGTGCCGTGTCCTTTTGTGGACACGGTACATTGATGACATTTTGATGATCTGGCGGGGTTCGGGTAATGATCTGCAGGACTTCATGACATCCTTAAATAATAATACTAGTAAGATCAAATTAACATATAAATTCGATGGTCAAACCATCGAATTTTTGGATGTCATGTTAAAACGTGATGAGCGCGGTGACCTGCAGACAGTTATTTACAGGAAACCAACTTCAACCAATCTCTTGTTGCACGCCTCCTCCTCACATCCTGACCATGTTATTCGTGCCATTCCCACAGGCCAGTTTCTCCGTCTACGCAGATTATGTTCCACTGAGGCGGATTTTCTTGATTAGGCGGATGATCTAAAAAATCGGCTATTGTCTCGAGGCCATAGTAAACATAGTGTGAAGAAAGCTTTTAACAGAGCAAAATATTCTTCGAGGGACTCATTACTATATAAGAGCAATGTGAGACAAGAGCAAGATATTGTTCGTTTTGTTACCAAATACCACTCCCAATTTCCAATGATGAAAAGGATCCTACAAAAATCTTGGCATGTGTTGCGGGCTGATCCAGTCATCGCACGCTATCTTCCGGAGAGGGCTGGCATTGCAGTCAGACGGTCCAGGAACCTTAGGGACGTTTTAGTTCACAGTCATTACACAGGTGAAAAAGTGACCACCTTCCTGGACACCATGGCTGTTCGGGTGGGGTGTGTTCCGTGTGGCCGCTGCGTCGCTTGCCCGAACATTGAGAGAGTTGGCGTATTTTCTAACTTCGATAGATCACGTGAATTTAAAATTAAGAAAAAAATCACATGTACCAGCACAAACGTGATCTATGTGGTAACATGCCCATGCGACAAAATGTATGTTGGCATGACCACCCGCCAGCTAAAAACACGTATTCGTGAACATGTTCTGGGCATCGACGCTGCGGCCACGGTGGATGACACGTCCACCCTAAAAACACTACCACGCCATTTCAAGATGTTTCATGACTGTAATGCCGGCCTTCTCAGGGCTAGAGGTATTGACTTACTTGATGTGGGGATCCGTGGGGGTGGTACATTCCAGAGGCTGGCCCGTGTCGAGTCTAGGTACATCTGGACTCTGGGCACGGTACAACCGGCTGGATTAAATGACAATATTAGTTATGCCCCCTTTCTGTAATATTTGTTTCTTGAATAATTTTTCTTCAATCGAGGTTCCTTTTCCTATACCAATATCTGTGGTTGTTGGCCCTGTTTGTACCAACACTTAGATGCTGTTGAGTTTTTATTATTGTTTTTAACTTACCGTTTTTATTTTTTAGCACATGTCGACTTAGTTGTGCTCTGTGGCCCGTTTGAACCTTTGGTCTTTAGTGCTATGATGTGGATATCGTCTGTTCAAGCCTTGGACAAGAATGTCTTCTAGAAGGAACGGGGAAGAAAAAATGGACTGTGGCTATAATCTATTAAGTCCTGTATTATTGATTGTACCATACTGTACTTACATAGATACTGTTACATATGTTATTAATTTATTTATTTTTTGATACTTGATTGTGACAAATATATCATATTGTAGTATTTGTACGGATGTTGTCAGAGGTTGTCAGCACTATAAATCTCTACCACTGTTTAGTTTGGCTCTAGTGGGTATAATTGTGGCTATTGTATGCATAATTGTAGATGTATTATTGATACTATGCTACCACTTATTCAAGTTGTGCCCTTTTAATAAGTATATTTTGTGAGCCAAACTGGTGATGCCACTTTCAGGTTGTGCTATAATTGCCACCGTTTTTAAGTGGCAAATTCTATTATGACAATCTCTGCTATATTAGTTCTATATACGTCACTCCTGTGATATGTATACCCATAGTATTACCTTTCACTTGTAGCAGTAGGGTTACTCCGGTTGCGGCTTCAGGTGGATGCACTGTGTGATCCATATGTGCCTGCGCGCTTCCGCGTTGGCCGTTGGTTGCCTCGGATCACATGGGGCCCCAGTGATCCTCGGCTGCCTTCGGCTTTTCTCGGACGCGGCCGACGCTCTTGTTTCCATGGTGCCGCACGGCTGCTCCCGGTTGTCACGCCCCCCCACTTCCTGTACATGCGGACGCTTCTTTCAGTTTCTATGAGCCACACGAGCACTCTTAGTCGTTGCACCCCTGCACCACCGCACTTCCGGTTTGGGTGCTTTTAAACCCCATGTGAACATACGTTCTATGCTCCCTGACGAAGGTGTGATCACCGAAACGCGCGTTGGGGCGGAAGCGCGTTCCCAGGATTCCAGTCCTCTGTGCGGTGGGTACCTTGTTACAGCGGCATTTACTTTGTTGGTCTATAGGGCAGTGGCATTCATTTGTGGTAGTATTATGCTAGCCACTGTCTGAATACCTATCTATATTTGGTGAACGGTTGCTGTTAGCTAGGTTGCCTCCCCTACATGGTCTACTTTTTTGTTATGTTTACTTAGTTTATTATATTTTATGTTCTCAATTTTGCTTGTTTTTTCTATTTCTATACATAACAATTCTTAATCCTGGAGGACGGGTAGTCCTGGGTGCGCCCTTCCTGTTATCCTCTCAGCAGTGTATTTTGTGTTGTTACCATCTTCCCTCCCTCCACCTGGTTTTAGATTGTTAAAAATTATTAATAAAGTTTATGGTGTTTTCTACATTTGGTCTGACCAGTTATCATCTTTCTTTTTTTCCTTGTTGTTTGTCTATCTTAGATGATAGGTCTTGGTGGTCCGTGTCACATATGGTACAGATTACTGCTATATTATGCGTTACCATGGTGACTAGTCATATAAGTTGGTATTAATGATAAAAATGAGTATAAGTTAACAGGTTTATTTTGGGATTCAATCAGCTTTTCATTTGGGTACCATGTAATACTAGGATTCAGAGATGAGCAAATTGATTGGATGAAAATCAAATTAGAAACAATTTTTTGAGAATTCACTGGACCCCGAATTCACTTGAAAAATTTGACATAAGCTTGGACATTGCCTATCAGGCTTCCCCATAATGTCCTGAGCTGACACATCACATGGTATAGCACAGCCAATCAATAAGGACTAGCATAGCCTGTATAAAAACAGAAGCAGGAAATGCAGCAGCTGTTTTATGGTGAATCTGGATAGTGAGAGGACATCACAACTTGGCAATAAGCATAGAGAGATAAAGCGATAAATGCTGAATAAACTGTAAATTTGCATTCACATATTGATACCACAATACGTTTTTACTGCAAAAATACATTGTTTGGCTACAATTTAAAAAAAATTGTAGTAAATACATTGCATAACACACAACATGTGCACACAGCCTAAAGATTGATTGACAGTTTGTCAATGGAGAAGATTAGTGTATAAGGAAAAGTGACCATATCCTGCACATTTTTTCAAGGCAATTGGAGGCTTTGAAGTACTTTATATTCACACTAGCTGTTTCCAGCCAGCTAACGCTCGGCACGCTCATTGCTATCTAATTAATGCTGCTGGTGATTAACCTAAAGTAAATAATGACAACATTCAATAGCACTTACGCAGGTGGTAAATTAACTTAAAATGAAGTTAATAAAAATAATAATCATTAAAAATCTTAATAATACTAATACATTTTATTCACAGTGTAAAATCAAAAACAAACTGGATTCAGTAATATGTGCATTTTTTATTCATTCCAGCATCTAAACAAATTTCAGAACGAAACATAAATTGGTGGGGGGCGGGATTATGTGTGGTAATGTGTTGGGTGGGTGGGATTATGTGTGGTAATGTGGTGGGGGGCAGGATTATGTGTGGTGATGTGTTGGGGGGCGGGATTATGTGTGGTAATCTGGTGGGGGGCGGGATTATGTGTGGTAATGTGGTGGGGGAGCAAAATTATGTTTGGTAATGTGGTGGAGGGCGGGATTATGTGTGGTAAAGTGGTGGGGAGCAGGATTATCTGTTGTAATGTGGTGGGGGGCGGGATTATGTATAGAAATGTGGTGGGGGGCTGAATTATGTGTGGTAATGTGGTGGGGGGTGGGATTATCTGTGGTAATGTGATGGGGGGCAGGATTATGCGTAGTAATGTGGTGGGGGTGAAATTGTGTGTTGTAATGTGGTGGGGGGCGGTATTGTGTGTGGTAATGTGGTGGGGGGCGGTATTTTGTGTGGTAATGTGGTGGGGGCGGGATTGTGTGTGGTAATGGGGTAGGGGCGGGATAATGTGGGGTAACGTGGTGGGGGGGCGACATTATGTGTGGTAACGTGGTGGGGGGCGAGATTATGTGTGGTAATGGGGTGGGGGGCGAGATTATGTGTGGTAATGGGGTGGGGGGCGGAATTGTGTGGTGATGTGGTGGGGGGCGGGATTATGTGTGGTAATGGGGTGGGGGGCAGGATTATGTGTGGTAATGGGGTGGGGGGCGGGGTTATGTGTGGTAATGGGGTGAGGGGTGGGATTATATGTAGTGATGTGGTGGGCTGGCAGCATTATGTGTGGTGATTTGGAGGGGGGGAGGGATTATGTGCGGCGATGTGGTTGGGGGCGGGATTGTGTGTGGTGATGTGGTGGTGGGCGGGAATATGTGTGGTAATGTAGTGGGGGGCAGGATTATGTGTGGTGATGTGGTGGGGGGCAGAATTATGTGTGGTAATGTGGTGGGGGGCGGGATTATGTGTGGTGATGTGGTGGGGTGCGGGATTATGTGTGGTGATGTGTTGGGGGGCAGGATTATGTGTGGTGATGTGTTGGGGGGGCAGGATTATGTGTGGTGATGTGGTGGGGGGCGGTATTATGTGTGGTAATGGGGGGGGCGGGATTATGTGTGGTAATGCGGTAGGGGGCGGAATTATATGTGGTGATGTGTTGGGGGCCAGGATTATGTGTGGTGATGTGGTGTGGGATTATGTGTGGTGATGTGGTGGGCTGGCGGGATTATGTGTGGTGATGTGGTGGGGGGATGGTATTATGTGTGGCAATGAGGTGGGGGGCGGGATTATTTGTGGCGATGTGGTTGGTGGGCGGGATTATGTGTGGTGATGTGGTGGGGGGCGGAATTATGTGTGGTAATGTAGTGGGGGGGCGGGATTATGTGTGGTGATGTGATGGGGGAGGGACTGTGTGTGGTAATGGCGTGGGGGGTAGGATTATGTGTAGTAATGTGGTGGGAGGGCAGGATTATGTGTGGTAATGTGGAGGGGGCGGGATTATCTGTGGTAATGTTGTGGGGGGGCGGGATTATGTGTGGTAATGTGGTGGGGGGGCAGGATTATGTGTGGTAATGTGGTGGGGGGGCGGGATTATGTGTGGTAAAGTGGTGGGGAGCGGGATTATGTGTGGTAATCTGGTGGGGGGCGGGATTATGTGTGGTAATGTGGTGGGGAGGCAAAATTATGTTTGGTAATGTGGTGGGGAGCAGGATTATCTGTTGTAATGTGGTGGGGGCAGGATTATGTATAGAAATGTAGTGGGGGGCTGAATTATGTGTAGTAATGTGGTGGGGGGCAGGATTATCTGTTGTAATGTGGTGGGGGGCAGGATTATGTGTAGTAATGTGGTGGGGGGCGGTATTGTGTGTGGTAATGTGGTGGGGGCGGGATTGTTTGTGGTAATGGGGTGGGGGCGGGATAATGTGTGGTAACGTGGCGGGGGGCGAGATTATGTGTGGTAACGTGGTGGGGGGCGAGATTATGTGTGGTAATGGGGTGGGGGGCGAGATTATGTGTGGTAATGGGGTGGGGGCGGGATTGTGTGGTGATGTGGTGGGGGGGCAGGATTATGTGTGATAATGGGGTGGGGGGCGGGATTATGTGTGGTAATGGGGTGGGGGCGGGATTATGTGTGGTGATGTGGTGGGGGGTGGGATTATGTGTGGTGATGTGTTGGGGGGCAGGATTATGTGTGGTGATGTGGTGGGGGGTGGGATTATATGTGGTGATGTGGTGGGCTGGCAGGATTATGTGTGGTGATGTGGTGGGGGGAGGGATTATGTAAGGCAATGTGGTGGGGGCGGAATTATATGTGGTGTTGTCTTGGGGGGCCAGGATTATATGTGGTGATGTGGTGTGGGATTGTGTTTGGTAATGTGGTTGGTGGGCAGGATTGTGTGTGGTGATGTGGTGGGGGGCGGGATTATGTGTGGTAATGTGGTGGGGGGCGGGATTATGTGTGGTGATGTGGTGGGGGGTGGGATTTTGTGTGGTGATGTGTTTGGTGGGCGGGATTGTGTGTGGTGATGTGGTGGGGGGTGGGATTTGTTATGGACCTGGTGGTTAGGTGCACCAGAACACAACACACTGCAGAAAAAAAAAATGGTCTCAGAACTTCTCTTTTCCCTCTATTGAGATGCATTAACACTTTGTTGGCCAGCTGTATTGTTATGGACCTGGTGGTTAGGTGCACCAGGAATGACCTGATAGTTAAACACGGAATCAGGACGAGCTCTGGGGAAATGGGAACTCTGCTGACCGCAAACCCTTCTCCTATCAACACAACTAGAAACAGCCGTGGAGCATGCCTGACTCTGCCTAGACGCCTCTTCACAGCCTAAGAGCTAACTACCCCTAAAGAAAGGAAACAAAGCCTTACTTGCCTCAGAGAAATTTCCCCAAAGGTAAAAGCAGCCCCCCACAAGTATTGACTGTGAGATAAGAGGAAATCACAAACACAGGATGAAATAGGTTTTAGCAAAGAGAGGCCAGTCTGTTATGATCCTAGTGGCAAGGATCGCAGGTCGGACTAGCTATGTAACTGAACAGACTACTAGCTCTGGGGAAGTGGTAATTAGATTGACCGCAACCTGATCCTATCCGCAAACAACTATAGGCAGCCATGGAACGTTACCTAAAAAATCCTAGACGTCTCGTCACGGCCTGAGAAACTGACTATTCCTGGAGGGAAAGTAAGTCCTCACTTGCTTCAGTGGAAGACCCCAAAGATATAGAATAGCCCCCCACAAATATTAATGGTGAGTTAAGGGGAAAGCACAAACGCAGAGATGAAATCAGATTTAGCAAATGAGGCCCGCTAATACTAGATAGCAGAAAATAGGAAGGAAACTGTGCGGTCAATAAAAAACCCTATTCAAAATATCCATGCAGAGATTGCTCGAGCCCCCGCACCAACTAACGGTGCGGGGGAAGCAACTCCGTACCCCAGAGCTTACCAGCAAAAAGAAATCACATGTTAGCAAGCTGGACTAGACTCATTATACACAGAAATCATATTGCAGGCAGATGAGCAAAAAATATTCAAACAGAACTTAGCTTATCCTGAAGAGGCAGAAAACAAGATAATCAGGAGTAATCAGAATAGCACTGAATACATTGACAGCCGCAACAAGTGGAAGTGAAGCAGAGCTAAATAGGAGCCTCCCTGGTGAATAACGAGGCAGCTGATCCAGCAGACCCGCAGGATAATAAACCAAACCACCAGGGGGAGCCAAAAAACCAAAGTCACACAATACCATCTGTGACCACAAGAGGGAGCCTGAAAACGGAGTTCACAACAGTACCCCCCCCTTGAGGAGGGGTCACCGAACCCTCATCAAAACCCCCAGGGCGATCAGGGTGAGCCACATGGAAGGCACAAACCAAATCGGCCGCATGAACATCAGAGGCGACAACCCAGGAATTATCCTCCTGACCATAGCCTTTCCACTTAACCAAATACTGAAGCCTCCGTCTAGAAATACGAGAATCCAAGATCTTCTCCACCACGTATTCCAATTCTCCCTCAACCAGCACAGGGGCAGGAGGCTCAACCGAAGGAACCACAGGCACCACATACCTCCGCAACAACGACCGATGGAACACATTATGAATAGCAAACGATGCCGGGAGGTCCAAACAAAATGACACAGGGTTAAGGACTTCAAAAATCTTATAAGGACCGATAAACCGAGGCTTAAACTTAGGAGAGGAGACCTTCATAGGAACAAAGCGAGAAGACAACCACACCAAATCCCCAACGCGAAGTCGGGGACCCACACAGCGACGGCGGTTGGCAAAGCGCTGAGCCTTCTCTTGTGACAGCTTCAAATTGTCCACCACATGATTCCAAATCTGATGCAACCTATCCATCACAACATCCACTCCAGGACAGTCAGAAGACTCCACCTGACCCGAGGAAAAACGAGGATGAAACCCTGAATTACAAAAAAAAGGCGAAACCAAAGTAGCAGAACTAGCCCGATTATTAAGGGCAAACTCGGCCAATGGCAAAAAAGTCACCCAGTCGTCCTGATCGGCAGAAACAAAACATCTTCAATAGGTTTCCAAAGTCTGATTAGTGCGCTCGGTTTGGCCATTCGTCTGAGGATGGAAGGCCGACGAAAAAGACAAATTAATGCCCATCTTAGCACAAAAGGTCCGCCAAAATCTAGACACAAACTGGGATCCTCTGTCGGAAACAATATTTTCAGGGATCCCGTGCAAACGAACCACATTTTGAAAAAACAGAGGAACCAACTCGGAGGAGGAAGGCAACTTAGGCAAGGGCACCAAATGGATCATTTTAGAAAAACGATCACACACCACCCAAATGACCGACATTCTCTGAGAGACAGGGAGATCTGAAATAAAACCATGGAAATGTGCGTCCAAGGCCTCTTCGGGACAGGCAAAGGCAACAACAAGCCACTGGCACGAGAACAGCAAGGCTTAGCCCGAGCACAAATTCCACAAGACTGCACAAAGGAACGCACATCCCGCGACAAGGAAGGCCACCAGAAGGACCTAGCCACTAAATCTCTGGTACCAAAAATCCCAGGATGGCCTGCCAACACCGAAGAATGAACCTCGGAAATAACTCTGCTGGTCCATCTATCCGGGACAAACAGTCTCTCCGGTGGACAACGGTCAGGTATATCCGCCTGAAACTCCTTCAGCACTCGTCGCAAATCTGGGGAGATGGCAGACAAAATCACCCCTTCTCTGAGGATACCAGCTGGCTCTGAATCACCAAGAGAGTCAGGTACAAAACTCCTAGAAAGAGCATCAGCCTTCACATTCTTCGAACCAGGCAGGTATGAGACCACAAAATCAAAACGAGAGAAAATCAACGACCAACGAGCCTGTCTAGGATTCAGCCGCTTGTCCGACTCGAGATAAATCAAATTCTTGTGATCAGTCAAGACCACCACACGATGCTTAGCTCCCTCGAGCCAATGTCGCCACTCCTCAAATGCCCACTTCATAGCCAACAACTCTCGATTACCAACATCATAATTCCGCTCGGCAGGCGAAAACTTTCTTGAAAAGAAAGCACATGGCTTCATCACAGAGCCATCAGAGCTTCTCTGCGACAAAACAGCCCCCGCTCCAATCTCAGAAGCATCAACCTCGACCTGGAAAGGAAGGGAGACGTCTGGCTGACATAAGACCGGAGCCGAAGAAAACCGGCGCTTCAGCTCCTGAAAGGCCTCCACAGCCGCAGGAGACCAATTAGTAACATCAGAACCCTTCTTGGTCAAATCCGTCAATGGCTTAACAACACCAGAAAAATTAGCGATGAAGCGACGGTAAAAATTAGCAAAACCCAAGAACTTCTGAAGACTCTTAACAGATGTAGGCTGAGTCCAGTCATGAATAGCCTGAACCTTGACTGGGTCCATCTCAATAGCAGAAGGAGAAAAAATGAAACCCAAAAAAGAGACCTTCTGGACTCCAAAAAGACATTTTGAGCCCTTCACAAATAAAGCATTGGCACGTAGGACCTGAAACACCATCCTGACCTGCTTAACATGGGACTCCCAATCATCCGAAAAAAACAGAATATCATCCAGATACACAATCATAAATTTATCCAGATATTCGCGGAAGATGTCGTGCATAAAGGACTGACAGACAGAAGGAGCGTTAGAAAGTCCAAAAGGCATCACCAAGTACTCAAAATGGCTTTCAGGCGTATTAAAAGCAGTTTTCCATTCATCACCCTGCTTAATACGCACAAGGTTATACACACCACGAAGATCTATCTTGGTGAACCAACTAGACCCCCTAATGCGAGCAAACAGATCAGATAACAATGGCAAAGGATACTGAAATTTGACCGTGATTTTGTTTAGAAGGCGATAATCAATACAAGGTCTCAAGGAACCATCCTTCTTAGCCACAAAAAAGAACCCCGCACCAAGAGGGGAGGAGGAGGGGCGAATAAGTCCTTTCTCCAAAGACTCCTTTATATAACTCCGCATAGCAGCATGCTCCGGCACTGACAAATTGAAAAGTCGTCCCTTAGGAAACTTACTACCAGGAATCAAATTTATAGCACAATCACAATCCCTATGAGGAGGTAGAGAACTGAGTTTGGGCTCATCAAATACATCCTGGTAATCTGACAAAAATGCAGGGACCTCAGAAGGAGTGGATGAAGCAATTGACACCACAGGAGCGTTGCCATGAATTCCCTGACAACCCCAACTTGACACAGACATTGCTTTCCAATCCAGGACTGGATTATGAGTCTGCAACCATGGCAGGCTCAACACGACAACATCATGCAAATTATGCAATACAAAAAAGCGAATCACCTCCTGATGAACAGGAGTCATGCACATGGTCACTTGTGTCCAGTACTGAGGTTTATTCATAGCCAATGGTGTAGCATCAATTCCCCTTAGTGGAATAGGGAATTTTAAAGGCTCCAAAACAAAACCACAGCGCCTGGCAAATGACAAATCCATCAGACTCAGGGCAGCACCTGAATCCACAAAAGCCATAACCGGGTAAGATGACAGGGAACAAATCAGGGTAACAGACAAAATAAACTTAGGCTGTAAAGTACCGATGGTGACAGATTTATCAATCTTTTTTGTGCGCTTAGAGCATGCTGAGATAACATGAGCTGAGTCACCACAGTAAAAGCACAACCCATTTTGCCGTCTATAATTTTGCCGTTCACTTCTGGTCAGAATTCTATCACATTGCATAGACTCAGGTGTCTGTTCAGAAGACACCGCCAAATGGTGCGTAGGTTTGCGCTCCCGCAAACGCCGATCAATCTGAATGGCCAGAGTCATTGACTCATTCAGACCTGCAGGCGTAGGGAACCCCACCATGACATTCTTAATGGCTTCAGAAAGACCTTTTCTGAAATTTGCAGCCAGGGCACACTCATTCCATTGAGTAAGCACCGACCATTTCCAAAATTTCTGGCAGTACACCTCTGCATCATCTTGCCCCTGAGAGAGGGCCAACAACGCTTTTTCAGCCTGGTTCTCAAGATTAGGTTCCTCATAGAGCAATCCAAGGGCCAGAAAAAACGCATCCACACTGAGCAACGCAGGATCCCCTGGAGCCAATGCGAAGCCCAATATTGAGGATCGCCACGCAAGAAAGAAATAATAATCTTAACTTGCTGAACAGAATCCCCAGAGGAACGAGGTTTCAAAGAAAGAAACAACTTGCAATTGTTCTTAAAATTCAGGAACCTAGATCTATCTCCAGAAAACAACTCCGGAATAGGTATTCTAGGCTCTGACATAGGACTGTGCACAACAAAATCCTGAATAATTTGTACCCTTGCAGCAAGATGATCTACACTGGAGGCTAAACTCTGGATATCCATATCAGCAGCCACACCAAGATTAAGAGGAGGAGAGAAGCCAGACACACAGCAGCTAGACACACGGCAGCAAAAAAAAAAAAAAATATCTCCAAGCTTCTTTTCTCCTGCTTCTGCCATGCAATTAACACTTTATAGGCCGGCTGTACTGTTATGATCCTATTGGCAAGGATCGCAGGTCGGACTAACTAAGTAACTGAACAGACTACTAGCTCTGGGGAAGTGGTAACTAGATTGACCGCAACCTGATCCTATCCGCAAACAACTATAGGCAGCCGTGGAACGTTACCTAAAAAATCCTAGACGTCTCGTCACGGCCTGAGAAACTGACTATTCCTGGAGGGAAAGTAAGTCCTCACTTGCCTCAGTGCAAGACCCCAAAGATATAGAATAGCCCCCCACAAATATTAACGGTGAGTTAAGGGGAAAGCACAAACGCAGAGATGAAATCAGATTTAGCAAATGAGGCCCGCTAATACTAGATAGCAGAAAATAGGAAGGAAACTGTGCGGTCAATAAAAAACCCTATTCAAAATATCCACGCAGAGATTGCTCGAGCCCCCGCACCAACTAACGGTGCGGGTGAAGCAACTCCGTACCCCAGAGCTTACCAGCAAAAAGAAATCACATGTTAGCAAGCTGGACTAGACTCATCATACACAGAAATCATATTGCAGGCAGATGAGCAAAAAATATTCAAACAGAACTTAGCTTATCCTGAAGAGGCAGAAAACAAGATAATCAGGAGTAATCAGAATAGCACTGAATACATTGACAGCCGGCAACAAGTGGAAGTGAAGCAGAGCTAAATAGGAGCCTCCCTGGTGAATAACGAGGCAGCTGAATCAGCAGACCCGCAGGATAATAAACCAAACCACCAGGGGGAGCCAAAAAACCAAAGTCACACAATACCATCTGTGACCACAAGAGGGAGCCTGAAAACGGAGTTCACAACACCAGTCTAACTAAACAGATTGAGGATAGAAAAGGGATCTTTGCGGTCAACACAAAAAGCTACAAAAACCACGCAGAGTGTGCAAAAAGTACCCCCGCACCGACTCACGATGCGGTGGTGCCACTCTGCACCCCCAGAGCTTCCAGCTAACCCAGTAGTTTCATGATAGCAAGCTGGACTAGAACTTAGCAAGAAAAACCATATGTAACAAAAGAACAAGCAGGAACTTAGCTTGTGCTGGAGTAGACAGGTCCTCAGAAAGATCCAGGAGAGATCTGAACCAGTACTAGAACATTAACAGCTGGCAAGGAGTAACGATCTGAGTGGAGTTAAATAGAGAATCCAGCCTAGCCCCAAACGAGGGCAGCTGGAGAAGGAATCTCAGAACCAGCAACTCCACTCACCGCCACCAGAGGGAGTCCACGGACAGAACTCACCGAAGTACCATTCATGACCACAGGAGGGAGTTCGAGAACGGAATTCACAACAGTACCCCCCCTTGAGGAGGGGTCACCGAACCCTCACCAGAGCCCCCAGGCTGATCAGGACGAGCCAAATGAAAGGCACGAACTAAATCGGCAGCATGGACATCAGAGGCAACAACCCAGGAATTATCCTCCTGACCATAGCCCTTTCATTTGACCAAGTACTGAAGTTTTCGTCTCGAAATACGAGAATCCAAAATCTTCTCCACCACATACTCCAACTCCCCCTCGACCAACATCGGAGCATGAGGATCAACGAAGGGAACCATAGGCGCCACATATCTCTGCAGCAACGACCTATGGAACACATTATGGATGGCAAAAGAAGCAGGAAGGGCCAAACGAAATGATACAGGATTAAGAATTTCAGAAATCTTATAAGGACCAATGAAACGAGGCTTAAACTTAGGAGAAGAAACCTTCATAGGAACATAACGAGACGATAACCAAACCAAATCCCCAACACGAAGTCAGGGACCAACACGGCGACGGCGGTTAGCGAAACGTTGAGCCTTCTCTTGGGACAAGGTCAAATTGTCGACCACATGAGTCCAAATTTGTTGCAACCTGTCCACCACAGAATCCACACCAGGACAGTCCAAAGGCTCAACCTGCCCTGAAGAAAAACGAGGATGAAAACCAGAATTACAAAAAAAAGGCGAAACCAAAGTAGCCGAACTGGCCTGATTATTAAGGGCGAACTCAGCTAATGGCAAGAAGGTCACCCAATCATCCTGGTCCGCAGAAACAAAGCATCTCAGATAAGTTTCCAAAGTCTGATTGGTTCGTTCGGTTTGGCCATTTGTCTGAGGATGGAAAGCCGAAGAAAAAGACAAATCAATGCCCATCTTAGCACAAAAGGACCGCCAAAACCTTGAAACAATCTGGGAACCTCTGTCAGACACGATGTTCTCCGGAATGCCATGCAAACGAACCACATGTTGGAAAAATAATGGAACCAAATCAGAGGAAGAAGGCAATTTAGGCAAGGGTACCAAATGGACCATTTAGAGAAGCGATCGCAAACCACCCAGATGACTGACATCCTTTGAGAAACAGGAAGATCTGAAATAAAATCCATGGAAACATGCATCCAAGGCCTTTTCGGGACCGGCAAGGGCAAAAGTAACCCACTGGCACGAGAACAGCAGGGCTTAGCCCGAGCACAAGTCCCACAAGACTGCACAAAAGAACGCACATCCCGCGACAAGGAAGGCCACCAAAAGGACCTAGCCACCAAATCTCTGGTACCAAAAATCCCAGGATGACCAGCCAACACCGAACAATGAACCTCAGAGATAACTCTATTAGTCCATCTATCAGGGACAAACAGTTTCTCCGCTGGACAACGGTCAGGTCTATCAGCCTGGAACTCCTGCAGCACCCGCTGCAAATCAGGGGAGATGGCAGACAGAACTACCCCCTCTCTGAGAATACCAGCCGGCTCAGGAACCCCAGGAGAATCAGGCACAAAACTCCTTGAAAGGGCATCAGCCTTCACATTCTTAGAACCCGGAAGGTACGAAACCACAAAATTGAAACGGGAGAAAAACAGCGACCAACGAGCCTGTCTAGGATTCAACCGCTTGGCAGACTCGAGATAAGTCAGATTCTTGTGATCTGTGAAGATCACCACGCGATGCTTGGCTCCTTCAAGCCAATGTCGCCACTCCTCGAATGCCCACTTCATAGCCAACAACTCCCGATTGCCAACATCATAATTACGCTCAGCAGGCGAAAACTTTCTCGAAAAGAAAGCGCATGGCTTCATTACAGAGCAATCAGAACTTCTCTGAGACAAAACAGCCCCTGCTCCAATTTCAGAAGCATCAACCTCGACCTGAAAAGGGAGCGAAACATCTGGCTGACACAACACAGGAGCCGAAGAGAAACGACATTTCAACTCCTGAAAAGCCTCAACGGCCGCAGAGGACCAATTCACCACATCAGCACCCTTCTTGGTCAAATCAGTCAATGGTTTAACAACACTAGAAAAATTAGCGATGAAGCGACGGTAAAAATTGGCAAAGCCCAAAAATTTCTGAAGGCTCTTCACAGATGTAGGCCGAGTCCAATCATAAATAGCCTGGACTTTAACAGGATCCATCTCGATAGTAGAAGGGGAAAAAATGAAGCCCAAAAAGGAAACCTTCTGAACTCCAAAGAGACACTTAGATCCCTTTACAAACAAGGAATTAGCACGAAGGACCTGGAACACCATTCTGACCTGCTTCACATGGGACTCCCAATCATCCGAAAATACCAAAATATCATCCAAATGTACGATCATGAATCTATCCAGATACTTTCGGAAGATGTCATGCATAAAGGACTGAAACACAGAGGGAGCATTAGAAAGGCCGAATGGCATCACCAGGTACTCAAAATGGCCCTCGGGCGTATTAAATGCTGTTTTCCATTCATCGCCCTGTTTAATACGCACGAGATTATACGCCCCTCGAAGGTCTATCTTGGTGAACCAACTAGCCCCTTTAATACGAGCAAATAAATCAGACAGTATAGGCAAAGGGTACTGAAATTTGACCGTGATTTTATTAAGAAGGCGGTAATCTATACAAGGTCTCAGAGAACCATCCTTCTTGGCCACAAAAAAGAACCCTGCTCCCAATGGTGACGACGACAGGCGAATATGCCCTTTCTCCAAGGACTCCTTTATATAACTCCGCATAGCGGTGTGTTCTGGCACGGACAAATTGAAAAGTCGTCCCTTAGGGAACTTGCTACCAGGAATCAAATTAATAGCACAATCACAATCCCTATGAGGAGGTAGGGCACTAGATTTGGGCTCCTCAAATGCAACCTGGTAATCCGACAAAAACTCAGGGACTTCAGAAGGAGTGGAGGAAGAAATTGACAATAATGAAACATCCCCATGTACCCCTTGACACCCCCAACTGGACACCGACATTGATTTCCAATCCAATACTGGATTATGGACCTGCAGCCATGGCAAACCCAACATGACCACATCATGCAGATTATGCAACACCAAAAAGCGAATATCCTCCTGATGCACAGGAGCCATGCACATGGTCAACTGGGTCCAGTACTGAGGCTTATTCTTGGCCAACGGCGTAGCATCAATTCCCCTCAAAGGAATGGGATGCTGCAAGGGCTCCAAGAAAAAACCACAGCGCCTGGCAAACTCCAAGTCCATCAAATTCAGGGCAGCGCCTGAATCCACAAATGCCATAACAGAATAGGACGACAAAGAGCAAATCAGAGTAACGGACAGAAGAAATTTAGGCTGTACAGTACCAATGGTGACGGACCTAGCGAACCGCTTAGTGCGCCTAGGACAATCAGAGACAGCATGAGTGGAGTCACCACAGTAAAAACACAGCCCATTCTGACGTCTATGTTCTTGCCGTTCAGCTCTGGTCAAAGTCCTATCACATTGCATAGGCTCAGGCCTCTGCTCAGAGGATACCGCCAAATGGTGCACAGTTTTGCGCTCACGTAAGCGCCGATCGATCTGTATGGCCAAGGACATTGATTCATTCAGACCAGCAGGCGTGGGGAACTGTTGTGAATTTGGATTCTGGGCTCCCCCGGTGGCTACTGGTGGAATTGAACTTGTGTCATCATCTTCCCTGTTCACCTGTTCTCATCAGATCTGGGTGTCGCTATATAACCTGGCTTCTCTGTTAGTTGCTTGCCGGTCAACAATGTTATCAGAAGCCTCTCTGTGCTTGTTCCTGCTCCCAGACATCTACTAGATAAGTTGGACTTTCGTCCTTGTTTGTTTTTGTTTTTTGTTTCCAGTTCACAGCTGCAGTTTCGTTACTGTGTCTGGAAAGCTCTTGTTGATCAGGAATTGCCACTCTGGTATTATGAGTTAATGCCAGAGTCCTAAAGTAATTTCTGGATGGTGTTTTGTTAGGGTTTTCTACTGACCATGAAAGTGTGCTTTCTGTCTTCTGCTATCTAGAAAGCGGACCTCAAATTTGCTAAAACTATTTTCCTGCTGCGTTTGTTATTTCATCTAAAATCACCGCCAATATATGTGGGGGGCCTCTGTCTCCTTTTTGGGCATTTCTCTAGAGGTGAGTCAGGTCTTATATTTCCCTCTGCTAGCATTATTTAGTTCTCCGGCCGGCGCTGGGCATATAGGGATAAAAAGTAGGACATGCTACCTGGCTACTTCTAGTTGTGCGGTAGGTTTAGTTCATGGTCAGTACAGTTACCATCTTCCAAGAGCTTGTTCCTATATAGGCTTATGCTAGTTCTCTGGCCATGGAGATCATGACAGTTTGACCGGCCCACTAAAGGGTTAAAATCCTTGGCTGAGAAAGGAGAGAAATAAGAAGTCTGCTGAGAGTTTTTTTTTTTTTTTTTTTTTTTGTGCTCTTAATTGGATCACTTGCCAGTCTGTCTATGCTGCAGTCTTTCTTTTTTTTTTTCTCTCTCCTTCTAATCTTTGAATGGCTCTGTGTGCACCTGTCTATAATGGATCTTCAGAGTGTAATTGCAGGTTTGAATAATCTCGCCACGAAAGTACAAAGTTTGCAAGATTTTGTTGTTCATGCTCCGGTATCAGAGCCGAGAATTCCTTTGCCGGAATTCTTCTCAGGGAATAGATCTGGCTTTCAGAATTTTAGAAATAATTGCAAGTTATTTTTGTCCCTGAAATCTCGTTCTGCTGGAGACCCTGCACAGCAGGTTGGGATTGTGATTTCCTTGCTCCGCGGCGACCCTCAAGACTGGGCTTTTTCATTGGCACCAGGGGATCCTGCGTTGCGCAATGTGGATGCGTTTTTTCTGGCCTTGGGGTTGCTCTATGAGGAACCTCATTTGGAACTTCAGGCAGAAAAAACTTTGATGTCCCTATCGCAGGGGCAAGATGAAGCTGAAATTTACTGCCAAAGATTCCGTAAATGGTCTGTGCTTACTCAGTGGAATGAGTGTGCCTTGGCGGCTACTTTCAGAGAGGGTCTCTCTGATGCCATTAAGGATGTTATGGTGGGGTTCCCTGTGCCTGCGGGTCTGAATGAGTCCATGACAATGGCCATTCAGATCGATAGGCGTCTGCGGGAGCGCAAACCAGTGCACCATCTGGCGGTGTCCACTGAGAAGACGCCAGAAAGCATGCAGTGTGATAGAATTCTGTCCAGAAGCGAGCGGCAGAATTTTAGACGGAAAAATGGGTTGTGTTTCTATTGTGGGGATTCTACTCATGTTATATCAGCATGCTCTAAGCGTACTAAAAAGCTTGATAAATCCGTTTCCATTGGCACTTTACAGTCTAAATTTATTTTGTCTGTGACCCTGATTTGCTCTTTGTCATCTATTACCACGGACGCCTATATCGACTCTGGCGCCGCTTTGAGTCTTATGGATTGGTCCTTTGCCAATCGTTGTGGGTATGATTTAGAGCCTTTGGAGACTCTTATTCCTCTGAAGGGGATTGACTCCACCCCATTGGCTAATAATAAACCACAATACTGGACACAAGTAACTATGCGTATTAATCCGGATCACCAGGAGACTATTCGTTTTCTGGTGCTGTATAATCTACATGATGATTTGGTGCTAGGATTGCCATGGCTGCAGTCTCACAACCCAGTCCTTGACTGGAGAGCTATGTCTGTGTTGAGCTGGGGATGTAGGGGGACTCATGGGGACGTACCTTTGGTTTCCATTTCATCATCTATTCCCTCTGAAATCCCTGAGTTCCTGTCTGATTATCGTGACGTCTTTGAAGAACCCAAGCTGGGTTCACTACCTCCGCACCGTGAGTGCGATTGTGCTATAGATTTAATTCCGGGTAGTAAATACCCAAAGGGTCGTTTATTTAATCTGTCTGTGCCTGAACATGCTGCTATGCGAGAATATATAAAGGAGTCCTTGGAAAAGGGACATATTCGTCCATCGTCATCTCCCTTAGGAGCCGGTTTTTTCTTTGTGTCAAAAAAAGACGGCTCTTTGAGACCATGTATTGATTATCGGCTTTTGAATAAAATCACGGTTAAATATCAATACCCATTGCCGTTGCTGACTGATTTGTTTGCTCGCATAAAGGGGGCCAAGTGGTTCTCTAAGATTGATCTCCGTGGGGCGTATAATTTGGTGCGGATCAGGCAGGGGGATGAGTGGAAAACCGCATTTAATACGCCCGAGGGCCACTTTGAGTATTTGGTGATGCCTTTTGGTCTTTCTAATGCCCCTTCAGTCTTCCAGTCCTTTATGCATGATATTTTCCGCGATTTTTTGGATAAATTTATGATAGTGTATCTGGATGATATTCTGATTTTTTCGGATGACTGGGACTCTCATGTCCAGCAAGTTAAGAGGGTTTTTCAGGTTTTGCGGTCTAATTCTCTGTGTGTCAAGGGTTCTAAGTGCGTATTTGGGGTTCAGAGAATTTCCTTTTTGGGATATATTTTTTCTCCCTCTTCCATTGAGATGGATCCTGTCAAGGTTCAAGCTATTTGTGATTGGACGCAGCCCTCTTCTCTTAAAAGTCTTCAGAAATTTTTGGGCTTTGCCAACTTTTATCGTCGATTTATTTCTGGTTTTTCGGATGTCGTTAAGCCATTGACCGATTTGACTAGACAGGGTGCTGATGTTGCTAATTGGTCCCCTGATGCTGTGGAGGCCTTTCAGGAGCTTAAGCGCCGTTTTTCTTCTGCCCCTGTGTTGCGTCAGCCTGATGTGGCTCTTCCTTTTCAGGTTGAGGTCGACGCTTCTGAGATCGGAGCTGGGGCAGTGTTGTCGCAGAAAAGTTCTGACTGCTCCGTGATGAGGCCTTGTGCCTTCTTTTCCCGTAAATTTTCGCCCGCTGAGCGGAATTATGATGTTGGGAATCGGGAGCTTTTGGCCATGAAGTGGGCGTTTGAGGAGTGGCGCCATTGGCTTGAGGGGGCCAGACATCAGGTGGTGGTATTGACTGACCACAAAAATTTGATTTATCTTGAGACCGCCAGGCGCCTGAATCCTAGACAGGCGCGCTGGTCATTATTTTTTTCTCGGTTTAATTTTGTGGTGTCATACCTACCGGGTTCTAAGAATGTTAAGGCGGATGCCCTTTCTAGGAGTTTTGAGCCTGATTCACCCGGCAACTCTGAGCCCACAGGTATCCTTAAGGATGGAGTTATTTTGTCAGCCGTTTCTCCAGACCTGCGGCGGGCCTTGCAGGAGTTTCAGGCGGATAGACCGGATCGTTGTCCGCCTGATAGGCTGTTTGTTCCTGATGATTGGACCAGTAGAGTCATCTCTGAGGTGCATTCTTCTGCATTGGCAGGTCATCCTGGAATTTTTGGTACCAGGGATTTGGTGGCAAGATCCTTCTGGTGGCCTTCCCTGTCACGAGATGTGCGAGGCTTTGTGCAGTCTTGTGACGTTTGTGCTCGGGCCAAGCCTTGTTGTTCTCGGGCTAGTGGATTATTGTTGCCCTTGCCTATTCCTAAGAGGCCTTGGACGCACATCTCGATGGATTTTATTTCAGATCTGCCTGTTTCCCAGAAGATGTCTGTCATCTGGGTGGTGTGTGACCGTTTTTCTAAGATGGTCCATTTGGTTCCCCTGCCCAAATTGCCTTCTTCTTCCGAGTTGGTTCCCCTGTTTTTTCAAAATGTTGTTCGTTTGCATGGTATTCCTGAGAATATCGTTTCTGACAGAGGGACCCAATTTGTGTCTAGATTTTGGCGGGCATTCTGTGCTAGGATGGGCATAGATTTGTCTTTTTCGTCTGCTTTTCACCCTCAGACTAATGGCCAGACCGAGCGGACTAATCAGACCCTGGAGACATATCTGAGGTGTTTTGTGTCTGCTGACCAGGATGATTGGGTTGCTTTTTTGCCATTGGCGGAGTTCGCCCTCAATAATCGGGCCAGCTCTGCCACCTTGGTGTCCCCGTTTTTCTGTAATTCGGGGGTCCATCCTCGATTTTCCTCCGGTCAGGTGGAATCCTCGGATTGTCCTGGAGTGGATGCGGTGGTGGAGAGATTGCATCATATCTGGGGGCAGGTGATGGACAATTTGAAGTTGTCCCAGGAGAAGACTCAGCTTTTTGCCAACCGTCACCGTCGTGTTGGTCCTCGGCTTTGTGTTGGAGATTTGGTGTGGTTGTCTTCTCGTTTTGTCCCTATGAGGGTCTCATCTCCTAAGTTTAAGCCTCGGTTCATCGGTCCGTATAAAATATTGGAGATTCTTAACCCTGTTTCCTTCCGTTTAGACCTCCCTGCATCCTTTTCTATTCATAACGTTTTTCATCGGTCGTTATTGCGCAGGTATGAGGCACCGGTTGTGCCTTCCGTTGAGCCTCCTGCTCCGGTGTTGGTTGAGGGTGAGTTGGAGTACGTTGTGGAGAAAATCCTAGACTCCCGTGTTTCCAGACGGAGACTCCAGTATCTGGTCAAGTGGAAGGGATACGGCCAGGAGGATAATTCTTGGGTCACTGCATCTGATGTTCATGCCTCCGATCTGGTTCGTGCCTTTCATAGGGCCCATCCTGATCGCCCTGGTGGTTCTGGTGAGGGTTCGGTGCCCCCTCCTTGAGGGGGGGGTACTGTTGTGAATTTGGATTCTGGGCTCCCCCGGTGGCTACTGGTGGAATTGAACTTGTGTCATCATCTTCCCTGTTCACCTGTTCTCATCAGATCTGGGTGTCGCTATATAACCTGGCTTCTCTGTTAGTTGCTTGCCGGTCAACAATGTTATCAGAAGCCTCTCTGTGCTTGTTCCTGCTCCCAGACATCTACTAGATAAGTTGGACTTTCGTCCTTGTTTGTTTTTGTTTTTTGTTTCCAGTTCACAGCTGCAGTTTCGTTACTGTGTCTGGAAAGCTCTTGTTGATCAGGAATTGCCACTCTGGTATTATGAGTTAATGCCAGAGTCCTAAAGTAATTTCTGGATGGTGTTTTGTTAGGGTTTTCTACTGACCATGAAAGTGTGCTTTCTGTCTTCTGCTATCTAGAAAGCGGACCTCAAATTTGCTAAAACTATTTTCCTGCTGCGTTTGTTATTTCATCTAAAATCACCGCCAATATATGTGGGGGGCCTCTGTCTCCTTTTTGGGCATTTCTCTAGAGGTGAGTCAGGTCTTATATTTCCCTCTGCTAGCATTATTTAGTTCTCCGGCCGGCGCTGGGCATATAGGGATAAAAAGTAGGACATGCTACCTGGCTACTTCTAGTTGTGCGGTAGGTTTAGTTCATGGTCAGTACAGTTACCATCTTCCAAGAGCTTGTTCCTATATAGGCTTATGCTAGTTCTCTGGCCATGGAGATCATGACAGGGAACCCCACCATAACATCCTTAAGGGCTTCAGAAAGACCCTTTCTAAAAATTGCTGCCAGGGCACACTCATTCCACTGAGTAAGCACAGACCACTTTCTGAACTTCTGGCAATATACCTCCGCTTCATCCTGACCCTGACACAAAGCCAGCAAAATATTCTCTGCCTGATCCACAGAATTCGGTTCATCATAAAGCAAACCCAGCGCCAGAAAAAACGCATCTACATTACGCAATGCAGGATCTCCTGGCGCCAGGGCGAATGCCCAGTCTTGAGGGTCGCCACGCAACAAAGAAATAATGATTCTTACTTGATGAATAGGGTAACCAGAAGAGCGGGGTTTCAGAGCAAGAAACAGTTTACAATTGTTTTTGAAATTCTGAAATTTAGATCTATCCCCAGAAAACAAATCAGGAATTGGAATTCTAGGCTCCAACATAGGATTCTGAACTACATAATCTTGAATGTTTTGTACCCTTGCAGCGAGTTGATCTACACTAGAGGACAGACCTTGAATGTCCATATCCACACCTAAGTTCTGAACCACCCAGAGTTTAAGGGGAAAAGAAAGGCAAAACACACTGCAGAAAATAAAAATGGTCTCAGAACTTCTCTTTTCCCTCTATTGAGATGCATTAACACTTTGTTGGCCAGCTGTACTGTTATGCACCTGGTGGTTAGGTGCACCAGGAATGACCTGATAGTTAAACACGGAATCAGGACGAGCTCTGGGGAAATGAGAACTCTGCTGACCGCAAACCCTTCTCCTATCAACACAACTAGAAACAGCCATGGAGCGTGCCTGACTCTGCCTAGATGCCTCTTCACAGCCTAAGAGCTAACTACCCCTAAAGAAAGGAAACAAAGCCTTACTTGCCTCAGAGAAATTTCCCCAAAGGTAAAAGCAGCCCCCCACAAGAATTGACTGTGAGATAAGAGGAAATCACAAACACAGGATGAAATAGGTTTTAGCAAAGAGAGGCCAGTCTAACTAAACAGATTGAGGATAGAAAAGGGATCTTTGCGGTCAACAAAAAAAGCTACAAAAACCACGCAGAGTGTGCAAAAAGTACCCCCGCACAGACTCACGATGCGGTGGTGCCACTCTGCACCCCCAGAGCTTCCAGCTAACCCAGTAGTTTCATGATAGCAAGCTGGACTAGAACTTAGCAAGAAAAACCATATGTAACAAAAGAACAAGCAGGAACTTAGCTTGTGCTGGAGTAGACAGGTCCTCAGAAAGATCCAGTTGAGATCTGAACCAGTACTAGAACATTGACAGCTGGCAAGGAGTAACGATCTGAGTGGAGTTAAATAGAGAATCCAGCCTAGCCCCAAACGAGGGCAGCTGGAGAAGGAATCTCAGAACCAGCAACTCCACTCACCGCCACCAGAGGGAGTCCACGGACAGAACTCACAGAAGTACCATTCATGACCACAGGAGGGAGTTCGAGAACAGAATTCACAACAGGGATTATGTGTGGTAATGTGGTGGTGGGGGGTGGGATTATGTGTGGTAATGTGGCGGGGGGCGGGATTATGTGTGCTAATGTGGTTGGCGGGCGGGATTATGTGTGGTGATGTGATGAGAGGCGGGATTATGTGTGGTAATGTGGTGGGGGCGGGATTGTGTGTGGTGATGTGTTGCGGGGCGGGAGTGTGTGTGGTAATGTGGGGGGGGGATTATGTGTGGTGATGTGGTGGTGGGTGGGATTATGTCTGGTGATGTGGTGGGGTGCAGAATTATGTGTGGTAATGTGGTGGGGGCGGGATTATGTGTGTTGATGTGGTGGGGGGGCAGGATTATGTGTGGTGATGTGGTGGGGGGCTGTATTATGTGTGGTAATAGGGGGGCGGAATTATGTGTGGTAATGCGGTAGGGGGCGGAATTATATGTGTTGATGTGTTGGGGTTGCCAGGATTATGTGTGGTGATGTGGTGTGGGATTGTGTGTGGTAATGTGGTTGGCGGGCGGGATTGTGTGTGGTGATGTGGTGGGGGGTGGGATTATGTGTGGTAATGTGGTGGGGGGCGGGATTTTGTGTGGTGATGTGGTTGGCGGGCGGGATTATGTTCGGTGATGTGGTGGGCTGGCGGGATTATGTGTGGTGATGTGGTGGGGGGACGGGATTATGTGTGGCAATGTGGTTGGTGGGCGGGATTATGTGTGGTGATGTGGTGGGGGGTGGGATTATGTGTGGTAATGTAGTGGGGGGGCGGGATTATGTGTGGTGATGTGGTGGGGGCGGGATTATGTGTAATAATGTGATGGTGGGAGGGACTGTGTGTGGTAATGGGGTGGGGGGCAGGATTGCGTGTGGTAATGTGGTGGGAGGGCGGGATTATGTGTGGTAATGTGGAGGGGGGCAGGATTATCTGTGGTAATGTTGTGGGGGGGCGGGATTATGTGTGGTAATGTGGTGGGGGGGCAGGATTATGTGTGGTATTGTGGTGGGGAGCGGGATTATGTGTGGTAATCTGGTGGGGGGCGGGATTATGTGTGGTAATGTGGTGGGGAGGCAAAATTATGTTTCGTAATGTGGTGGGGAGCAGGATTATCTGTTGTAATGTGGTGGGGGCGGGATTATGTATAGAAATGTGGTGGGGGGCTGAATTATGTGTGGTAATGTGGTGGGGGGCAGGATTATCTGTGGTAATGTGGTGGGGGGGCAGGATTATGTGCAGTAATGTGGTGGGGGGCGGGATTGTGTGTTGTAATGTGGTGGGGGGCCTTATTGTGTGTGGTAATGTGGGGGGGGCGGTATTGTGTGTGGTAATGGGGTGGGGGCGGGATAATGTGTGGTAACGTGGCGGGGGGCGAGATTATGTGTGGTAACGTGGTGGGGGGCGAGATTATGTGTGGTAATGGGGTGGGGGGCGAGATTATGTGTGGTAATGGGGTGGTGGAGGGATTGTGTGGTGATGTGGTGGGGGGGCAGGATTATGTGTGATAATGGGGTGGGGGGCGGGATTATGTGTGGTAATGGGGTGGGGGGCAGGATTGTGTGTGGTGATGGGGTGGGGGGTGGGATTATGTGTGATGATGTGTTGGGGGGTGGGATTATGTGTGGTGATGTGGTGGGGGGTGGGATTATATGTGGTGATGTGGTGGGCTGGCAGGATTATGTGTGGTGATGTGGTGGGGGGAGGGATTATGTAAGGCAATATGGTGGGGGCGGAATTATATGTGGTGTTGTGTTGGGGGGCCAGGATTATGTGTGGTGATGTGGTGTGGGATTGTGTGTGGTGATGTGGTTGGCGGGCGGGATTGTGTGTGGTGATGTGGTGGGGGGCGGGATTATGTGTGGTAATGTGGTGGGGCACGGGATTATGTGTGGTGATGTGGTGGGGGGCGGGATTTTGTGTGGTGATGTGTTTGGTGGGCGAGATTGTGTGTGGTGATGTGGTGGGGGGCGGGATTATGTGTGGTAATGTGGTGGTGACGGGTGGGATTATGTGTGTTGATGTGGGGGGGCGGGATTATGTGTGTTGATGTGGTAGGGGGGCAGGATTGTGTGTGGTAATGTGGTGATGTCATGTGGATTGTGTGTGGTAATGTGTTGGGGGGCAGGATTGTATGTGGTAATGGGGTGGGGGGCGGGATTGTGTGTGGTAATGTGATGAGGGGCGGGATTATGTGTGGTAATGTGGTGGGGGTGGGATTGTGTGTGGTGATGTGGTGCGGGGCGGGAGTGTGTGTGGTAATGTTGTGGGGGGGCGGGATTATGTGTGGTAATGTGGTGGGGGTGGGATTATGTGTGGTAATGTGGTGTGGGGCGGGATTATGTGTGGTAATGTGGTGGGTGGGCAGAATTGTGTGTGGTAATGGGGTTGGGGGGCAGGATTGTGTGTGGTAATGGGGTTGGGGGGCGGGATTCTGTGTGGTAATGGGGTGGGGGGCAGGATTGTGTGTGATAATGTGGTGGGAGGTGGGATTGTGTGTGGTAATGTGGTGGGGGGGCGGGATTGTGTGTGGTAATGTGGTGGGGGTGGTTTTGTGTGTGGTGATGTGGTGGGGGCGGAGCTACTGTGCAGAGGGAGGGATTAGCGAGTAATCAAGATGCCTCTTATATATATATAGATGACATTGATTTTTGTTGAAAATTCAGCGAATCTGGGTATTTGAATTTTAAAAGCTTCGCTCAGCCATCCAAGCTCTTTCCACCTCCTGTCGCCTCCAGCTCAAAAATATCTCAAGAATCTGTCCTTTCCTCAACCTTCAATCTTCTAAAATGCTTGTGCATGCCCTCATCATCTCCCGCCTTGACTACTGCAACATCCTTTTCTGCGGCCTCCCTGCTAACACCCTTGCACCTCTCCAGTCCATCCTTAACTCTGCTGCCCGACTAATTCATCTCTCTCCTCGCTACTCCTCCGCTTCCCCCCTCTGCAAATCTCTTCACTGGCTCCCATTCCCTCAGCGTATCCAGTTCAAATTACTAATACTGACCTACAAGGCCATCCATAACCTGTCCCCTCCATATATCTCTGAACTAATCTCCATATATATCCTCCCTCACGTAATCTCCGGTCCTCCGAAGACCTCCTTCTCTCTTCCACACTTATTCGCTCCTCATCCAATCGCCTCCAAGACTTCTCCCGAATAGCCCCATCCTCTGGAATTCTCTGCCCCAACACGTCCGGTTATCCACCACAATCGGATCCTTCCGACGGAACCTGAAAACTCATCTCTTCAGGAAAGCCTACAGCCTGCACTGATCCCGCTGCCTCCTCATCACCACCGAAGCTACCGCCTCACCAACACCGGAGCTCCTGAAACCCCCAACCTACTGTCTCCTTCCCCTTAATCCTACAGAATGTAAGCCCGCAAGGGCAGGGTCCTCGCCCCTCTGCATCAGTCTGTCATTGTAAGTTTGTTTGCTGTAAGTGATATCTGTAACCTGTATGTAATGTGCAAACAGAAAAAAAAGAGCATGAACCGCACATCCCAAAATCATACGTTGATCTAAAGCCACTAGGCAAAAATTTAAATACTGAACATGAGGTTTTCAGTTTAACATTCTGATCAGACTGTATGAAGCCCACTGCCCCTTCACGGCAAACCTCGTAGTGGGTCCTAACGCCCTAACGGAGAAGAGCCGTGCGGCGACCACCGCCGCAGCGGCCATGCACCAGCAGGGCGGACGGCCTGTTGCCCCACAGCACCCATGCTGCGAGACTGAGTCCCCAAGACTCCAAACCGCGCCGCCCCACCAGCACAAAGCCACAGCAACAATGGCCGCCACACAGCACCAGCACCAAAATGAAGGGAGCATTTAAACTCACCTTCCTCCAGCTCTCCAGTGAGAGCCAAAATGGGCTAGACCCCTTACTTTGCAGTCTCCTGCTAATTAAAATCACCTGAGCCAAATGGGAGGAGTGCTGGTCCAAAAAAAGAGACAAGTACATGCTATGTGCAAACAGAAAAAAAAGAGCATGAACCGCACATCCCAAAATCATACGTTGATCTAAAGCCGCTAGGCAAAAATTTAAATACTGAACATGAGGTTTTCAGTTTAACATTCTGATCAGACTGTATGAAGCCCACTGCCCCTTCACGGCAAACCTCGTAGTGGGTCCTAACGCCCTAACGGAGCGGAGCCGTGCGGCGACCACCGCCGCAGCGGCCATGCACCAGCAGGGCGGACGGCCTGTTGCCCCACAGCACCCATGCTGCGAGACTGAGTCCCCAAGACTCCAGACCTGTATGTAACCCCTTCTCATGTACAGCACCATGGAATCAATGGTGCTTTATAAATAAATAATAATAATAATAATAATTAGGTATAGTAAGATTATGCCTCATCATTCAGCAGAGTGTCTGCAGTACACATAGTGCACATTGATGGTAAGCGGTCACGTCAATATAAAACCTGAACACCGAGATCCCAGAATATTATAGCAAGGGGGAAACATGGGGCTTTGCTGTCAATAAAACAAATAGTTGCCATTTGGTGGAGAACGGACTGGAACAAGAAGTGCAAAAAAAAAAGAATTACTGAATACTATTTCCCATTTCTATTTTCACTCTTGGATTCTGAGCAAAAAGAACCCTTATAAAAACTGTACCTATCTTCCCTGTGTGAACCTAGCTTTATTCATTACCACTATAGTGCAGTACAGCCCTCCAGATCGCCTCCTACAACTGCTGAAAGAAGGAGACAAATGAACTGATTGATCCTCTTTAGATTGTGACGGTCACTTAGGATCAGACCATTGACTTTAATGAGGCATGCTGCTGATGTAATTATATGAATCAGACTTTTTCCTTACTTTTTGGCACATATATTAATGTACATTGCTTTCAACTGTTCACCATGAAGAAAATAAGTTTTAATTATCCTTAAATTAATAACAGAACATTCTCGAGTCATTTGCCAGGTTTTTAAGGAAGTAGACTTTAATTATATAGGATACCATATGGCCTAGATTCATTGACTCATAAAGTTCCAGTTTGCTCTAGATTCAAAACAACATGAAACATACGATAAGCTACTGTTTAATACTCCTGTTATAAAAGATGAGATATTAGTTACAGTGAACACAAAGAGGTTTAAAATAGGGTGCCAATTAATTTCCTAATGTATCTTTATATTGAAATGAGCACCATATTTCTAAAACTCAGCCTCCCAATCCCTGCATAGGACAAAAAGTTAAATGAGAACTTCAGGCTACCTACAAATGACACTAGAGAAAGCTAGAAGCTTGCTGTAAACTAAATAATACTAATAAATAATTTTACCTTACATAGTAGGCTCCCCGGCTCCTCCTATGGCAATTAGAGGTAATCAACATATTATCTTTTACATCTATGTCTATTCTGGAGATTTAGTCCCATGTATTAGAAAAACATAGCTATAAAGTTAAAAAATCAAGAAACATAATAGTTAGGACACAAAAATACATTATAAGAGGTGGAAATTCACATTAAATCTATTCCAAATCATTTAGGTTGTGACTATGGAACCTAATGTCAGATTAGAGCACAGTATAGTTTTATCCTGGTCACCAAAGAGGATATCATTGAGGACACAATTTTGAACAAATTTCCAACTCCATATACTGAAATGCAGTCCAAAACTTGCAGGGATCCTCCACCATGCTTCACTGTTGCCTGCAAACACTTAATTGCTTAACCTAACTTTCATGTTATGAGTTAAAAATATTCTATGAAATTAAGTGAAACCTTTTTAAATTACTCTTGTGGTCATTGACATATTGATGAAAATGTTACGTTTCAAAGGGGGTGTAACTCATTTAATAATAATAATAATAATAATAATCTTTATTTTTATATAGCGCTAACATATTACGCAGCGCTTTACAGTTTGTACACATTATCATCGCTGTCCCCGATGGGGCTCACAATCTAAATTCCCTATTAGTATGTCTTTGGAATGTGGGAGGAAACCGGAGTGCCCGGAGGAAACCCACGCAAACACGGAGAGAACATACAAACTCTTTGCAGATGTTGTCCAAGGTGGGATTAGAACCCAGGACTCCAGCGCTGCAAGGCTGCTGTGCTACCCACTGCGCCACCGTGCTGTCCATTTCATACGACCATACGACCAGTATTTCTTGTGGGGGGAAAGTGCCCAGCTTTAACTAGATTAGAACCTTCCAGAAAATGAAAGTCTTTTGTTCTGTTTTTGGAAGATATTATGCAAACCGGTTAAGTTATGAACACCAAAATATATCGTCATAATCACACTCGGAGGATCTACGCCTCACTCTAATCACAGGCTTGTAGCTCCATCTGGTACAGAGGTAGGGATTTCTCTGTCAGTGTGCGTGACAAATAGGACATATTTGATCTCATCGGAATGCCCACGATACTATGAGATGAACGATGGGTAGGGTGCAATTATTTTATGTTCTGTAGCGAAGTTACGGGCATCAGATATATTTAATGCCCAGTGAGCAATACTGAAGAAGTAGGAGGGGTTGGAAAAACCAGCCCTTTCTGTGAGGTCACAGGCTGTAGGTTATAAAGTTGCTGGCAGGTTTCCAGGGGGGGTGTTGTGAGTTTTTACCTGAAGCGACCAGACTGCGAGTGCCAATGCACTGGGATAGATGGAAAGCTCCTAGCCTGTTGCCTGCAATGCAATGATCTGAGAATATGTGAGTGTTATCTTTTCTTCATTTAATCCTTTTATTTTCATAATTACCTTGTACATATTTGCAATTGTCTCATTTGTAACATCTTTGTAAAATATTTTATAAACACTGCCTAAAAATCATTTATGGGGTATAATCTTTAATACTAGTTCGTTCTTCCTGCCCTAAACCGTACCCTGTCTCTGAAGGGAATTACGCTACTGTTTTGGGTTGCTCCGGACCGTTTAATCGGAGCTGGTGGCGGCGATACCGTGTGCAGGCTGTTGGGGGGTCACTGTAGCGACTGCGGCTTGATAATTATTGTTCCTGCCTGAGTGGGAGTAGTTATCGCGTTGCTGTAGTGCGCCCAATAGCCAGTACATAGCAGGCAGCCTTTCTGGCGACTAATTACCCCAGGTGCAGTACCGAATCTGACCTGAGAGTAAGGGGGGCGCCAGAGAGCTGCAAGTGCTCAGTGGAACTGTAAGCGGGATAGACACAAATCCCTGCAGTTCATGGTATACTGAAGAGCAGTGGGATACCTAAAATAAGCCCCTGCTGTAAACTAAGAGGTCAATAGCCTCGTGTGTGTTTTTTCATCACATTGTGGCAGTGGAGGGATAACTAGGATAAGCCCCCCTGCACATGTGATAGCCGTCTGCTGGTCTAAAGTCACCCCAAGCCGTGACATATTGTAGGCAGCGGCTAAGGGATCTTGACAGTCACGGTGTGGATCGTGACCAACTCATTTCAGCTGATCACTGTACATATGTATTTATATATATATATGTATATACACAGTGCCACCACATCTTTTCTTGTTATACCTACAAACATAAATGTACTTTATTTTTATTTTATGTGATGTACCAACACAAAGTAGTAAGTATTTGTGAAGTGTAAAAGAAATAATACATGGTTTTCTAATAATTTAAAAAGCATAAATCTGAAAATTGTTACATGCATTTGTATTCAGCCACCTTGTAGTCTGATGCCCCTAAATAATGTCCTGAATGACCAGTTGCCTCCAGAAGTCACATAATTAGTAAATTGAGTCCACCTGTGTGTAATTTATTCTCAGTATAATTACAGCTGTTCTCGGTATTTTGTTTGAGAACATTAGGGATCAAACAGCATCATGAAAACCAAGGAACACACCAGACATGTCAGGGATAAAGTTGTGAAGAACAGTATAGCAGGATTATGTTGTAAAAAAAAAATAGCCCAAGCCCTGAGCACAGTGCAATCCATCATCCAAAAATGGAAGGAATATTGCACAACTACACTGCAAAACTACCAAGATATTGCTGTCCAGCCAAACTGACATCCCAAGCTAGGAGAGCACTAATTAGAGAAGCAGCCAAGAGGCCCATGGTCACTCTGAAGGAGCTGCAGAGATCCACAACTCAGGTAGGAGATTCTGTCTACAGGACAACTATTAGTCCTATACTCCACAAATCTGGCTTTTGTTGAAAAGTGGCAAGGAGTAAGCCTTTTTTTTTACAGCAAGCCATAGGACGTCCTGTTTGCAATTTGCAAAAAAAGTTTAGGGGACACAGCTAGCATGTGGAAGAAGATGCTCTGGTCAGATGAGACCAAATTAGAACTTTTTGGTCTAGATGCAAAATGCTATGTAGAGGAGACGAAGGGGTGTTTCCAGCACGTCCATCCGGGTAAGAAAAAAATATCTTTTATTAGAACAGTTTAAAACAAGGTTCTAAAATAGGAGGGAAGTCCTCAGAGCCTGACGCTTTACTGGTGCACATCAGCGCCCTTAGTCATAGGACAGGATACAGAGAAAACAGGTGATATATACACCTGGGAACCAATCACAGTCATGGTGACAAATGACAATATAGAAACATCCCCTGTATGCATATAACGCAACCTTATAAATCTAAGAATTGCTAATAACATAATAGTTTACATACAAATGTTTCATACAACAGAATAAATGCATAACATTAGCAAGTAAAGTCGGAACTAAAACCCTGAAAGATTCCCTCCTATTTTAAAACTTTGTTTTAAACTGTTCTAATAAAAGATAATTGTATCTTACCTGGATGGACGTGCTGGAAACACTCCTTTGTCTCCTCTACATAGCTTTTTGCATCTATCTAGACCAAAAAGTTCTAATTTGGTCTCATCTGACCAGAGCATCTTCTTCCACATGTTAGCTGTGTCCCCTAAACTTTTATTGTAAATTGCAAACGAGACTGCTAATGGCTTGCTTTCAGAGTTTTAGTTCAGAAAAACATCAGGCTCTAAGGGCTTCCCTCCTATTTTAAAACCTTGTTTTAAACAGTTCTACTAAAAGATAATTTTATCTTACCTGGATGGACATGCTGGAAAGGAAACATTATATCTATATTGGTTAAAATCAGCAGGTATGGCACCCACCAGCTCTATTTGTCTGCAACGATTCTAACATACTCCCGCCACGTCAAGCTTCAACCCTTCCCCTCTCGATATGTGCATAAAAACTATGTGTGGTGGAAAACTAACACTGCACAACACTCTGAAAACACCAACCCCACTGTCAAACATGGTGGTGGCAGCATCATGCTGTGACGATGCTTTTTCTTCAGCAGGGAAAGGGAAACTGGTCAGAGTTGATGGAAAAATGGATGGATCTAAATATAGGGAAATCCTGGAGTAAAACATGTTAGAGACTGCAAAAGACTTGAGACTGGGATCTGGGTTCATCTTCCAGCAGAACAATGACCCTAAACATACTGCCAGAGCTACAATGGAGGATATAGATCAAAGCATATTCATGTATTTGAATGGCCCAGTTGTAGGGGGTATGATATATTATGGTTATACCTTTGCCCTTCTCTCTTGTACCGGTGCCGTATATCATCATTGTTGGTCTATTTGTTAATGTATGTTGGTACTGCTACACGGTTTAGTGTATTACCACTCTTATGCAATGGTACTGCTACACTATTATGTGTGTTACCGTGTCTTGTTATATATATATGTTATATTGTTGCTATGTATAGAATAGGGAAAGCACAGTGTCCAATTATAGCCACTAGATGGGGCACTATAGTATTCATAGTGTATATAGGAACATAGTGTAAGTAAATAGTTAAACTGTAGGAGGGGCTGCAGTGTGGTAAGGTTAGGAACGTTTCCTGGTATAGGGAGAAGCACCTAAGCGCCCGAAGCGTCCACACGGGCTCTAGGCCCAGGACACTGCAGCAGCCACGTAACATTTCAAGTGGAGAACACAGCCATTCAGAGTCCTATAGGGACAGAAGGACAGTGTACAGCAGCAGAGTTACAGCAGCTTGGAGTGAAGGAAAGGAAGCGGTCTGGGAAAGTTCATGGTTCAAGATGTGGTGGATCATTGCATGGGCAGATGCTCTCAGATCCGTGGCAAAACGGTCTGGAAAATCCCCAGAAATAGTGACTCTGGACAAGGAGAACGCTGGGGTACCGCCTAAGGCGTTATTACCCCGTAATGTACTGAAGGATGTGGGACTGAGTATAGGGAAGATGCAGCATGTGTACTGTATGGAGTCTGATGTTTATGCTGATTCTGACAAGAATGTGCTGCAAAGTGTATCGAGTAAAGTTCTTTTGCATTTGAACTGGACTGTGTCTCAATTCTTGTGAAGTCGATTGCAGAAAGTCCCCAGCACCACAGAGGAGTCCCTGACGGTGTGATGAGAGAAGACACAGGTATGCTGACGAAAAAATGTTATTTTTCTGTGAGAGGTGGCCATGACACAAAGACCCCGGTGTCCTCGGCCATGACTACGTTCCTGGCTGAACCTTACACAGTCAAAGTTTAGACCTAAATGCCAGTGATAATCTGTGGAAAGACATACGCTCTCCATCCAATCTCAAGGAACTAGAGCTAGTTTGCAAATAGTTTCAGCCTGTAGATTTGTAAAGCTTGTAGAGACATTCCCCCAAATACTTTCAGTAGTAGCTGCAGTGAAAGATAGATAGATCGATAGATATATAGATAGATAGATAGATAGATAGAACGATCCATCTATCTTATCTGTGTATGTTATCTATTTGTCTAATTTTCCTTTTACCTGCTGCTGGTAGTTAGGGACATTCTCATCACCATACAGCCTCTTTGCGGTGCCTACTCTAATAAATGACAGGATAATCGGCAATGTAAGATTCATAATGAGCTGTCAGCAGATGAGCGACACTGATGGATTGGCCGCGTTAAACACTGTGAACAGCTTCTGTGGTGGCTTTGTTGTGTTGAGATTTTGGATCTTTCAGGCAGTAATTACATAAACAGAGACACTTTGACTAGCCAGGTGTCACTGTCAGTTTTCCAGCTATCTTCATCCTCTCAGACTATTGCTGTACATCGCTGCTATACTTGGCTGAGGACTTTGATGTCCTATGTCCATCATGAGGACAGTATTTACATTTCTGAATCTTTTATTCATTCATAAATTATTATTTTTTTATTCATGACGTAAACTGCGATGGGAAACCAAAATTTACTTTTTCCTTGAAATAATAAGGTGATGAGAACAAATGTTTCTGCAAGCAAACACAAGTTTGTAATCTCCTCCTTGTTTATGGTGAAAATGATTATTTTCAGCCGTAAATTGATCTATAAGATGGCCATTTACACTTTGCAATCATTTCAAAACTTGCAAATGATTTAGATTTTTAAGAAATCATCATGTTGGCTATGACGCACTTTGCGTTTGCAAGGAATGGTTGAACAACTGTATACCACTGATCTACAATTTATATAACCGATTTTCACATAGCAATCATTCTTTTCATTCATTCATTTCATTTTGATTTTATTCACTCATTATTAGTGCCTTCCCAAATTAGGACAAACTGGACATGGAAGCCCAAATGTTCCTGCGGGTACAACACTTGTGCAATTAGAGCTGGAAGGGAGCTAGGCTTTTCCATATCTTCTCTTCTCCCTGACCAGCACTTATGATATCATAGTCAGTGCTGACGACAATGTCTAGCCAATAAATAAAAAGATTAACCCATAGTGATGCTATCATTCACGACGACTTACTTTATTTGTGTGGCAAAACGTGAGTTTGCCCATTGACAGTACATAATACAGAAAAAGGACACTTCAGGTGTAGTGATGAGCGAGTACACTTGTTGCTCGGCTTATCCCGAGCACGCTCGGGTGGTCTCCGAGTATTTGTTAGTGCTCGGAGATTTAGTTTTCATCTCCATAGCTGCATTATTTACAGCTGCTAGACAGGCTGAATACATGTGAGGAATTCCTGTTTGTTAGGGAATTTCCACATGTATTCAGGCTGTCCAGCAGCCATAAATCATGCAGCTGAGGTGACAAAAACTAAATCTCCGAGCACTAACAAATACTCGGAGATCACCCGAACGTGCTCGGGAAAACCCGAACAACGAGTATACTCGCTCATCACTAGTCAGGTGTAAATGGTCAATGGGTCCTTAGCACCCAAAGGCCACTTGGCCACATTTCTTGCATCCTACAGCGAATATGTTGTAAGCGAATAAACAGTGTTTTTAATGACTGCTATTTCACCTTTCATTTGCCTAGACTAGGATGGAAAAGAAAATCATCAATTTGACTTTACTTGGAGCAATTTATATTCAAGAAACATTTAGTTAAGTAGATTTAAATGGATTAAATGGTCCAGGTCCAGTGCCCTTCTACAAGGCATGCATTCCTATCTTGGAAATGTGAGATGTTTTTCATATTCTAATGAAAATATGAACTTGTTAGTGGGTTGTTTGCATAACAGAAAATTCTGAGTATTCAGTAATATTTGTAGAGTGTTACCAAAATAAAATTCCATCCATACAAGCCTCTATTTTTCATTAGCATACCAAGCAACCATCCCCTGCATGGATTGGTAGGCCGAGAGTGGTTGTCTCATCGGGTTGGCACCTGTGTTGCCGCCATTTTAACTAAATGGGTCCACTGCATCCTGATAGTGCATTTGTTTGGAGACCTGGGCAGGTAGACATCGCTGTCTTTTTTTCTGCTGTTTTTGGTATCAGGTTTTGCCACAAATGCGCACAGAAAAACCTAGAAAAAAACGCACCAAATCTGCAACGTGTGCACATACCCTAACTGTAAAGAATCCCTTTTCCATTTAGCTGCCTTAATTGCCTTTCTTCCACCCATAATGAGCGACCCAAGTCATTTTTTCTGGTCTTTGGAAGGAAAGAGCAAGTATTGACCACACGTGCACTCATAGCCAAAAGTGTTGGGACCCCTGAAAATTTAATGAAATTACACATTTTTGTTATACACGTTTATTTCTTTTGTGTGTATTGGAACAACACAACAAAAAGAAAAGAAAGAGAAAAAAAGGCAAATTGGACATAATTTCACACAAAACCCCCAAAATTGGCCAAACAAAATTGTTGGCACCTTTCCAAAATTGTAGGTAAACGACTTTGTTTTGAGCATGTGATGCTCATTGAAACTCACCTGTGGCAAGTAACAGGTGTAGGCAATATGAAAATCCCACCTGAAACAAGATAAAAGAGAGACTCAATTCCTATGTGTAAGGCCTCGTTCAGATACCAATTTTTCTCCTACAAGTGTTATTCATGTTTTTGGTGGTTCCATAATGTTTCATACCAGTATGCAAAAATTGTATGAATAATGTAAAAACATTTTTACATGTGTGTCCTAGTCTTCACTTTTCAAGTGCATAAGAGATCAGAAGGAGGGGATATAGTTTACTCTGAATTAAGACAAACCTTGTGTATGTCACTTTATATGAATTAAAAAAAAACAGAACCTGCAAGTGATATGCAAAGATTATTTATCCTACTATTTCATCTGCATATTTCAGTGTAAATATATCCATACAGTGGATATGCTATGCTGTAGAAGAGACATTCCAGGCACAAATATGCGGCTTGCTTTGAAGGATTCATTAGCCTTGCAGAAAGATTGACATTTCAGTGTTTTGAGTAAAAACACAGACTTCCTTGATGCTAAATACATGATGTTCTGTGAACATTCCTGACAGACCAATTTTCACTAAATGCTGTAAAGTGTAATGTGATGTTGTTAGTTTTTTTAGGAACCAAGTGCTCTGTTACATTTTTTGGGGGGACAGATGGAGATTCATCTTATTGGTATTATCACTGAGCGACTAATATTTCTTTATCACAAAATATGACAATGTGAAAACAATAGTGAGAAAAGGATTCAAAGCCTTCACACCTTCCTAAAAATCTTGTAATACCAAGTAGTTATCAATGCAGCATTGAAAGCCTTGCTTTCCTCAGAATCTGGATATTTGGTGTTAAAACATGTTGAAGAAAGCAGAAAAATCCAGCTCACAGATGAAGTCCAATAAAGTGTATTTTTTTCCAAGGTACATGAAGCAAAGATTAAAATTATGTGTTCACAAAAAAGAGAGTACAGGCTGGATTTTTTTGCTTTCTTCATTAGATGTTGCACCCTGCCCAGGTGCTATCCGTTCTCCAGAAGTGTTGAATTGCAGGTTGTGAGCTGGATTTTCCTCTGTGGTTAAACCATGTTGTTTAATGACAAGATCTGCTTTCTATTTGACTTTTATAGAATAAGGAAGTTAAGAATGTTGTCTCTTCTTGTTAAATGGACAAAAATATTCCAAACCTACAACTTTACAATTTACTTCTCTTTAAAAATCCTCCCTATTCTCAAGAAAGAAGGGATTTTATTTCTATAGTTTTCTGATCATTGCCAACGTTACCCGCCACCTCTGCAATCTATTAGAGATGGCTAGTTTCTAAGGCAAGGCACGTGTGCTTGCAACCGCTGCTCTGAAACTGGTCAGATCACTCGATCTATACAGCTTCAGTGCCCTTGTGTATCTCTGATGCCGCAAAGGTTAAATCTATTTACATGTTTGTGGCATGTGAGAGTGCACCGTTTGGGCCAGCAATGAAATCGTGCTGCTGGCTTGAACTGTCAATCTTCTGGAGAGCACCGCCCCCAGCAAGCAGGAGGCAGAGGAGCCATGCGATCCTGGACATAGAACACTAGACAACCCCTTTGACCTGGCCCTTCTATGTAGTAAATTCATGTATATTGCTTGTTTGCATTACTACTTTCTTATAGTCATATAATTCTTCTTTTACAATAAAGGCAAACTACACTAGATAGGAAACGTATAGAGCTGTTCACCATTCCATAAAGTTTTAAGCACAACATTATCCTTTTTCAATGCAGGCAATTTTTTTTCTTCCCTTATTCCCATAATCATAACATTTTTTTAATTTTTTCACCGGCATAGCCATATAAGAGCTTGATATTTTGTGGGATCAGTTGAGGCCTTTACTAACACAATACACATTTCCATATAATATGCTGAAATGTTATTATGTGCTATGAAAAAAGTCAGAAAAGTTTATTTCCACATTAGATGCTTGGGTTTCGTTTTTACAGTGTTAACTGTGTCTAAAACTGCCCTGGTACAAGTGCTTCTCAAAAAATTAGAATATCATCAAAAAGCTAATTTATTTCAGTTCTTCAATACAAAAAGTGAAACTCATATATTATATAGAGTCATTACAGACAGAGTGATCTATTCCAAGTGTTTATTTCTTTTAATGTTGATGATTATGGCTTACAGCCAATGAAAACCCAAAAATCATTATCTCAGTAAATTAGAATACTTTATAACATCAGCTTGAAAAATGATTCTAAAATCCAAAATTTTGGCCTACTGAAATGTATGTTCAGTAAATGCACTCAATGCTTAGTCGGGGCTCCTTTTGCATCAATTACTGCATCAATGCAGCGAGACATGCAGACGATCAACCTGCAGCACTGCTGAGGTGCTATGGAAGCACAGGTTGCTTTGATAGCAGCCTTCAGCTCATCTGCATTGTTGGGTTTGGTGTCTCATCTTCCTCTTGACAATACCCCATAGATTCTCTCTGGGGTTAAGGCCAGGCAAGTTTGCTGGCCAATCAAGCACAGTGATACTGTTATTTTTATACCCTGTTATTTTTATACCAGGTATTGGTACTTTTGGCAGTGTGGACAGGTGCCAAGTCCTGCTGAAAAATGAAATGTCCATCTCCAAAAAGCTTGTCAGCAGAGGGAAGCATGAAGTGCTCTAAAATTTCCTGGTAGACGGATGTGCTGACTTTGGTCTTGATAAAACACAGTGGACCTACACCAGCAGATGACATGGCTCCTCAAACCATCACTGATTGTGGAAACTTCACACTAGATTTCAAGCAGCTTGGATTGTGGCCTCTCCACTCTTCCTCCAGACTCTTGGATCTTGATTTCCAAATGAAATGCAAAATTGACTTTCATCTGAAAACAACAGATTGGCCCACTGAGCAACAGTCCAGTTCTTTTTCTCCTTGGCCCAGGTAAGACGCTCCTGGCGTTTTGGTATTGGTCATGAGTGGCTTGACACAAGGAATATGAATGACACTTGTAGCCCATGTCCTGGATATGTCTGTGTGCGGTGGCTCTTGAAGCAATGACTCCAGCAACAATCCAGTCCTTGTGAATCTCCCTCAAATTTTTGAATGCCCTTTTCTTAACAACTATTTCAAGGCTACGGTTATCCCGATTGCTTGTGCACCTTTTTCTAACACACCTTTTCCTTCCATTCATCTTTTCCATTAATATGCTGGGAACAGCACGCTGTGAACAGCCAGCTTCTGTAGCAATGACATTTTGTGGCTTACCCTTCTTATGGAGTGTGTCAATGACTGCCTTCTGGACACCTGTCAAGTCAGCAGTTTTCCCCATGATTGTGGAGCCTGCTGAAACAAACCAAGGGACCTTTTTAATGCTTAAGAAGATTTTACAGGTGTTTTTTGTCAATTATTCTAATTTACTGAGGTGATGACTTTTGGAATTTCATTGGATGCAAGCTATAATCATCAACATTAAAAGAAATAAACAATTGAAATAGATCACTCTGTTTGTAATGACTCTATATAATATATGAGTTTCACTTTTTGCATTAAAGAACTGAAATAAATTAATTAAATTTTGATGATATTCTAATTTTGTGAGAAGCACCTGTAAGACTTGGAGTGCATAAGACTATTCTTTTGGTTCAATTTTTAGAGGAAGGCAAGATGGAGGTCAGCTCCATCAACTATACAGTGCCTATGGTGGGGCTGATGTGCAGGACCTGGCTGCGGCCACTTTTCAGCCGTTGGAGCTGCCACCAAGATCAGTAACAGCTGATTGGCAGTGGTGCCGGGTGTCGCCATCAATGTTCAAGTCCCGGACAACCTCTTTAATGAATATTTTGAAAGTTCATAGTTTTATAGGCACAGTGATACTGAATGTGCTTACAGCCTAAAAACGACATAATTTTAAGAAATGTTTAACATTTTAATATAGAGTAGTCCAAAGAATAGTTCTAGAGTTCTAATTAAATATTAAGAACGTTACATTTAAAAAAGTAAAAATCTAAATAAAAGTAAAGTAATAAAACTTTTTTGTATTGCCTCTCATGAAGCTTGTGTAACTAATTTGTAAATTCTTAAGTTATATTCTTAATTTTGATCATCTTAATCTTTTTCTTTTCTTTTATTTAGCTGAACCAAACTAACATGCACATTTTATCTTCTTTTACAAGTGTGCTTTCTTTTTCTAACTGTTTTTACCAATTGCCAGCCTCATTAAATCAAGCACTTTATCTACCACAGAATAAATAATGTTATTCTTTTGATATATAGCTCTCTTCCCCTTAGAGACTCTAACCTATTGACACAACTCATTTTGTTAATGATCCAGTGTGTGCTGGAAGCTTGGTTTCCACAGGTGCGCACCCTGAATAAAACCTCTGTTACTCTCAAAGAAAAAGAGGGGGAGGTCGAAAACACGTTATGCCGCATACATTAAATTAAAATATTCACAGCTCTGTGAAAATGTCTTATGTGTGAACCTGTTTTCTCATTTTAGCTAATGGTCTGCGTATTTCAGTAACACATAGCGTGGCTCTCTGGACAAGAAAGAATCTTGAAGGCTGTTTTTCGACTATAGAAAAGAGGAAGAAAGGGGCCCCAAAAAAAGCAGAGGAAAATGGTGCTTTATGTCACAGGGGAATTGGCAGGGATGTGGAATACTTGTAATAACTGTGGCAGCAAAGGGTTTTTATTGAACAAGGGGTAAGACCTTTGACTTCTAACCTCAATACCTTAAAATTGGAGGTGAACAGGAAGTTAGGGTTAGGTATGCCTTTAAAATTTATAACTAAGCTTTCCTACAAGGTAACACATAAACGTTCAAAGTGACATTCATGCTACTGACCCCAGGATTAGTAAAGGGAAAATGCACCATGTTCTAATACACATTTTCAGCTTGACAGAGTTGACATTCTTCCATGCAGGGGACAAAGCTTTGCTGTTACATATATCGCAGCCTAATAATGAATGAGCCTTCACTTGTGAAGGGGATTTTAAACCAATAACAGCGATCATTTATCTTTCTTTTCCCCCTGAGCTCATTGTGTTCGGCTATGTTTGCACCTGGTGTTTGTGACAAAACCCTGTGAACGTTTCGGCTTTTATTATGGGAATACAGCTGTATATGGCACTCTTATTGTTTTCTATGCAATGTCATACTATATCTGCCTGCATTAAAACCTTAGTTTGCTGGCAGATCTTTAACAGTCAAGAGAGAGAGATACCAAAAATATTATCAGTGAGTTCATATAATTTCTGTTTATCTGATTATAGAGACATTCTTAGAAAAATCAGATATATCTTGGTTAGTACTCACATTGCATTTTTAAAGCACTACACAGCCATGGATTGGTGCTACTAATATAAGTTCCCTGCCCCAAGTATTATTCTTGCCAGTCACCATTTTCAGCCTCCCCACATAGCAGACCTACTCAGGTCCCCCATAGCAGACTCAGCCTCTGACCAGGGTCTGGCTTATCCACTGGGACGAGGCCTGCAGATTGACAGTCAGAGCTTCCAGAAGGCCCTGCAAATAGACGACAGTCTGGAGAAGGTAAGATGTCTTGTTGACCAATCTCCTGCTGGGTCTGAAAAGGAGAAGATATACTGGGACCAGGGAAGGCTGTATAAAAAGACTCTCCCCCATGGCACAACACAGCATTGAGACTGTGAGAAAAGTCTGGTTGTCCCCTATTCATTCAGGGAACAATTATTAAGGATTGCTTATGAGATTCCTCTTGCTGGACACCTTGGAATACAGCAGACTAAAGCTCATTTGACACATAACTTTAATTGGCCCAAAATGGGGATGGACGTAGCCAGCTAATGTCGATATTGTACAATTCGTCAAAAAGTTGGAAAGACTGGGAACATCCAAAAAGCCCCATTATATCACTACCAATGATTGATGAGCCTTTCCAGCGAATGTCCTGTAGATCTCATTGGGCCTCTTGCAACGGCTAGCCTCTCTGGCAAACGCTTCATTCTCGCAGTGATGGTGCAGTGCCCCAGAGTCCTGGTCGTTGCAGTAATGTCGCACTGCCACTAAGGGGAGCAATGTTACGTCTGATTGCACTAAAAGAGTTCACCTGACCAGGTATCACAGTCACACATTACACTTCACACTCCGGCCACCAGGGGGAGGAAAGGGTTCTATGTATTAGGCCACTCCTCACACTCTGGTAAAACTGGGGGTTGGATAGGAAGTTAGAGAGAAGCTGACTGGGTTTTGCCCAGGTAACATCTAGTGAGAGGAGAGCGTTACTTGGGAAGATTCAGGGGGGTCCCTGTCAGGGGTGGGATCCTGACAGTGGCCTAGCGAAAGGACAGATTGTTACGGAGCCGTGCCTGAACCTCATTGTGACGGCATCTTAAGAAAGGACACGAGGCGAAGTATATTGTGGAGAAGTGAGAAATTAGATCACAGCACAAAGGCGATAGAACCAGTAGGAGTCGTGCCCCGAGATCGGCAACATCCTACTGAGGTGCGTAGCCGGTGGCCGGAACGCCGAGAAAGTAACAGACTTTACGCATTACTTTAAACCAACGGCAGGACAGTTAACTTTAGGTTGGCTGTCTCACCTTTTTCACCTAATGAAGACAACGGAGGCAATTGTGGGAGAGGGGCGTCTCTAGGGTCCCTATAAAATAACTCCAGGCCTACCCCATCATACGGGTGCATCCTATCCATATCATCTGGGGGACGGAGAGAGAAAGAACAGAAACATACACGACAGTTGTGAGGACTATCCCGTGGTGCTCAGCAGGGAAGTACTACAACACCCAGGCGCTAGTAGGTAGGCTACTGATTTCCACCTGCAAAGGGAACTCTGGATGTGCCTTCGGGCTGGCCGGTCTCAGCCAGCCCTGTTAACAGTGCTCTGGATTGCGGATGCCGAAGCCTTCAGTAAAGACATAAAGAGACTGCAACCCTGTGTCCTCGTTATTTACTGCGACCTACACCGTCACCTACATCTTTAATTGGACGCCCCTTAGCAGGGCCACGGACTGGGTCAGGCCACCGTGACATCCCCAGAACAAAGAGAGAGAGACCCGGTACCGAGTACCCTGCTGCCCTGCGTCTGGGGGCGCTTCAATGGACTATGCTACGCGATATCCAGAAGCAGTGCTACTATCCATATAAGCTGATAATGTGGTAGTTGCACTACTGATGGGATTTTCTTGTGTGGGGTTCCCAGGGAGATTAACTGAACTGGGGACCCAATTCATGTGTAATCTGAAAGAAAATACAAGTGCAGCTTCTTGTAGCCAGTCCCTATCATCCTCACACCAATAGGCTATGTGAACGTTTTAATGGAACTATAAAACAAATTCTCAAGATGCTGGTGGAGATTGAAGGGAAAGACTGGGAACGTTACGTTCCTCATCTCTTGCTTGCGTACCGAGAGGTACCTCAGGCCTCTATAGGATTCTCCCCCTTTGAATTCATTTATAGAAGAAGGGTCAGGGAGCCTCTTGATTTATTTAAGGACTGTTGGGAGGATGATCCCAAAACTCAAAGAGTGTCTGTGGTGGAATATGTAATGAGAATCAGGGAGAAAATGCAGAAACTGAGCGACCGGGCTCATGAGAATGTGACCCAGGCCCAAATCAACCATAAGCTCTGGTATGACCATAATGCCAAGCTGAGGGCCTATGAAGAGGGGCAAAAGATTTAGATGTTGGTACTTATGTTAGAGAACAAATTGCAGGCCACATGGCAGGGACCATACACTGCATATAAGCGTTTAATTGAGGCTAACTATGTTGTGACCCTGAATGTACATACACAGTGTCAGAAAATTTTCATGTCAATATGTTGAAAACCCATCTTGACAAGAAGGACGCCCGTGTTTTACCTGTCTACATCATGCCTAAGGAGCGGGAGGGTGACCTGATGCTAGACTTGGGGGCTGTGGATTCCCTGAAGTCGGCATAGATTAACTCTGAGCTACTTGGGAATTCATGGGGAAACCAGGGAGGACTCATTTAGAATTTCACCATGTAGATACTGGTAATCATTCCCCTGTGAGGCAGTCGGCAAACCGGATATCAGCGGAGATGAAGGCAAACATGAAGGGACAGATAGAGGAGATGCTGGACCTTGCTGTAATGCAAAAATACCAGAGTTCCTGGGCCTCGCCTGTAGTTCTTGTCCCAGCACTTATGGGATATGTGAATTTCTCAGCCAGGTAAACCAGCAAGGTGAAGAGCACCTAATTAGGTACCTAAGCAGAAACTCCTGCCCAGACAGATTGCTTATGAGTGATTAGCAATTGTGTTGGTTCTGCGGAACCTACAGCCATATGACTATAGGCACAACTTCACCATTATCACAGATAATAACCCATTGAGTTGTCTCAAAAGAGAGGTAGGGGATAATGAGAAATTGCTGAGATGGGGCTTTATTTTGCAGTAATCAGATTTTACAGTTCAATTTAAGAAAATAATTGATGATGGTAATGCTGATGGTTTATCTTGCACAAGGGGGGCAGAACTGGTGATGTGCTAGGGAGTTGACAAGTAAGTCAAGCTCCCATGCACATTTAAAATTGGGGAGGTGTGAGGTAAGTATATAATTGTAAGGTAGGCTATAATGTTAGTAGAACAACTGGCTAACACTGCAGCCACATATTGTCTCTGCCCAAAGGGGATAGCTTCTTCCTGCTCTTAATGCAGAAACTCAACTCCAGGGTGGGGTGTCTCTAGGGAGAAGACTAGAGATGCAGGGCATGGCAGCTTTAAGAGCTAGCAGATGGTTTGTAGCTAGGAAAGAATATTTCCTATTGCTTGTATAGAGAGAAATGGAGGGAGATACAGGATATTTGAAATGCCACAGCTTTGCCCATTGTCCATTCACAAACAGCATCTTTTAAAAAGGGACAATCCAAGTCATCCTTGATATGCGAGCCTATGGTCAGGACTATAAAAAACTGTTTGGCACAAAGAGAAGGTGTTCACATTTGAGGGAGGCCTAGGAGGCTGATGCGATCCATAATTCACTTCTCCTTCCCTCAAGGAAAACTGAAGGTAACTGTAAACGGAAACATTTAGTTATTTCTGTTATTTCTCCCTTTTTATTTTATAACTGTTTTGCATATTTGTGTATTGTTTTATTTTTACTTTTTTATATATTTATTGTAAGCACTGGATATGTTTTATTAAAGCTTATATTATTTAATAAGTTTACCTTTTGTATGCTCTAAAAGAACCTATAGCCCTTCAGAGAGTATGTAACTTTTTGATTGTCTGACAGTAACATATTTTGGGGACTCATCAGCCCATGTGTTTGATGAGTGGTGGCAGCATATTAAGAAATCTGGGTGTGCTTAGTGTGCGTGTGATTTATGCTCACTTTATAGCTTAAAACAGAGGTTGAGAGCTAGCTTGAGTGAGCCCTTGCTGGCTAACTCCACGTCACATACTGAGAAGTGTGTACATGACACCTTCTTTGCCACTAATATTATACTAAAACTATGGGAGCCCCAGATAGATTGGCGTTTCAATATATTTGTCATGTATAGCTTTTTAACCAATTACTAGTCAAATAAGTAGCCTAACCCCAAAGTGTAGCTGTGGCTCTAGGCAGCATTCATTTTCAGCCACCCCCACCGCTGGTGCTCATGGCGGACCAATGGACCCTCTGCAACATAAGAAGACATAAGTATACTAAATGGCAATTTGCACAAGGGTTTTTGGGGACTGTGATACAGAGTTTGCATTTGGTCCTATCCTGTGAGCTTCAAGTTACTTCTATGCTTTACCAGAAATACTGAATATGAGAAGTAAACTGGGGCTCCTGCAAGAATTATTTTTATTGTATTTGTATTTTATTTTATATAGGAAAGCTTGGTGCTCCCTTATCCCTAGAAAATGAACAGAGTTAGGGCTTATGCACATGATCATATTTTCAGTCCAACTGCGATTGACAAAACATCAGATCACACTCGGACTATGTTATGCTGTGGGGCCTTGCAGATATCCGTTTTAGTCGCATTCAGCCATGCATTTCAATGAATCTGTGGGAAAAATCAGACTGCATTCGGATGACATCTGAGTGCAGACCGATTTCCAGACTGACAAAATGGTTCAGAAGATGGAGAATTTTGTTTCTCATCTTCGCTTCACCTGAGACAATTGTCTTGCAATATGATTGCATTCTGATCAGAGTGTGATTAGCATAATCGTTCCAAATCTCTCTGATGAGAGAAAATACGGTCGTGAGACCCTAGTTTTGTCGGAACATGCTGAAACAACTCTATACTTATTTCATAGGAGAAAAAATGATGACAGGTTCACTTTAATGTTTTCTAGTTTTGTGTTTATCATATATTTGACACAATGCATTTTGCAATTATATTTAACAGATTAGATAAAAATGTGGTTTTCTTTCCTCGCACTCATTCGTAATTATTATCACCCTTGAGTGTGTCTACTAGAAAAATCATTGACATTGCTGAGCCAGCATCTGTGCACATTCTTTCCTTAGTGAAAATAGCTTCAGACAGTCGAATTTTACCACAATCTCTTTGAAAATCTTGGCGGCTTCTCTTCAGTGGAATTACACTTAATTTTATTCATGGCCTCACATGAAGCAAACGTTTTCAGTGGTAACCTTTCCAAGAGGAGAAACAAAGCCCAGTAGTAAGTCATGATGGGAAAGTTCTCAGAGCAGAAGTGAACAATAATAACACTGGGCTCCGTCCGATGGAACCTCTGGCACAATCCTGCATTTCCTGTATATGGTTGTGTGGGTTTTAAAAAATGCTGCATCTAAGGCTACTTTTACACTAGCGTCATGCACTGCACGTCGCAATGCCACGTGCCGACGCAACGACGCTAGCGTTGAAAGGAAAAAATTAGGAAAAAAGTATTTTAATATTCTTCATTTCACCATACTTACCATACTTCAGCGCCTGCAAAAAGCGTAAAATAATAAACCGTATACTACCTGTCCGCTGTAGTCCAATTAATAACGAGTGTCCCACGACGATCTCCCCTATAGAAAAGTGACATCGGGCTATGTCCCTGCTCTATAGGACCTTCAGTGACACACTGACAGGAGACAATGGCTCCTGCAGTGTATCACTGAACTATAGTAACCTCTGAGTCTTACTTTATATCAATTGCTGCGTGGGAAAATTTCTCACACAGCAATAGCATAAAGTGAGACTAGGGACTATTTTTTTTTTACAGCGGCGGAGGAATACAGTGCGGAAGGATACCTTCCTCCCATCATTGTATTCCTGGAGCCCCTAGAGAGCGGTCGCATCAGCTGATGCTGCCGTTCTCCACGGGAGATCGTCGTGGGACACTCATGGATTTCTGCGGATCAGGGAGTATATTGGTTGTTTGTTATTTTAATCTTTTTTACAGATGACACTGGCTTCGGGGAACAAAGTGACAAGTAATGGTGAGTATGAAATCTATGTTATATGTACTGTATGTCTGTATGTATGTATTGTATGTAATGTATGAATGTATTGTATGTCGTATGTATGTATGTAGTATGTATGTTGTATGTAGTATGTATGTATTTAGTATGTATGTAGTATGTATGTATGTAGCATGTATGTAGCATGTAGTATGTATGTAGCACGTATGTAGCATGTATGTGGCATGTAGTATGTATGTAGTATGTATGTAGCATGTAGTATGTATGTAGTATGTATGTAGCATGTATGTGGCATGTAGTATGTATGTAGTATGTATGTAGCATGTATGTAGTGTGTAGTATGTATGTAGCATGTATGTAGCATGTAGTATGTATGTAGTATGTATGTAGCATGTATGTAGCATGTATGTAGCATGTAGTATGTATGTAGCACGTATGTAGCATGTATGTGGCATGTAGTATGTATGTAGTATGTATGTAGCATGTAGTATGTATGTAGTATGTATGTAGCATGTATGTGGCATGTAGTATGTATGTAGTATGTATGTAGCATGTATGTAGTGTGTAGTATGTATGTAGCATGTATGTAGCATGTAGTATGTATGTATGCAGCATGTATGTAGTATGTATGTAGCATGTATGTAGCATGTAGTATGTATGTAGCATGTATGTAGCATGTATGTAGTATTTTTTTTTACATTCAACACATTAGCCGGATGATGGGACTACTACTGTCCTATCATTGGCTAATGTGTCAATCACTGTCACTGTAGCAGGCATCGTCCGATGGGACTTGTAGTCCCATTGGACGATGCCTGCACACACGCACAGAGCCCCGGCAGCCCGCAAAGAGCCCCGGCACGCCACACAGAGCCCCGGCACGCCGCACAGAGCCCCGGCAGCCCACACAGAGCCCTGGCACACTGCACAAAGCCCCGGCAGGCATGCACAGACCCCCCACGGTCTCGCACAGACCCCGCCCGCACAGAGACACGCAGTCTCCGCCCATGCACCGCCCACACTCCATTATAGTGCATTATTGCACTATGGGAACTTCCGATTCCGATATCCGATATCACAAAAATATCGGAACTCGGTATCAGAATTCCGATACAGCGAATATCGGTGATACCCGATATTTGCAGTATCGGAATGCTCAACACTGTTCAAGAACCCTCAATTTTTTTTCTTCTTTTTTTTGTTAGTAGATTTAATAGTATATTTTCAGCCCTTGACACTACTGAATTTTGGCAGAGCTTTATGGTATGTTTTGCTGCAAAAAAAAAGCAGTAAAAACCAGAGCAGTTATGTTGTGGATTATGCTGCGGAAAAAGTGCAGATATTCCAGGTAGGAAAGGATAATATCTGCACTGACATCAGCAGCATAAACTGACAGATTAATTTATACTGCAGATTTTATCCATATGCTGCTACTGTAATATACAAATAACCTATACAAAAAGTGGTGCACAGTTCAATAAGTAGGAATACAAAATATAGTATTTATTAATACATGATTAAAGGCATATATGTATCTTAAAAAACAACATGCAGTAAAATATACAAAAAATAGGTGAACTAGATGAGCAAGTAAACTCCAATAAAAAGAAATACAAGTATAGTATATACAGTAGATATATAGCACTTGAGGATGGAAATATATTCACGAGACCATACATTTGCAATACATAAATTAGAAAGCTAAAAATATAGCAATAAAGGAGTGTTAGAGATGGTATAGGATATAAACACAGTGGTAAACTTATGCTCACCTAGACTAAACAAACCTGCTGTGCGTTTCACCTATAGCTTCATCAGGGAATACTACAGCAGCACAAAAATCTGCAGCTGAAAATTCTCTGCCAATTTGTATAGAAACATACCCTACATTTTCTTAGTGAAGGTCTTGCATCTCAGAATGTTTTTAGAAATGAGGTCATCTATAGAGACGGAGATGGTGAAATTGATTCAATAAAATCAAAGGAAAATAGAATTATTGAAAATTTGCTCTTGTCTACCGGCAGCATATATTTTACAAAGGAAAAGTAGAGGTTGACAAGCTATTTAGATTTGGCAGTTTGTAAAGTCCTGGACCTTCAACTTTTTTTTTTCGTATATGTGCATTTAGCCTAAGTTTTAAACTGGATGTCATATAAAGGAACACTGGCATTTAAAAGGTAAAATAACAATTATTTTTGGCATGATTGGGTCATAAAATGGTTAATCCTTTTTTCCGTAACGGTGAATTAAATTAAGGAACCCGTTTCCTAGTGAGTCTTTCTCTAACTTAAGAATGACTAACCTTGCTGAAAGTAAACCGAAACTCATGGGACTCAGTGGATATTTATTCAAACTTCCTAACATTTTGAGTCATCATCTGAGAATGCAGCTCTATATACTAATCATTATTAATGAAGAAAAATGACCACTTCTTATTCTGACTCCAATAACCTCTTTCTACAACGCCCTTTCAGCTGAATGATTGCTGGAAAGGTTAACATTTAAATAAATGAGCCAAACCTCTGTATGTTTGATCCTCCCCAACTGTCTTCCTGAAATGTAATACCTTAAAATTAGTGTTGCAAAATATTCCGGTGTGAGAACTATAGAATATCTTTTTTTTTTTTTTAGAAAATAGTAATTCCAGCTATAGTTTTTTTTCTATAAATAATTGTTTAATCTTATTTTATTGTTATAGGAAAATATGAAAAACAAATTAATAATTTTATATCACAATCTTTGCGGATAAATGAAAACATAAACATTTATCTTTTATACATATATATATACAGTATATATATATATATATATATATATATATATATATATATATATATATTTTTTTTTTTTTTTCGGAAAAGCAGGTTTGAATTGAGTGTTCAACAGTTTTGCACATGAATATGTTTTAGTTTGCAGCAAAAAAAACACATTACAAATCATAAATATTTAGTTCAAGGGGAATGCATCACCAGAAAACGACCTATTGTTTTAATCTGGTTTTCATGTAAAACGTTTTTTTAATTTTTGGAGGGACAATTTTTTTTATATCACAAATTATGTTATAAATAGAAATCTTACAAGTTTTAAGCTGGCCACTGGGGTTATATTAGACTTTTTATATTTAAAATGTTCACTTCTCTGTCTGTCAAATGGAGTACACATAATATGCTGATATTTAAAGTATATCAGCTATGGTTTTAACTTTGCTGTGTAGTCTTGGACATATTTGCAGAGTCAGTCATCTCTTGAAAGTCAAGGGGTTCTATTGTCAGATTATGATTCTGTGCTAAATTGCTGGTTTTAATATACTAGATGATAGCCCGATTCTAAGGCATCGGGTATTCTAGAATATGTATGTAGTTTATTTATGAAGATTTTAGAATAATACATTGAATACACAGGATTCGGCCGGCCATGACCAATTAGCGAAATGTGGTTCAAATCCCGCGCCAATTTGCGGCCGGACTGCGCCTGTCGCTGATTGTTCGCGGCCGGCCATGTAGTATATAACAGCCCACGTAGTAAGTAGCACAGCCACGTAGTATATTGCACAGCTACGTAGTAGATTGCACAGCCACATAGTATATAGCACAGCCACGTAGTATATAGCACAGCCCACGTAGTATATAGCTCAGCCCATGGAGTGTATAACAGCTCACATAGCATATAACACAGCCACGTAGTTTATAGCAGCCCACGTAGCATATAAAACTGCTCACGTAGTATATAACAGCCCACGCACGCAGTATATAACACAGCCCACATAGTATATAACACAACCCACATAGTGTATAACATAGGCCACATAGTGTATAACACAGGCCACATAGTGTATATCACAGGCCACGTAGTGTATAACACAGCCCACGTAGTGTATAACACAGGCCACGTAGTGTACAACACAGGCCACATAGTGTATAACACAGCCCACGTAGTATATTGCACAGCCCATGCAGTATATTGCACAGCCCACGTAGTACACTGCACAGCCCACGAAGTATATTGCACAGCCCGCGCAGTATATAGCACAGCCCACACAGTATATAGCACAGCCCATGCAGTATATTGCACAGCCCAAGCAGTATATTGCACAGCCCACGTAGTATATTGCACAGCCCACGCAGTACATTGCACAGCCTACATAGTACATTGCACAGCCCATGTAGTATATTGCACAGCCCACGTAGTATATTGCACAGCCCACGTAGTATATTGCACAGCCCACGCAGTATATAGCACAGCCCACGCAGTATATAGCACAGCCCACACAGTATATTGCACAGCCCAAGCAGTATATTGCACAGCCCACGTAGTATATTGCACAGCCCACGCAGTACATTGCACAGCCCACGCAGTACATTGCACAGCCCACGTAGTACATTGCACAGCCCATGTAGTATATTGCACAGCCCACGTAGTATATTGCACAGCCCACGCAGTATATAGCAATGTGGGCATCATATCCCTGTTAAAAAAAAGAATTAAAATAAAAAATTTGTATATACTCACCTTCTGTTGGCCCCGGATCCAGGCGAAGCGTTTACCGATGCTCCTCGTGCGCTCCGGTCCTAAGAGTGCATTGCGGTCTGGCGAGATGATGACGTAGTGGTCTCGCGAGACCGCTACGTCATCATCTTGCGAGACCACAATGCATGGAGCGGTCACCGGGGCATCGCGAGGAGCGGGAAAGGCCGGTTCTGGATCCAAGGGGCTAACGGACGGTGAGTATATAACTATTTTTTTTTATTTTTTTTTTTTAACATTAGATCTTTTTACTATTGATGCCGCATAGGCAGCATCAATAGTAAAAAGTTGGTCACACAGGGTTAATAGCAGCGGTAATGGAGTGTGTTACCCGCGGCATAACTCGGTTCGTTACCACTGCCATTAACTCCGTGTGAGCGCTAAGTGGAGGGGAGTATGGAGTGGGCACTGACTGCGGGGAGTAAGGAGCGGCCATTTTGCCACCGGACTGTGCCCGTCGCTGATTGGTCGTGGCCGTTTTGTCACGACCAATCAGCGACTTGGATTTCCATGACAGACAGAGGCCGTGACCAATGAATATCCATGACAGACAAACAGACAGACAGAAAGACAGACAGACAGACAGACGGAAGTGACCCTTAGACAATTATATAGTAGATAAAAAGGTTTAATTTTTTTTCTTTTAATTTGTAATACTTGATAATTCCATGTTTATTCTGGCCACTGCAACATATACAATACACTACCATCTGCAGTAATGGTACTTAGCTTTGCTGTGTAGCCTGGAACACAGCTAAAAGTAATCTTATTATTATTAGAGGACAAGAGCTTTTTTGGGAGATTACAATTCTGTTATTTTGCTTGAGGCCTAGATTTGGCAGAAGCGAATGACTAAACTTTAATAATGAATATTTTCTAAAAGTTGTATTAATGTAATGACACATTTTTGTCCATCAACTCCCATCATACAGCACAAACATCGTAGTCAAATGTATTTATAGAACATACAGTAAAGATATTTCTGGGTCCAAAATATAGATTAGGTGCAGATCTTTCCATTTTATTTTCTGTTTTCTCTAGTGACAATTTGTTCAAACATATTTTCTGATGTTTTTGAAACTAAAACGATTTGCCTACTGACCCAGGACGAGGGGTAGACAGGGTAGGCACCTAACTAGGGTGCTACCTCCTGCTTACTGAATGGAGGTGAGCAATGTCAGTCACTTACACCACTCACCATTCTCTATGCCCTGCACCCTGGCTGTCACTCACTTCCTGCTCTCAATTGAATTGCATTCACATGAGCACAGAAGCTGTCATCTCCCTTGCTCCACTGGGATCTCCAGCAAGACATAGGCCACTTCTGGCCTGTGCTCTGTTGGAGAAATTGAACACAGGGTTCAATGGATGGCGTGGTGCAGTGACTGTACAGAGGAGATGGTGGACCGGTAGTCGTGATTTAGGTGAGTATGAACTTTTAATTTTGAATTATTCTTATATTACTGTGCAGGCGGGCATAAAATGAGGGGAGGTGCTGTGCTGATGGGAGAATAAAAAAATGAGGGGCTATGCAGGTGTGGGTGAATAAACAGAGGGGCTGTGCAGATGGGGAAGATAAGCTGAAGGGCTATGCAAATGGGGGTAAAATGAGGGGCTGTACAAAGGAGGGAACAAAATGAGGGGCTGTGCAGATGGGATGAATATAGCAGATGGGATGAATATACAAAGGGGAAGTGCAGATGGGGGAATAAACTGATGGGCTGTGCAGATGAGGGAACAAAGTGATGGGCTGTGCAGATTGGAGAAAAAATTAGGGTCTGTGCAGATAGGTGGAATAAGCTGAGGGGCTGTGCATGGGGGGTAAAACGAGGGGCTGTGCAGATCGGAATCAACTGATTGGCTGTACAGATGGGGAATAAATTGAAGGTCTGTGTAGATGGGGGAATAAACTGAGGGGCAGTGTAGCTAGGAAAATAAGCTGAGGGGCTGTGCAGATGGGGGAATAAAATGAGGGGCTGTGCACGGGGGCATAAAATGAGAAGCTGTACACAGGGGGCATGAAATGAGAGGCAGTGCAGGGGGGACATGAAATGAGGGGCTGTGCAGGGTCAATAAAATGAGGGGGATGAAATGAGTAGCTGTTGAAATGGGGACAGCAAAGAATATGATGAGCTGTGGTGACCATACTGTATATGGGGCTGTGGAGGTCATTATACTTGGGGCTGTGGTGACCATACTGTATAGGCGGCTGTGGTTAATATCATACTATATGGGGTATTGTTTGAAGGCATAGTACTGTATGGGATGTTGTGGGGAATCATAGTATTCATGGGGGCTATTTTGAATATCATAATATTTATGGGGATCTATGGTGGACATTATACTATATCGAGGGCTCTGATGGTGACCATACTATCTATTGGGGGATTGTTGTGGATATAATGCCATATGGGCAGCTGTGATGACTATCATACTGTGCAGGGAGACAATGTGAGGAGAGGTTACAGAGGGCAGCTTGGTGGGCAGTATGAGGGCACAGTGTGAAAAGGGGCACAGAATAGATATTGACAGGGGACAGTGTGAAATGGAGGCACAATATGGAGAGGGGTTTGCATGGTGGTCAGACAGTGTGATATAGAAAGTGCAATGAAAAATTAGAGATCGGACCGCCATGCTATAGGTCATGGTTCATAAGGGAAGAAGGTGTGGTGGTTATATACCATAGGATGCTTATTTAGGGTCATAATATGTATATATATTTTATGCAGTGGGCATTTTAGTAACACTTTTATTTTTTATTGTATCCGGGATGTGCTGCAAAAGACCGGAGGTCTGCAGAGGAGAGCTATGGATGTGAAAAGTCTTCATGGTATCTAGACAAGATGGAGATGAAAAGAAAGACACAACTCCAGAAAATATGTCATCTATAAGGTACCTGGGAATAAATGCTTATTTATAATACTGGCTATTTCTCATCAGTACTGTGGTTCCTGCATGGTCCGTAGTCTGAGAATGGCTGTTAATAACAACTCCCAGTATCTCCTTACCATTGTTAAGGACATACTGGGAGTTGTAGGGTTAAAGCAGGTTCATGTGATAAAAATGTTTATGGGGCTGACTTGATATTACAATAGATTGTTGTACTTAAACTTGGTTCTTGTATTCAAATACTCTTCTGGTCATGTATTCATGTACTTATGGTGGTTCTGGCGACATATTCATTTACTGATGGAGGTTCCGGTAAAGTAATAATTTACTGATGGTGGTTCTGGTGATGCAGTCAAGTACTGATGGTAGGTCTGTTGATATATTCATGTACTGATGTTGGATCTAGTGATGCATTCATGTACTAATGATGGTTCTGGTGATGTATTCAATATTGCAATATAGCAGAAGCAAGTCTCTTCCCCAGCTGTTGGACATCTAAGGACCCTGGGGAGAAGATAGAAATGGTTTATTATTACCGCTTCTGTATTCTCTTGTGCTGGCTACATAGTGCTCATGTCCCCTAGAGATCTTTTATAATTTCTTGGGGGGAAAATTATGTAAAAACATATCTATGTTTAAAATATCTGCAAAATAAGTAATAAAATTGTGTTCACCATATAAAAATCTGACTTTTTTCATACGCAATTCATTTTATGACAAACTAAAAATCCTGCACGTTAGGCATCCACACGACCATAATAAGTAGTATTTGTTCATAAGGTTCTGTGGTGTGAAACATAAACAGTAAAAATAAAAACAAACAAAATAAAAATGAAAAATAATATTATATTTGAGTAGTATAAAAATATTTAATGTCACTTGTTTGACTTGTTAAAAGCCTTTTCAGAGAGGAAGAGAACATGAATCCTAGTGCCACCTATTGGAGGTAGCAATTCTAAGGGTACCGTCACACAGTACCATTTACATCGCTACGACGGCACGATCCGTGACGTCGCAGCGATCGTATGATTATCGCTCCAGCGTCGTAGACTGCGGTCACACGTTGCAATCACGGTGCTGGAGCGATGCCGAAGTCCCCGGGTAACCAGGGTAAACATCGGGTAACTAAGCGCAGGGCCGCGCTTAGTAACCCGATGTTTACCCTGGTTACCAGCGTAAACGTAAAAAAAAACAAACCGTACATACTCACTATCTGATGCCCGTCAGGTCCCTTGCCGTCTGCTTTCCTCTCTGACTGTCTGCCGGCCGGAAAGTGAGAGCAGATCACAGCGGTGACGTCGCCGCTGTGATCTGCTCTCACTGTACGGCCGGATTCAGTCAGAGCAGGAAGCGGACGGCAAGGGACCTGACGGGCATCAGATGGTGAGTATGTACGGTTTGTTTTTTTACGTTTACGCTGGTAACCACGGTAAACATCGGGTTACTAAGCGCGGCCCTGCGCTTAGTTACCCGATGTTTACCCTGGTTACCAGCGAACACATCGCTGGATCGCTGTCACACACAACGATCCAGCGATGTCAGCGGGAGATCCAGCGACGAAAGAAAGTTTGAAACGATCTGCTACGACGTACGATTCTCAGCAGGGTGCCTGATCGCAGTAGCATGTCAGACACTGCGAGATCGTAATGATATCGCTACAACGTCACGAATCGTGCCGTCGTAGCGATAAAAATGCCACTGTGTGACAGTACCCTAACTGTCAATATCAACCCTTTAACAAGCTTTGCCACATGACTTAAGATAAGAAGCCAAACAAGAAAATCCATTTGCAGACACATGGTTTGGGATGATTGTTCCTTATCAGTGTAAAGCAGGGAAACTGATGTGGCTTAAGGTACCTTCACACGAAGCGACGCTGCAGCGATAGCGACAACGATGCCAATCGCTGCAGCGTCGCTGTTTGATCGCTGGAGAGCTGTCACACAGACCGCTCTCCAGCGACCAACGATGCCGAGGTCCCCGGGTAACCAGGGTAAACATCGGGTTGCTAAGCGCAGGGCCGCGCTTAGTAACCCGATGTTTACCCTGGTTACCAGCGTAAAAGTAAAAAAAACAAACAGTACATACTCACCTGCGCGTCCCCCAGCGTCTGCTTCCTGACACTGACTGAGCTCCGGCCCTAACAGCAGAGCGGTGACGTCACCGCTGTGCTTTCACTTTCACTTTCGGGCCGGCGCTCAGTAAGTGTCAGGAAGCAGACGGCAGGGGACGCGCAGGTGAGCATGTACTGTTTGGTTTTTTTACTTTTACGCTGGTAACCAGGGTAAACATCGGGTTACTAAGCGCGGCCCTGCGCTTGGTAACCCGATGTTTACCCTGGTTACCAGTGTAAAACATCGCTGGTATCGTTGCTTTTGCTTTCAAACACAACCGATACACAGCGATCGGACGACCAAATAAAGTTCTGGACTTTATTCAGCGACCAGCGACATCACAGCAGGATCCTGATCGCTGCTGCGTGTCAAACGAAACGATATCGCTAGCCAGGACGCTGCAACGTCACGGATCGCTAGCGATGTCGTTTCGTGTGAAGGTACCTTAAGTGAGAGTCCTCTGACAGTGCAGTGGACTAAAGGAGAGCATTTCTCTTTGTGGAGAGCACCAAGTCAGCATAGGAGGACTTATAGGTCATACAATGTTCCCTTGGTCCCTTGGTTTCTTATCCTACGTCATGTTGATATTGACTTCTAAGAAAGCTTCTTCCAATAGGTGGCACTAAACTTCCTGTCCTCTTCCTCTCTAAAGAGGTTATTTGCTTATATAAATTCCCAGGAGAGCATTACATACCCTAGAATTTTTCGTAAACCGACTTGACACTCTTCTTATGGAGAAATGTATTCCTTTACAAAGTAATTTATATGAACAACAAAACAGAACTAAAAATAATACAATTTGTCCTGCATAAAACATAGTATGGGTTGCCATTTCAATCAAAAAGTAAACAAATTATGGCTGCTGAAAAAGAGAGGCAAAAATGAAAAACATTGCAGGTTATTAAGCAAATATTCTCAATTTGTCTCTTGAGCAGCCGAGAGCTATGCAGTCTCCTTACTTCCTGACTTCTGGCCAGGTGGACATTCCTCCTTGAGTGAGAGTTTTCATGAGCAGCAGAGCTGTAGTATTAGTAAAGCTATAAAGATCAACACAAGTTCTGCTGTAACATATTCAGCAATGGTTTGTTCCCGATTCTACATTACTATCACTGTACACTGTGTTAAAAATTATTATGCAAATAATATTTCCTCATATTTTCTCTAAATTACCTATCTGAATTGCAGTCATTGTTAGTTTCCAGTCATCTACTATTCTAGTATAATTGCAATGTTTTGGCACAAACTGCCTATGAAAACAGTATCTTTAAAAAAAAAAAAAAAAAAAACACTCAAAATGCATGTTCCAAATTATTATGCACAGCAGAGTTTTCAACCTTTTTTTTTTATTTTGAACAAAAAAATGGTCAATTGTGAAGTTATAAGCATTATCAGCTTATTACAAAATGAAATCAAACAGTTTTCAAGTGAAAACTTTATTCTAGGTGATGTTACATTTGCACATAGGACCCCTTGTTCAAAAGAAGCTTCTGAACTCTCTCGTCTATTGAATTTGTCAGTTTTTGGATGGTTTCTGCTTCAATTGTTTTGCATGTGGACAGAATACCCTCCCAGAGCTGTTGCTTAGATGTGAACTGCCTCCCGCCATCATAGACACTACTTTTGATGATGCTCCAGAGGTTCTCAATGGGGTTGGGGTCAGGGGAAGATGGTGGCCACACCATAAGTTTGTCCTCCGTTATGCTTATAGCAGCCAGAGATGCAGATGTGTTTTTTGCAGCATGAGACGGTGCATTATCATGTATGTAAATGATCTTGCTGCGGAAAGCACGGTTCTTCCTCTTGAACCATGGCAGGAAGTGTTGTTTTAGAAACTCCACATAGATTATGGAGTTCATCTTTACCCCTTCAGGGATCATAAAGGGGCCAACAATCTCTCTCCCCATGATTCCAGCCCAAAACATTACTCCACTTCCTCCTTGTTGGCGCCTTAGCTGTGTTTTTATGGGGTGTCCATCAACCAGCCATCCTCCACTCCATCCATCTGGACCATCGAGCGTTGCACGGCACTCATTGGTGAACAAAACGGTTTGGAAGTCAGTCTTCATGTATCGTTTGGACCGCTGGAGCAGTTTCTGCTTGTGTGCAGCGGATAGAGGTGGTCGACAGGATGGCTTACGCACAGCTCAACCTCTGAAGGACCCTGCATCTTGTTGTTCTGGGGACGTTGGAGGCACCAGCAGCTTCAAAAACTTGTCTGCTGCTATGACAAGGCATTTTTGCAGCTGCTCTTTTAACCTTACGCAATTGCCTGTTGGAAAGAGTCCTCAATTTTTCCTTATCAGCACGCACACGTGTGTGCTGGGAATCAGCTACACACTTCTTGATTGTGCGATGATCACGATGAAGTGTCTTGGCAATGTTGATTGTAGTCATGTCTTGACCTAAATACTCCACAATTTGTTGCTTCTCAGCAGCCGACACATCATTTTTCTTTCCAATTTTAGCAAAAAATGTAGGCTGCTTAATAATGTGGAACAGCCTTCTTAAGTAGTCTTGCCTTTATTTGGACACACCTGCCAAACTAATGTGCACAGGTATCTGCAATAGCTTTCAGTGATATAAAGAGCCCTGACACACATCACCATCAATGAGTTTAAATGACAAACAAAAAAATTCTAACCTTATCACTCCTAAACGCTTTGTGCATAATAATTTGGAACACAGTGTATTTACACATAGATACAACAGTGCATTTTAAAAAGCACATGGCTCAGAACAGTGAGAGCCATGATTAGGAGACTTGCTCTGAAACCTGAAGTGATAGTGATTTTGCAAGACTAATAACATCGGCTTGTCAGGAAAAGTGAACAGCTAACTGCTGTATAGAAATCAATGGGCTGGAGAGAAGTGACTAGTATGTTAGGAGTTAACCCCTCCCTGGAATGTAACTACTGTGCACACTTGACCAGGGTCTGGATAGGTACTAGTGGCTCCACAGAAACCAGGTTTATACTGTGAAGGATAAAAGCTTGCATTGCAAGAGAATGTCAGCTGATAGAAAAAGCAAGTCAATTGCAAACTTGCTTATTTTCATGATGTTTAACTAATTGAAGTAATGTAATAACTTCAGAACACCTCTTTAAAGTCATTTTGGCTACATCACTAAAGAATTAAAGAATGTATAAAAAATACAATATGCTTAACAGAAAAAATGTTTGCAAAACCAGAGGTCAACATGACCAGCTAGTCACAGCAATTATAAGAAGCTACTGGTGATAAAACAATCATTGTAAGCAAACAAAACCTCAGAACTTGACAAGAGAGGCATCACTGAAATCTGTGATTTAACCCCTGCAGCATGCTGTCTTCAGATTACATAGCAATAATCTGCTAACAGATTCCCTTTAAGCATGACTGACATATTAATCTTAATTTACAAAACACAAGTGTTGTAAACTGAAGCAGGATTGTACACCAGCCCCTGCTTGTTATAGATTTTTGGCAGTGGCAGACAACAGTTGAAATATATGCCAAATTCATTAATGAAGCACATACCTCCTAAAGAAAAGGGTTCATCTTTCACCAGCGCTCCTTTCATTAAGACTGGCCTTCATGTTTTTATAGCCAAATACTGATGAAAGGTAAGCCAGTGTGAAAGTGGTTTAGGGCAGTGTTCAACAAACATCCCAAATGATTCGCCTACTCTCTGTTTTCAGGTCAAGGTACTTACTAAAGTTTTTAGTTTCCCTCATAGCACTGGCAAAACTCCAACAGGTAGAAATGAAGAGGTTATAGTGTTGGATGGAAAAGTACTTTTCGGAATGTTTTGATCCACACCCTATATTTATCACGTATGTCAGTACACATGTCCATAAACATTCACCCTGGATCGACACCTGTGCCTACAAACACAAAATTCTATATTTTCTCTTCGCCACGACAGCACCCACTGAGAGAGGGGATCCGCCCCTAGGAACAGGAAACCCTACGGAGAGATAAAAGGGGCGGTCCCCCTCGCTCCCACAGTTTGGTTTCCTGTTCCTACGGGAATCCACGGAGAAGAGGATGCCTAGCCTGGATGCCGCTTGCGCAGTTTACCTGTGAGGACGGCAAGGGCTCCAGGGCTGGATGCAGCGTCGGGGGTCCTCTTCTCAGTTCCCCCCTCTGCTGGCAGACGCCATGAGGCCACAACTGCAGGGGTTCCTGGCTCATGGGAATCCATCCGGGCAGTCTGCGGGACCTAGCGCCGAGGAGAGGTAAGCGCTGCGCTTTGGCGAGCGCTCAGGCGGCGTGGAGCTCCACAGTTTACCCGGGAGTCCTGAATTTAAACTCCGGGCGGAGGAGGAGGTGGACGGCACCCGCGCTGATGCCGGTGACAGCGCGAGTGCACACAGTATGGCCGCGACCCGGAAGTGGTTAGCACTTCCGGGTTCAACCGGAAGAAGATGGCGGCCCCCATGTAAAAGGGACGCCGGCACAAGCGCCCGGTGTCCACAATGGATTCGTCACAGACCCCTGCGATGCTCTCCATAGAAGACACCGCGGCTACCCCACGTGCACGGGGCAGCAGCAGTCGCTCCAAACAGAGCGGATCCTCCAGGAAGAAATCCGGTTCTCCACCTAAATCTCCTCGTCAATCGGTACCGTAAAAGCTTCACTGGGGTAAGTGTGCTTCTACCCTCATAAGCTGACTGGTGTTCCCTTTCCCTTTATACACTTAGGGAAAGAAAACAGAGAAAACGAAGCACAAACAGTGTGCATTATGTCTCCAGCCTCTCCCGGATAGTTATAAAAAGAGATTGTGCAAATCATGTATTGCTTCTACCTTACGGGAGGAAGCCTCAGTTAAATCTGAGGACATCAGGCTCATGATAAGGCAAGAGTTACAAGCCTTGCGAGGTTCTGATAAAGAGCCACATACTAGAAGTAAAAAAGGATATGAATCCCCTATATCTGACCCATCTTCGGATAGGGAGAAAGCGGACTCTGACATCTCCTGCGAATAAGTTTCCTCGGACGAGGAACAGGATGCATGCTTTCCCACGGATAGTATTGACAACCTTGTCAGGTCCGTGTGTAATACGTTGGGTATCGAAGATTCTAAAATTCCCAGAACACAGCAGGACATTATGTTCGCTGGCTTATCGGAAAAGAAAAGGCCTTCTTTTCCGGTGATAGCAGCAATAAAATCCTTAGTTAAAAAAGAATGGGAAAGCCAGGGCCAAAGGGGGTTACCTCCATCCTCAAAGAGACGGTATCCCTTCAATGATGAGGAGTTCTCGACATGGTCAAAAGCGCCAAAAGTGGACGCTGCGGTAGCATCTACATCTAAAAAATCTTTGCTACCTGTGGAGGATTCAGGCTCATTACAGGACCCGTTAGACCGTAAAGCCGACTCACTACTAAAAAGAGCCTGGGAGTCGTGTACGGGAGCCTTCAGACCATCTATCTCTGCTACATGCACCGCTAGGTCCATGTTGGTCTGGCTGAGTGACTTAGAGGAAGGCCTTAAAAGTGGTCTTTCCAGAGACAAACTGCTGTCTTCTATACCCTTAATTAGAGGGGCTACAGCTTTTTTGGCGGATTCATCGGCCGATTCTATACGTTTGGCAGCCAAATCAGCAGGTCTCACAAACGCGGCACGCAGAGCCCTATGGCTTAAGGGCTGGAAAGGCGATCCACAGACAAAGTCTAAGTTATGTGGCCTCCCATGTCAGGGTGAGTACCTGTTTGGTACCAAACTGGACGAGATTCTAACTAAAGCGGGGGAAAGAAAGAAGGGCTTCCCTAATAATAATTACCTTCCATTCTATAGGAAAGCGTTCCGGAAGCCCATATTTAATAAAAGAAAAGATTTTAAAAACCAAGATCGCTGGACCCCTAGAGACGCAAAACAAAGAGGTGCATTCTTTGGGAAGCGCCCTTTTAAATCTGAAGACAAGCCCCGTTAGAGCAGATCTACCTGTGGGAGGTAGATTATCCTCTTTTTCAGACCAATGGAGGAAAATAACTTCGAACAATTGGGCAAATAATCTCGTCACCTCTGGCTTAAAATTAAAATTTGCCCGAGTCCCTTCGGACTCATTTCTATTGACTTCCTTAAAGTCACAGTCTCAACAGGAGGCATTACAGCAAGAAGTAATGAATCTGCTATCCAAAGGAGTTTTGGTGGAGGTTCCATTTCTTCAGGAAGGGAAAGGGTTCTATTCCCCGCTGTTTCTAATCAAAAAACCTGATGGATCATTCAGAACCATCATAAATCTTAAAAAACTGAACACCTTCCTAGAAAATCAAACTTTTAAAATGGAATCCATTCGATCCACCGTAAAACTCCTGTTTCCCTATTGCTTTATGGCGGTTCTGGACTTAAAAGATGCGTATTACCATCTACCAATCTTTAAAGAGCATCAACAATTTCTCCGCGTAGCGGTTATATTAAATGGATGTATACGGCACTTTCAGTACACAGCAATGCCCTTTGGACTATCAATTGCTCCAAGGGTATTTACTAAACTAATGTCAGAGGTTATGTCTTATCTAAGATTAAAAGACACACTCATAATCCCGTACTTAGACGACCTGCTAGTAGTGGGAAAATCCACCTCGCAATGTCAGCAAAGACTATGTCATATGATCTCATCCTTACAGAACTTAGGATGGATAATAAATTGGGAAAAATCTAGACTGATCCCGACAACCCGGCAGGTATTTTTGGGAATTATATTAGATTCTGTAAGTCAAAAGTGTTTCCTCCCAGAATCTAAACAGATAACAATTAGGGATAAAGTTCAGTCCATACTAGATAAACCTATAATTTCCCTCCGGGAAGGCATGTCCTTGCTTGGCTCCTTCACGTCATGTATCCCAGCGGTTCCGTGGGCCCAGTTCCACTCGAGGTGCTTACAGTATACAATTTTACATGAGGAGATAAAATTACAAGGGCGATTAGACGGTAAGATTTCCCTTTCTAATGATGTAGTCCAATCCCTAACCTGGTGGCTACAGCCAGATCATCTAGTTAGTGGGGTGCCCTGGGAGGTCAAACCCTCAAACATAATTTTTACGGATGCCAGCCCTCATGGTTGGGGGGCACACTTGGGGAACCAGGTTGTCCAGGGGCTGTGGTCGGTTACGGAATTAGACGACTCCTCCAATAAAAAAGAACTAAAAGCCATCTATCATGCCCTATGTGAATTCCTCCCACAGCTGCACGGAACACATACCAGGGTGCTCTCAGACAACATGACATCGGTGGCTTACGTCAACCATCAAGGCGGAACGAGATCAGGCACTCTCATGTCTATAGCCGAAAACATCTTGACTATAGCCGAAAATCATCTTCTGTCCTTATCAGCACTACATATCCGGGGGATAGACAACGCAAAAGCAGACTTTCTCAGTCGTCATACCCTCCATCAGGGGGAGTGGGTGTTAAATCGTCGGATATTCAGTATGATAACTATAAAATGGGGTATACCCGACATAGATCTCTTTGCCACAAGAGACAACAGGCAAGTAAAAACATTCGCCTCAATGTTCCGAGCAGACAACCCCGATGTTCTCGACGCCCTCCAGATTCCATGGACATTTCAGAAAGCATATGCCTTTCCCCCAATGATTCTTCTTCCAACAGTCATCAGGAAGATAAGAGAGGACAGAGCGAATGTGATATTGATCGCTCCATTCTGGCCAAAGAGACCATGGTTTTCCCTGCTCAGAGCCATGTCCATCTCGGATCCATGGATTCTCCCAGAGAATCAAGATCTGCTTTTCCAGGGACCCTTCAACCACCCTCATGTGAAGGGTCTACGGTTGACAGCCTGGGATTTGAGAGGCAGCTGTTAAAACTAAGGGGCTTCTCTGATAAAGTAATTGATACCCTATTGCTGAGTAGAAAAAGATCCACTACATCGATCTATGTAAAAGTATGGAAAAAATTTTTAAGCCTCTATCCCTCAGCCCTGTCAAATGAAATTCCAGTCCCTATTATTCTTGAATTTCTCCAAAAAGGACGTGATTTAGGCCTTTCAGTTAACACCTTGAAAGTGCAAGTTTCAGCGCTAGGGGCTTTGTATAGTCACAATGTTGCAGGAGATAGATGGATATCCAGATTCATCTCAGCCTGCCAGAGAGCAGAACCAGTCCATATTCCCAACTCACCTCCTTGGGATGTTAATCTGGTCCTTGAAGCCTTAACAAATCACCCGTTCGAGCCTCTACATTCTGCTCACATTAAACATGTCTCCCTCAAAACAGCTCTTCTTGTTGCCTTAGTATCGGCAAGAAGGGTAAGTGACATACAGGCGCTATCAGTAGATCCTCCATTTATGTCAATATTGCCAGATAGGATTGTCCTAAAGACAGACCCTTCCTACTTACCTAAAATGAGTACCAAATTCCATAGGTCTCAGGAAATTCTTCTTCCTACCTTCTATAATAATCCTACAAATCAGGAAGAAGAAAGATACCATACTTTAGATGTGAGGAGGGCTGTAATAACCTATCTAGACAGAACTAGCGCCTGGAGGAAGAGCAGGGCTCTCTTTGTTTCCTTCCAGGGTCAGAGGAAAGGAGCTGGTGTTACGAAAGGCACATTATCCCGATGGATTCGGGAGGCGATATACCTGGCCTATTCGTCTAAAGGGGAAGATCCACCTGAGACTATAAAGGCACATTCCACCCGGGCGATAGCATCATCCTGGGCAGAGCGAGCAGAAGTTCCAATAGAACTCATATGTAAGGCCGCAACCTGGTCGTCTCCTACTACCTTCTATAGTCACTACAGATTAGATTTATCTGCCTCCACTGACCTGTGTTTCGGTAGATCGGTTCTTAACACGATAATCCCCCCCAAATAACTATCTCTGAAAGTCTCTCAGTGGGTGCTGTCGTGGCGAAGAGAAAACACCGGATTACGTACCGGTAATGCTCTTTTATAGAGCCACGACAGCACCCCTTCACTTCCCTCCCTTATATATTAGTTTGCATATGAGCACAAATAAGGGTGATTGGTTCTTGTAAATATTAGTAGTATAAGATTAAATGATAATATAGAATTGCCTACTAATACTGGTGGGCGGTTCCTCGCAATCTCTGTAACCCAAACTGTGGGAGCGAGGGGGACCGCCCCTTTTATCTCTCCGTAGGGTTTCCTGTTCCTAGGGGCGGATCCCCTCTCTCAGTGGGTGCTGTCGTGGCTCTATAAAAGAGCATTACCGGTACGTAATCCGGTGTTTTTTCAGCAAGCTTGCCTTTCATCCAGTAAGTTCAAATCTTAGCATAAACAGCATACAAATCTGACATGAAATTTGTAAAAAAATCTTTCAATTTGTGTTATTCAATTGATCTAAATATTTTCAATTAAAACATTGGATTAGGTCCATTCCCTTTGAAAATGTCAACTAGACATCTGTTTAAATGTGCCTTCTCATTCCCTCTGCTCCAGGGAGTTTTCCTGAACTGAAAACTTTTCCGTAGAAACTTCATTTCAGGGAAAATTTCTGTATTAACAAAATATCCAAATTCAGTTTAGGTCGATTTGCTTTAATTTCAGTTAGCATTTAATGTAGGTGTGCGGCTTCATTAAAGCAAACAAAATATTGTAGAAAGTTGAAGTTTTACCTAGTTGTTAATTGGCAGGTTAACATTTTATTAGTTTCTGGTATCCTGGATTGAGTGCTGTTAAAAAGTGCAGGTGGTTTAGCGGGGTGAAGGTTGGGGGAGTGCGTTTCAGAGTTATTACCAAAATCATAAAAAAGGCATATTTCACCTGCCAGTAATGCCAGAGGAAAGTTTAATGCTTCACAATTTTAGCTGATTAAAGAATGTATATGGAATTCATTACTTGCAAAAAAAAGTCTTATTTTTTTAAGAAATGAAAATAAAAGATCAAAAACAACCAACGATAATAGAATTAACGAATTGGAAAGAATTGTGCAGTCTTTGTGCCAGTCCAGGTTGGTAAAGGATCAGGTTGGCATTAATACAGTTTAGTTAGCCTTCTTCACAGTGTCAGTGTTTAATTTTTATGAAACACAAAGGGCTTAGGGCTCATTCAGATGAACATATTATACGCTTGTGTTCCCACGGACCTCACAATGAAAGCTCACAAGCCCATTATTGCCAGTACAAATGGCCAATTTTTCCACATGGATCAATGGTCTTCATGGAAAAAAATGTAACATGTACTATTATGATTTAGACTACAGACCATACTTGTATAATTAAATAGCAGGCAGCTCATGCATTCATCCACGGTGCAGACGATCACACACTAGGCATACATAGTCAGTGATGTCTGAAATTTTTCGATCATCGCTGGCTCGATTGTTAGTACGGCCATCTGAGCCCAAGTTAAAATGGTTATAAAATCTACCTAAAGAATATGATAAACAGCTTAGCTCCATAGCGGCATCATTTATTACAGTGATTGAAGGCTCGGTAGAAGTTTGGAGCTAGACGCATTGGTTGTTGTAGTCACTATGAAGAAAGGTAACATTTTTTTTTATAAACAAAGGGTACAACACAGAGCTTTTAAAGCAATTATCAGGAGTAACTTCATTGGTATGTGCTGTGGCAGAAATACAGCAGTGAAATCTGCATAGATAAAACCTATGGAAAAAACCTGATGGAAAATATTTTGCTCATGTGACCCTTGTGCACCTACCCTCAAATTTTGATTTAAAAAAAAAAAAACACATCAAATATTGGAAAATGACTTAAAGTGTAGATGTCACCAGATCTAAAGAAGCCAGTTTTTACTCTTATTTTTCCCGAGAAGAATCAATTTTTTCCATTTTAATCATGCAAATCTCAGCAAAATGGCAGCCAGACAGCAGCCATTTTACTGGATTATGAGTGCCATGAAGAGATTAAATAGAAATAAATAATCTCACCTCTCTTTGGCTCTCCAAACACCTTTTCTGCCTCAAACGACCTTCTGTATGGCTCCTTTGTCTTGTATCTTCTATTTTCTTCTTTTCTGGGCGTTTGATGCTATCATTCTTCACTATGTACCATGCCAACACATGAGACATGGCTTACATTTAATGAAGTAAAGCATTTGCCACTTGAGTGTGACGAATGGTAGTGTTGGAGGCCCAGAAAGAAGAAGAGAGAAGATAGAAGACCAAGGAGCTGATCTTGGAACAGGCAGAGGGACGGGTACAGGGAGGCCTGAGTAGAGGTAAGTGTTCCCTACTGATTCAATTCACACTGAATTTAATAGATGAAAATCAAAATTCCTGTCTGAACATAAGCAAATGGGTCAAATTCAAATTTCGGCATATTTGCTAATCTCTAAGGACTTTTTAGACGGGTTGATAATCGTAAATGAGTGTTCACTCATTTCCTATTGGCCTTGTCTAAGCAGGCAGGAAATCACATGGGGATTAAGGAAAATGCTTGATTCATAGATTGAAATGATTTGTAAGTTTAAAACTCACCGTTCTCAGAAGTTTGTCATCCTGTGTAAACGGAAGATGTGTTCCTAATAACATGATGTTCTATCTGCACAGAACAATCATGTTAACGATCGTTCTGTGTGAACAGAAGTGCAGTCAGCTTGTTTAAACGTGTTATTAATAAGGCTTTTAATGGAAATGCTCGGGGAAGAGTAATAGCCCTAATAATCAGTGAAACCATTTTGGGATGCATACTCAAAATTGCATTGAAAGTGGTTTTCTTTGGGGGAGGCCAATTGTAAAATATATTGTAGAGGTGAAAATCTGCCACAGGAAATCTGGTCTGGAAAAAGTGGTCTTCTCAAAGAGGTGATCTGGACTCTTATTAGGTTCTTATTCCAGCCCATTGTAACTTGGAGATTGTGCCGAGCTGTAATATGGTCGATTGTCATGTTCTCAATGGCAAGAGAACATAGCATCAGCATATATAGGAACTAGCTCTTGGAAGATGGGAACTGAGCTGACCATGAACTAAACCTAACGCACAACTAGCAGTGGCCGGGTAGCATGCCTACGTTGATTCTAGATGCCCAGCACCAGCCGGAGGACTAAATAATGCTAGCAGAGGGAAATATTAGTCCTAGCTCACCTCTAGAGAAATACCCCGAAAGGAGACAGAGGCCCCCCACATGTATTGGCGGTGAATTAAGATGAAATAACAAACGTAGTATGAAAATAGGTTTAGCAAATTTGAGGTCCACTTACTACATAGCAGAAGACAGAAAGGACACTTTCATGGTCAGCTGAAAACCCTAACAAAACACCATCCAGAAATTACTTTAAAACTCTGGCATTAACTCATAACACCAGAGTGGCAATTCCTGTTCACAAGAGCTTTCCAGACACAGTAACGAAACTTCAGCTGTGAACTGGAACAAAAATGCAAAAACAAACATGGACAAGAGTCCAACTTATCTAGTAGTTGTCTAGGAGCAGGAACAAGCACAGAGAGGCTTCTGATAACATTGTTGACCGGCAAGCAACTAACAGAGCAGCAAGGTTATATAGCGACTCCCACATCTTGATGGGAACAGGTGAACAAAGAAGATGACAACACCAGTTCAATTCCACCAGTAGCCACCGGGGGAGCCCAGAATCCAAATTCACAACAGTACCCCCCCCTCAAGGAGGGGGCACCGAACCCTCACCAGAACCACCAGGGCGATCAGGATGGGCCCTATGAAAGGCACGAACCAGATCAGAGGCATGAACATCAGATGCATTCACCCAAGAATTATCCTCCTGGCCGTATCCCTTCCACTTGACCAGATACTGGAGTCTCCGTCTGGAAACACGAGAGTCTAAGATTTTCTCCACAACGTACTCCAACTCACCCTCAACCAACACCGGAGCAGGAGGCTCAACGGAAGGCACAACCGGTACCTCATACCTGCGCAATAATGACCGATGAAAAACGTTATGAATAGAAAAGGATGCAGGGAGGTCCAAACGGAAGGAAACAGGGTTAAGAATCTCCAATATCTTATACGGGCCGATGAACCGAGGCTTAAACTTAGGAGAAGAGACCCTCATAGGGACAAAACGAGAAGACAACCACACCAAATCCCCAACACAAAGCCGAGGACCAACACGACGGTGGCGGTTGGCAAAAAGCTGAGTCTTCTCCTGGGACAACCTCAAATTGTCCACCACCTGCCCCCAGATCTGATGCAATCTCTCCACCACAGCATCCACTCCAGGACAATCCGAAGTTTCCACCTGACCAGAGGAAAATCGAGGATGAAACCCCGAATTACAGAAAAACGGGGACACCAAAGTGGCAGAGCTGGCCCGATTATTGAGAGCGAACTCCGCCAATGGCAAAAAAGCAACCCAATCATCCTGGTCAGCAGACACAAAACACCTCAGATATGTCTCCAGGGTCTGATTAGTCCGCTCGGTCTGGCCATTCGTCTGAGGATGGAAAGCAGACGAAAAAGATAAATCTATGCCCATCCTAGCACAGAATGCCCGCCAAAATCTAGACACGAATTGGGTCCCTCTGTCAGAAATGATATTCTCAGGAATACCATGCAAACGAACAACATTTTGAAAAAACAGAGGAACCAACTCGGAAGAAGAAGGCAACTTGGGCAGAGGAACCAAATGGACCATCTTAGAGAAACGGTCGCACACCACCCAGATGACAGACATCTTCTGAGAAACAGGCAGATCTGAAATAAAATCCATCGAGATGTGCGTCCAAGGCCTCTTAGGAATAGGCAAGGGCAACAATAATCCACTAGCCCGAGAGCAACAAGGCTTGGCCCGAGCACAAACGTCACAAGACTGCACAAAGCCTCGCACATCTCGTGACAGGGAAGGCCACCAGAAGGACCTTGCCACCAAATCCCTGGTACCAAAAATGCCAGGATGACCTGCCAACGCAGAAGAATGAACCTCAGAGATGACTCTACTGGTCCAATCATCAGGAACAAACAGTTTATCAGGTGGGCAACGATCCGGTCTATCCGCCTGAAACTCCTGCAAGGCCCGCCGCAGGTCTGGAGAAACGGCTGACACTACCACTCCATCCTTAAGGATACCTGTGGGCTCAGAGTTACCAGGCGAGTCAGGCTCAAAACTCCTAGAAAGGGCATCCGCCTTAACATTCTTAGAACCCGGTAGGTATGACACCACAAAATTAAACCGAGAGAAAAATAATGACCAGCGCGCCTGTCTAGGATTCAGGCGCCTGGCGGTCTCAAGATAAATCAAGTTTTTGTGGTCAGTCAATACCACCACCTGATGTCTGGCCCCCTCAAGCCAATGGCGCCACTCCTCAAAAGCCCACTTCATGGCCAAAAGCTCCCGATTCCCAACATCATAATTCCGCTCAGCGGGCGAAAATTTACGGGAAAAGAAGGCACAAGGCCTCATCACGGAGCAGTCAGAACTTTTCTGCGACAACACTGCCCCAGCTCCGATCTCAGAAGCGTCGACCTCAACCTGAAAAGGTAGAGCAACATCAGGCTGACGCAACACAGGGGCAGAGGAAAAACGGCGCTTAAGCTCCCGAAAGGCCTCCACAGCGTCAGGGGACCAATCAGCAACATCAGCACCCTTCTTAGTCAAATCGGTCAATGGCTTAGCAATATCCGAAAAACCAGCAATAAATCGACGATAAAAGTTAGCAAAGCCCAAAAATTTCTGAAGACTCTTAAGAGAAGAGGGCTGCGTCCAATCACAAATAGCTTGAACCTTGACAGGATCCATTTCAATGGAAGAGGGAGAAAAAATATATCCCAAAAAGGAAATCCTCTGTACCCCAAAAACACACTTAGAACCCTTCACACACAAAGAATTAGACCGCAAAACCTGGAAAACCCTCCTGACTTGCTGGACATGAGAGTCCCAGTCATCCGAAAAAATCAGAATATCATCCAGATACACAATCATAAATTTATCCAAATAATCGCGAAAAATATCATGCATAAAGGACTGGAAAACTGACGGAGCATTTGAAAGACCAAAAGGCATCACTAAATACTCAAAGTGGCCCTCGGGCGTATTAAATGCGGTTTTCCACTCATCCCCCTGCCTGATTCGCACCAAATTATACGCCCCACGAAGGTCAATCTTAGAGAACCACTTGGCCCCCTTTATGCGAGCAAACAAATCAGTCAGCAACGGCAATGGGTATTGATATTTTACAGTGATTTTATTCAAAAGCCGATAATCGATACATGGTCTCAAAGAGCCGTCTTTTTTTGACACAAAGAAAAAACCGGCTCCTAAGGGAGATGACGATGGACGAATATGTCCCTTTTCCAAGGACTCCTTTATATATTCTCGCATAGCAGCATGTTCAGGCACAGACAGATTAAATAAACGACCCTTTGGGTATTTACTACCCGGGATTAAATCTATGGCACAATCGCACTCTCGGTGCGGAGGTAATGAACCAAGCTTGGATTCTTCAAAGACGTCACGATAGTCAGACAGGAACTCAGGAATTTCAGAGGGAATAGATGATGAAATGGAAACCACAGGTACATCCCCATGAGCCCCCTTACATCCCCAGCTCAACACAGACATAGCTTTCCAGTCGAGGACTGGGTTGTGAGATTGCAGCCAAGGCAATCCTAGCACCAAATCATCATGTAGATTATGCAGCACCAGAAAGCGAATAATCTCCTGGTGATCCGGATTAATACGCATAGTTACTTGTGTCCAGTATTGTGGTTTATTATTAGCCAATGGGGTGGAGTCAATCCCCTTCAGAGGAATAAGAGTCTCCAAAGGCTCTAAATCATACCCACAGCGTTTGGCAAAGGACCAATCCATAAGACTCAAAGCGGCGCCAGAGTCGACATAGGCGTCCGTGGTAATAGATGACAAAGAGCAAATCAGGGTCACAGATAGAATAAACTTAGACGGTAAGGTGCAAATGGAAACAGATTTATCAAGCTTTTTAGTGCGCTTAGAGCATGCTGATATAACATGAGTAGAATCACCACAATAGAAACACAACCCATTTTTCCGTCTAAAATTCTGCCGCTCGCTTCGGGACAGAACTCTATCACACTGCATACTCTCTGGCGACTTCTCAGTGGACACCGCCAGATGGTGCACTGGTTTGCGCTCCCGCAAACGCCTATCGATCTGAATAGCCATTGTCATGGACTCATTCAGACCCGCAGGCACAGGGAACCCCACCATAACATCCTTAATGGCATCAGAGAGACCCTCTCTGAAAGTCGCCGCCAGGGCGCACTCATTCCACTGAGTAAGCACAGACCATTTACGGAATCTTTGACAGTAAATTTCCGCTTCATCTTGCCCCTGAGATAGGGACATCAAAACTTTTTCTGCCTGAAGCTCCAAATGAGGTTCGTCATAAAGCAACCCCAAGGCCAGAAAAAACGCATCCACATTGAGCAACACAGGATCCCCTGGTGTCAATGAAAAAGCCCAGTCTTGAGGGTCGCCCCGGAGCAAGGAAATCACAATCCTGACCTGCTGTGCAGGGTCTCCGGCAGAGCGAAATTTCAGGGACAAAAATAATTTGCAATTATTTCGAAAATTCTGAAACCCAGATCTATTCCCCGAGAAAAATTCCGGCAAAGGAATTCTCGGCTCAGATACAGGTGCATGACAAACAAAGTCTTGCAAATTTTGTACCTTCGTGGCGAGATTATTCAAACCTGCAGTTACACTCTGAAGATCCATTACAAACAGGTGGACACAGAGCCATTCAAAGATTAGAAGGAGAAAAAAAAAAAAAAAAAAAAAAAATTCTCAGCAGACTTCTTATTTCTCTCCTTTCTCAGCCAAGGATTTTAACCCTTTAGTGGGCCAGTCAAACTGTCATGTTCTCAATGGCAAGAGAACATAGCATCAGCATATATAGGAACTAGCTCTTGGAAGATGGGAACTGAGCTGACCATGAACTAAACCTAACGCACAACTAGCAGTGGCCGGGTAGCATGCCTACGTTGATTCTAGATGCCCAGCACCAGCCGGAGGACTAAATAATGCTAGCAGAGGGAAATATTAGTCCTAGCTCACCTCTAGAGAAATACCCCGAAAGGAGACAGAGGCCCCCCACATGTATTGGCGGTGAATTAAGATGAAATAACAAACGTAGTATGAAAATAGGTTTAGCAAATTTGAGGTCCACTTACTACATAGCAGAAGACAGAAAGGACACTTTCATGGTCAGCTGAAAACCCTAACAAAACACCATCCAGAAATTACTTTAAAACTCTGGCATTAACTCATAACACCAGAGTGGCAATTCCTGTTCACAAGAGCTTTCCAGACACAGTAATGAAACTTCAGCTGTGAACTGGAACAAAAATGCAAAAACAAACATGGACAAGAGTCCAACTTATCTAGTAGTTGTCTAGGAGCAGGAACAAGCACAGAGAGGCTTCTGATAACATTGTTGACCGGCAAGCAACTAACAGAGCAGCAAGGTTATATAGCGACTCCCACATCTTGATGGGAACAGGTGAACAAAGAAGATGACAACACCAGTTCAATTCCACCAGTAGCCACCGGGGGAGCCCAGAATCCAAATTCACAACAGTCGATATGATGTCTATAAGAAAAAACTGGCATTCAAGGGTGCACATTTTCCAGCCTTACTTTTCCACAAGAAAATAGAACATACAAAATCAAACTGACGGTACCCTCTATTAATAATACTTCCATCAAACGTGGATAGCGGCTGAGCATCATCCGACATACAGCTACTTCCTTTTAATTATAAGTCAGTAATTGATGCTACTTCTTTCAAAGGCATATGAAATTTCCAACGGCTGTTACACTTTTTGTTGTCAGTTTTTACAATTAGTCCTGTCATCTGCCAAAACAAAGGCGCAAACCTGACAAGTTCAATCTCATTCAGAACTGGATGAAGCACCAATAATATGAACAGGATACAATTTACTGTGCTGAAGCTTTGTCAGGTCGCAAGTTCATAAAAGTGCTAGAGAATATATTGCCAAATGGTGTAAGTGCGCAAAGTCTGTGTCTCAAACTCCACTATTGCTGCAAATGATAAAAACATAAGGTACTTAGCATTTCTTGCTTAAAAAGTGCAAAAGCCATTCAACCACGTCAAGGTGTAATTAAATATGGATGGTGTCACAATTCATTTTTGGATTCATTACAGCACTGGTTCTGCTTTAATTTAAACATTGTTTTTCCTTTGGGCCAGCAAGGGTTAATGTCAGTATCCTTGATCGCAGCTGCTTTGTTGTTGGTCAGCTGATGTGGATGGTGACCACTCACACCATCCTTTAAATAGTCACATGATGCATCAGCTGACTGTTGGTAATAGAGTTTGTCTATGAAGACCAGGCTAGGAGTTTGGAGCTCTGGTGCCAGCGGTTATCTGATGATTTTGCAGAGTACGGGGTCCTGGTTCTGTATCCTCTGCTGTGTGGAGCTTGACAGCAGAGGCTGGAGCTAAGTATCATTTTCCCTTTCCTTGTCTGTCTCATGCTTGTCACAACCCCTGTGTTGATACCATCTGCAGTGGTGATGCTAGCATTCATGCCAGCCAGTGCACTAACCAGGGTATTGTGAAGTGACAGCTAGGGACTAGGCATGTGATGGCGGCGGGGGGAAGGACCCACATAGGGTGTTAGGAAAGCCTAGGGATAGGCACAGGTTGTTGTTAGGTGGTGCCCCATCCCTCACTCTCTACTGTCAGGGCCTTCCTCGCTCTTTTCCCATCCCATTGTTTGTTTGTGTTGTGCTGTCTGCCGGACTTTCCAGTCCCGAGCGTGACAGATGGTTCCTATCAGTAATATCCTACCTCTCCATGTGTCAAACCAGGTCTCATCTGAACTGGGTAATGAAAGAAATCCAGGCGTAGCTCGCAATTAAAACCTTGTGTGGGAAAGATGGGTGTATAAGGGTGGTGAGCTCTGTAGGGACCCCTAATGTATAATACGTTAAAAACAAAAAATAGCACCTGCACACCTCTGTAGTTGTAAAAGACTCTGATATGAGTTAAAAAATGTGTCCACATAAATAAAAAGTTCAGTAAAGGCACACAACTTATTAATATACTTGTACTTACAATGGAAGCCCGGTCTTTAGATAACATCAGTGTAGATATATCATCATTGTTGTAAGTGAAAGAGCCCTCTTCTCTATTTCATCATCAAAAATCTAATGTATGCTTTTTTAACATGCTAAAAAAAACATGAAAAACAGCCCCATTTACACTATAACTGCATTTTTCCCCAATATACCGTATATACAGAGAGAGAGAAAGAGAGATAGGGAAATGTTTATACAGAGTCTTGTTTTTTTTAAATTAAAGATGTAGGGTATAAGTTTGTTATAAAAAAAATTTACACATCAATGCGACAAGGTCAGGGTTTTGCATGTAATAAAATCATATCAAGAAAAATCATTTAAAAAATCTCTCCACCTTAATCTTTTCAATGAGAAATACTGAGAAACAAGCTAATAAAATGATTATCAGGAGGAAAATAAAAATAACAAACTAAAATAATGTGCTTCCCTAAGTGTGAACACACTCTTATTCTTGGGGAAGTGGTTTTGCTCTGCATTAGCTAATCACATTTAAGCTCACTTAGTAGTAGAAGACACAAAAGAGCACAGTGAGGTCAAAAATACTCTGTTGTAAAAAAATCACAGTAATCAGCAAGTGCTAGTCAAAAGAAGTAAAGAAAACAGGGTATTTAGTTGATACATTTTTTTGCAAAAAAATGTATACTAAGCTGCTCCACCAAATCGTCAAGGTATACCCTTATAGAGCAGTCCTAACTAATGTATAGAATCCCTATCTGATGTATTTAAAACCTGATCACCTGTATAGTACCTGTATAAGCAGGGTTCAGAGAAGGACTATCCATGTGGACATGCAGGATGGAACAGCTTAAATGCAAATGACCCACAGAGGAGTGGTGGACTCCCCAGTCTTGTAGAAACAAGAGAACAATTATAGAACCAGAAACACATGGGCCACTTGCACATTGAACAAGTCTGTAGGAGCCTGTTCACCCCACCAGAAAACTTGAAGACACAAAAGAGCACAGTGAGGTCAAAAATACTCTGTTGTAAAAAAATCACAGTAATCAGCAAGTGCTAGTCAAAAGATGTAAAGAAAACAGGGTATTTAGTTGATACGTTTTTTTGCAAAAAAATGTATACTAAGCTGCTCCACCAAATCGTCAAGGTATACCCTTATAGAGCAGTCCTAACTAATGTATAGAATCCCTATCTGATGTATTTAAAACCTGATCATCTGTATAGTACCTGTATAAGCAGGGTTCAGAGAAGGACTATCCATGTGGACATGCAGGATGGAACAGCTTAAATGCAAATGACCCACAGAGGAGTGGTGGACTCCCCACTCTTGTAGAAACAAGAGAACAATTATAGAACCAGAAACACATGGGCCACTTGCACATTGAACAAGTCTGTAGGAGCCTGTTCACACCACCAGAAAACTTGAAGACACAAAAGAGCACAGTGAGGTCAAAAATACTCTGTTGTAAAAAAATCACAGTAATCAGCAAGTGCTAGTCAAAAGATGTAAAGAAAACAGGGTATTTAGTTGATACGTTTTTTTGCAAAAAAATGTATACTAAGCTGCTCCACCAAATCGTCAAGGTATACCCTTATAGAGCAGTCCTAACTAATGTATAGAATCCCTATCTGATGTATCTAAAACCTGATCATCTGTATAGTACCTGTATAAGCAGGGTTCAGAGAAGGACTATCCATGTGGACATGCAGGATGGAACAGCTTAAATGCAAATGACCCACAGAGGAGTGGTGGACTCCCCAGTCTTGTAGAAACAAGAGAACAATTATAGAACCAGAAACACATGGGCCACTTGCACATTGAACAAGTCTGTAGGAGCTTGTTCACACCACCAGAAAACTTGAAGACACAAAAGAGCACAGTGAGGTCAAAAATACTCTGTTGTAAAAAAATCACAGTAATCAGCAAGTGCTAGTCAAAAGATGTAAAGAAAACAGGGTATTTAGTTGATACGTTTTTTTGCAAAAAAATGTATACTAAGCTGCTCCACCAAATCGTCAAGGTATACCCTTATAGAGCAGTCCTAACTAATGTATAGAATCCCTATCTGATGTATTTAAAACCTGATCATCTGTATAGTACCTGTATAAGCAGGGTTCAGAGAAGGACTATCCATGTGGACATGCAGGATGGAACAGCTTAAATGCAAATGACCCAAAGAGGAGTGGTGGACTCCCCAGTCTTGTAGAAACAAGAGAACAATTATAGAACCAGAAACACATGGGCCACTTGCACATTGAGCAAGTCTGTAGGAGCCTGTTCACACCACCAGAAAACTTGAAGACACAAAAGAGCACAGTGAGGTCAAAAAATTGATTTGGTGGAGCAGCTTAGTATACATTTTTTTGCAAAAAAAGTATCAACTAAATACCCTGTTTTCTTTACATCTTTTGACTAGCACTTGCTGATTACTGTGATTTTTTTTACAACAGAGTATTTTTGACCTCACTGTGCTCTTTTGTGTCTTCAAGTTTTCTGGTGGTGTGAACAGGCTCCTACAGACTTGTTCAATGTGCAAGTGGCCCATGTGTTTCTGGTTCACTTAGTAGTAGTCAGTACACAGCTACCATCATTTAAACTGATTCGGATTAACCCCATATAAAGTTTGTCTGTTGTAGTAGGATTTTCCCGACACTTTTTCGTTGGCTTTTACAGCAAAAGCCATGATCCATAAACAGCTTACAACACAGCATAGGGACTTTATTACTAGAAGTTATGAGCCAGGAGAATAGGACAAAAATTTCCAAAGCATTAGATATATTATGGAACACTGTGAAGACGTCCTCAAGAAGTGGCTTAAATTTGGCACAACAATGACATTTCCTATGACCGGCAGTAATTAAATAATATTAAAGAAGCTACTGTGTACTGCATGTGGCAACATTTTTCTGTCTTCTTCATATGTTGGGCCTGTTAGGTAAGGTGGCAAAATGGTAGCCTTTTCTTGCAAAAAAGACATCCAAACCCATATTAAAAGGTATGTTTGGCACAAAGCCAAAACTGCACATCACGAAAAGAACACCATACACACAGTGAAACGTAGCGGATGCAGCATTATGCTGCGGGGTTGTTTAATTACAGCTGGAACTGGAGCTTTAGTCAAGGTGAAGAAAATTGTTGACAGTTCCAAATATCAGTCAATTTTGCAACAAAACCTTCAGATCTCTTCTAGAAAGCTGAGGATGAAAAGGAATTTCAACTTTCAGCAAGACAGTGATCATAAGAATACCTTCTATTCAATAAAACATTGACTTTACCAGAAGAAAATCTGTTTCGCAATAAAGCAGACAGAGCGCAGATATGAATCTAATTGAAAATCTGTGGATTGGTCTAAAGAAGGCGCTGTACACAGGAGTTGCCCTCTCAATCTAACAGATATGAAGTGCCACTGCAAGGAAAAGTGGGCAAAGACTCCTACTTCACAAGACTGAATGCTGTTATAAATTCAACAAAATATTAGTCTAACATATTTGTAAAGGTGCCATTAAAATTAAATTCTCACCAGATGTCAGTAATAATCCATCCAATTCACACAGGAAAGAAATCAAATGATAGCTTAAGTTATTGACATCTATGTGTAATTATGAGAAATTACATAGGGAAAAAGAATTGAACACATAAAGAAAGAGAGGTGCAAAAAGCCATGGAAAGTCAAGACACCAGCTGAAATCTATCACTTATTAAAAAGCAATCTTGCCACTTAGTGAAAAATAATACTCACTGGTTCAACTGATGGCCTATATAATTGTATCTCATTACCAAGATGCCACGCAAGAAACATCTCTATATGGGTAACGCCAGTGAGCTGTCTCAACATCTTTGCAACCTTATTGCTGCAAAACATACTGAAGGACATTGGTTACAGAACAATTTCTAAACTACTGAAGATTCCCATAACCAGTATTGGGACCATAATCCGGAAGTGGAAAGAATTAGCCACAAACAGATGCTCCACGCAAGATTTCAGACAGAGTAGTGAAAATAATTATCAGAAGAGTTGCCCACAGGTAAAGGACCACCTGTGGAGAACTACAGAAAGATCTGGAATCAGCAGATACAATAGTTTCAAAGAAAACTGTAAGTAATGCACTCATCCTCTATGGCCTCTATGCATGCTGATCATGCAAGACTCCCTTGTGGAACAAAAACCATGTTCAAGTGCATTTAAATTTTGCTCAACAACATTTAAACAAACCTGTGAAATTCTGGGAGAATATAGTCTGGTTATATGAAACCAAAATTGAACTCTTTAGATGCCATAATACATACCAGGATTGAAGGTCAAAAGGCACTGCATATCACCCCCAAAAACAACACACCAACAGTGAAGTTTGGAGGTTGGAACATCATGGTATGGGGCTGTTTTTCAGCATACGGCACGGGCAAACATCATATAAATGAAGGAAGGATGAATGGACAAATGTACCAAGACATTTTGAGAAAAGTCTGCTGCTATCTACCAGGATGATGAAGATGAAATGAGGGTGAACAATTTAGTAAGACAATGGTCTCAAACACACCGCCAAAGAAACTCTCAATTGGTTTCAGAGAAAGAAAATATAGCTGCATGAATAGCACAGCCAATCACCTGACCTGAATCCAACAGAAAATTTATGGAAGGAATTAAAGTTCAGAGTTCATTGAAGGAATCCATAGAACCTTTAGGATTTGAAGAGTGTTTGTGTGGAAGAATGGGCCAAAATCACACCTGAGCAATGCATGTGACTAGTTTATCCATACAGGAGGTGTCTTGAAGGTGTCACCACCAACAAAGGTATTTGTACTAAGTATTAAATACATCTCAGTAAGCATGTTCAATACTTTTTCTCTATGTCATTTCTCATTATTACACATAACTTAATTTATAGACATCTATGGTTTGATTTCTTTGCCTGTGTGGAATAAATGTGTTGCTACCGACATCTGGATAGAGTATATTTATATAAATATATATACACTGCTCAAAAAATAAAGGGAACACTAAAATCCCACATCCTAGATATCACTGAATGAAATATTCCAGTTGTAAATCTTTATTCATTGCATAGTGGAATGTGTTGAGAACAAGAAAACCAAAAACTGATCAATGTAAATCACAACTAATATCCCACGGAGTTCTGGAGTTGGAATGATGCTCAAATTCAAAGTGGAAAATGAAGTTACAGGCTGATCCAACTTCAGTGGAAATTCCTCAAGACAAGAAAATGATGCTCAGTAGTGTGTGTGGCCTCCACGTGCCTGTATGATCTCCCTACAATGCCTGGGCATGCTCCTCATGAGGCGGCGGATTGTCTCCTGAGGGATCTCCTCCCAGACCTGGACTAAAGCATTCACCAACTCCTGGACAGTCTGTGGTGCAGCGTGACGTTGGTGGAAGGTGCGAGACATGATGTCCCAGATATGTTCAATTGGATTCAGGTCTGGGGAACGGGCAGGCCAGTCCATAGCTTCAATGCCTTCATCTTGCAGGAACTGCTGACACACTCCAGTCACATGAGGTCTGGCATTGTCTTGCCTCTGGAGAGCACATGGAGGGCTGTGTGGCCCTCCAAAGAAATGCCACCCCACACCATTACTGACCCACTGCCAAACCGGTCATGCTGAAGGATATTGCAGGCAGCACATTACTCTCCATGGCATCTCCAGACTCTGTCACGTCTGTCACATGTGCTCAGTGTGAACCTGCTTTCATCTGTGAAGAGCACAGGGCGCCAGTGGCAAATTTGCCAATCCTGGTGTTCTGTGGCAAATGCCAAGTGTCCTGCATGGTGTTGGGCTGTGAGCACAACCCCCATCTGTGGATGTGGGGCACTCAGACCATCCTCATGGAGTTGGTTTCTAACCGTTTGTGCAGACACATGCACATTTCTGGCCTGCTGGAGGTCATTTTGCAGGGCTCTGGCAGTGCTCCTCCTTGCACAAAGGATGAGGTAGCCGTCCTGCTGCTGGGTTGTTGCCCTCCTATGGCCCCCTCCATATCTCCTACTGCACTGGCCTGTCTCCTGGTAGCACCTCCAGCCTCTGGACACTACACTAATAGACACAGCAAACCTTCTTGTCACAGCTCACATTGATGTGCCATCCTGGATGAGCTGCACTACCTGAGCCACTTGTATGGGTTGTAGAGTCCATCTCATGCTACCACGAGTGTGAAAGCACAACCAACATTCAGAAGTGACCAAAACATCAGCCAGAAAGCACTGGTACTGAGATGTGGTCTGTGTTCCCCACCTGCAGAACCACTCCTTTATTGAGTGTGTCCTGATAATTGCCAATAATTTCCATCTGTTGTCTATTCCACTTGCACAACAGCATGTGAATTGATTGTCAAACAGTGTTGCTTTCTACGTGGACAGTTTGATTTCACAGAAGTTTGATTGACTTGGAGTTATATTCTGTTGTTTAAGTGTTCCCTTTTTTTTTTTGACCAGTGTATGTATATATATATATATATATATATATATATATATATATATATATATACTATATATATATATATATATATATATATATATATATATATATATATATATATATACTGTATATAGGAAAGAACAGCACCTGAAAAAAATAGTAATAGTCGAGTTCAAAGCTTCATAGGTACATACCAGTCCTTGTCCCCTTTCTGACCTCGGACGGGATAGTACGTCCGAGGTCAAAAGCCCCGCTTTGATGCGGGCTCCGGCGGTGAGCCTGCATCAAAGCCGGGACATGTCAGCTGTTTTGAACAGCTGACATGTGCCCGCAATAGCGGTGGGTAAAATCGCGATTCACCCACTGCTATTAACTAGTTAAATGCCGCTGTCAAACGCAGACAGTGGCATTTAACCAGCGCTTCTGGCCGGGCGGCTGGAAATGAGCGCATCGCTGACCCCCGTCACATGATCGGGGGTCAGCGATGCTTCTGAATAGTAACCATAGAGGTCCTTGAGACCTCTATGGTTACTGATCCCTGGTAGCTGTGAGCGCCACCCTGTGGTGGCGCTCATAGCACACGTTGTGCCAGCTTCTAGCCTCCTATGGAGGCTATTGAAGCATGGCAAAAGTAAAAAAAAGCAAAAAAAATGTGAAAAAAATAAAAAAATATAAAAGTTTAATTCACCTCCCTTTCGCCCCATTCAAAATAAATCAGTAAGGGTATGTGTCCACGTTCAGGATTGCATCAGGATTTGGTCAGGATTTTCCATCAGTATTTGTAAGCCAAAACCAGGAGTGGAACAAATAGAGGAAAAGTATAATAGAAACATATGCACCACTTCTGCATTTATCACCCACTCCTGGTTTTGGCTTACAAATACTGATGTAAAATACTGACCAAATCCTGATGCAATCCTGAACGTGGACACATACCCTCAAAAAAAAATCATATTTGGTATCGCCTCGTTCAGAATCGCCCGATCTATCAATAACAAAAAGCATTAACCTGATCGCTAGACAGCGTAGCGAGAAAAAAAATTGAAACACCAGAATTACGTTTTTCGTTTTTGTGGTCGCCACGACATTGCATTAAAATGCAATAACGGGCGATCAAAAGAACGTATCTGCACCGAAATGGTATAATTAAAAATGCCAGCTCGGCATGCAAAAAATAAGCCCTCAACCGACCCCAGATCATGAAAAATAGAGACGCTACTTGTATCGGAAAATGGCGCAATTTTTTTTTTTTTAGCAAAGTTTGGAATTTTTTTTCACCATTTAGATAAAAAAGAACCTAGTCATGTTAGGTGTCTATTAACTCATAATGACCTGGAGAATCATAATTGCAGGTCAGTTTTAGCATTTAGTGAACCTAGCAAAAAAGCCAAACAAAAAACAAGTGTGGGACTGCACTTTTTTTGCAATTTCACTGCACTTGGAATTTTTTCCCATTTTCTAGTACACGACATGCTAAAATCAATGATGTTGTTCAGAAGTACAACTTGTTTCGCAAAAAATAAGCCCTCACATGGCCATATGGACGGAGAAATAAAAAAGTTATGGCTCTGGGAAGGAGGGGAGCGAAAAACGAACACGGAAAAACGGAAAATCCCAAGGTCATAAAGGGGTTAAAGTACAGAAAATGAGGAAGCAGCACACCTCAAAAAGCTATTTTAATGGCCAATTTGTGCGACGTTTCAGCTATGTTTGTATAAAGACACTGCAATTAATGATCGTTATCAACATACTGTAGATGCTCCATATATATGCAAGCATTTGCAAAAGATACATTTGTTATAACACTTTGTACTTAATTTAGTCTGTTTTATGTAGGTGCCATGTATATTTATTTTAATATTACCCTGCAGAAGCCTCATTTATTTGTGATGATATGTCTCTGTGTCAGAAACAAGCGGTGCCATCTATTTTAGTCATTGGGTATCTGGAAATAGCCGCGTGCACTGTAGCAGCCAGAAGGCAGGTTCCCATTGCGTCACAGTTTATGCTTTCATACTATTGAAAAATTAGTAACAAATCGCTCACTCCAGTCAAATGCTCCCCTTGTGTATCAACATCCTTCTAGCAACAGTTGCTGTCTACTCACTGAAAAGCAAACAAGCTAAAAAGAGACGCAGCAAAGTAAAATGCTCCTATTATAATTAGAAATTCAATGTTCAAATATATTTTGAACAGATATATTAGACTTACAAAGAGAGACAGCATGTCTTGTAGTAAAACAAAAAATGTCTATAGGGATTATATATTAGGTATATATTACAGAATATGTCTTTTTTGGGGTTTGTTCAGACAAGCAGGTTTGGTGCAGGCTTTAACTAGAACCACGTTTAAAAAAAACCCAGAAAAACTTGTTGCTCCTTTTTAGGCTTATGTACTACAAATCATTGTTCTACATCAGAGGCGCACATATCATTGGTGCAACCTGGGTAAGGAGGCCCATTCCTACTTCCAAAGCAGGTGCAATTGTGCAATATGATGAGTAGTGTTGAGCGATACCTTCCGATATTCAAAAGTATCGGTATCGGATTGGATCGGCCGATATCCAAAAAATATCGGATATCGCCGATACCGATACCCGATACTAATACAAGTCAATGGGACATAAATTTCGGAAGCTATCCTGGATGGTTCCCAGGGTCTGAAGGAGAGGAAACTCTCCTTCAGGCCCTGGGATCCATATTCATGTAAAAAATAAAGAATAAAAATAAAAAATATGGATATACTCACCCCTCCGACGGACCCTGGCTCTCACCGGTGCAAGCGTCTGCCTCCGTTCCTAAAAATGCAGTGAGTGAAGGACCTTCGATGACGTCGCAGTCACATGAGCGGTCACGCAACCAATCACAAGACCGCAACGTCATCGCAGGTCCTACACTCACGGCATTCTTAGGAACGGAGGCTGCCGGTTGCACCGCTGAGGTCCAGGGTCCGTCGGAGGGGTGAGTATATCCATATTTTTTATTTTTATTCTTTATTTTGTACATGAATATGGATCCCAGGGCCTGAAGGAGAGTCTCCTCTCCTCCAGACCCTGGGAACCATACGCACCGCACACGCCTGGGAACTTATAGGAACTTCCGATTCCGATTTCCGATATCACAAAAATATCGGAACTCGGTATCGGAATTCCGATACAGCGAATATCGGCCGATACCCGATACTTGTGGTATCGGAATGCTCAACATTAGTGTTGAGCATTCCGATACCGCAAGTATCTGGTATCGGCCGATACTTGCGGGTATCGGAATTCCGATACCGAGATCCGATACTTTTGTGATATCGGGAATCGGTATCGGGATTAATATCAATGTGTAAAATAAAGAATTAAAATAAAAAATATTGCTATACTCACCTCTCCGACGCAGCCTGGACCTTACCGAGGGAACCGGGAGCCTTCTTTGCTTAAAATGCGCGCGTTTACTGCCTTCCGTGACGTCACGGCTTCTGATTGGTCACGTGCCGCCCATGTGACGGCGACGCGACCATTCACAACAAGCCGTGACGTAATTTCAGGTCCTAAATGCCTAATTCTAGGCATTCAGGATTTGAAAATTACGTCACGGCTTGTGATTGGTCGCGTGCCGCCCATGTGACGGCGACGCGACCAATCACAACAAGCCGTGACGTAATTTCAGGTCCTGAATGCCTAATTCTAGGCATTCAGGATTTGAAAATTACGTCACGGCTTGTGATTGGTCGCCTGCCGCCCATGTGACCGCGACGCGACCAATCACAAGCCGTGACGTAATTTTCAAATCCTGAATGCCTAGAATTAGGCATTCAGGACCTGAAATTACGTCACGGCTTGTTGTGATTGGTCACGTCGCCGTCACATGGGCGGCACGCGACCAATCAGAAGCCGTGACGTCACGGAAGGCAGTAAACGTGCGCATTTTAAGCAAAGAAGGCTCCCGGTTCCCTCGGTAAGGTCCAGGCTGCGTCGGAGAGGTGAGTATAGCAATATTTTTTATTTTAATTCTTTATTTTACACAGTAATATGGATCCCAGGGCCTGAAGGAGAGTTTCCACTCCTTCAGACCCTGGGAACCATCAGGGATACCGTCCGATACTTGAGTCCCCTTGACTTGTATTGGTATCGGGTATCGGTATCGGATTAGATCCGATACTTTGCCGGTATCGGCCGATACTTTCCGATACCGATACTTTCAAGTATCGGATGGTATCGCTCAACACTACTCAACACTAATGATGAGACCTTGGGCTGCAAAAGGCCCATATATTGTTCTAGCACAGACGCCCTTTTCTGGCTGCATTCGCCAGTGGTCCACATGATTGCATAAACTACACTTTTCACTATATGTTTTAGCATCGTGTCCGTACAGGTATCATGCGAGTTACATTTGCTTTTACTGTATATAAGGTCCAAACCATGTTCTACACAGAGTGAACAATTAGAAGGTAATTTATATTTTTAAAGATGAATTTTATATTTCAGCTACAATGCTGCTGGTCAATCCAAAATGTTAGTAAACCAGAAGCCTGAACATTTAAGAAAGTAAAAGTGAAGTTTTGTCTTTCTTAGGCCAGGGACACACACAACGTATAAAAAAAGGTCCGTTTTTCACGGACGAGAATCGCACAAATGTTTCCAAAACAGTGATCCGTGTGCAGTGCGAGGATGCGATTTCCTCGCATCAAATGATCCTTTTGACATCCGTGTGACATCCGTATGGCATCCGTACTGTGATATTTTCTCGCAGGCTTGCAAAACCGACATCTAATGGATTTATGTGCTCAAATATTCGTTAAAACATATATACAGTATGTATATATATATATATATATATATATATATATATATGTCATTGAGACACACACATATATATATATATATATATATATATATATATATATATATATACTGTATTTATATTTTATTCAGCGCGAGATATGTGAAAAGCCGGTAATTCAATTGCCGGCTTTTCAATTCTCCTTCCGAAACCCGACATGATATGAGACATGGTTTACATTCAGTAAACCATCTCATATCTCTTTTTTTTGCATATTCCACACTACTAATGTTAGTAGTGTGTATGTGCAAAATTTGGGGGCTGTAGCGTGTAAAATAAATGGTTAAATGGTGGAAAAAATTGGCGTGGGCTCCCGCGCAATTTTCTCCGCCAGAGTGGTAAAGCCAGTGACTGAGGGCAGATATTAATAGCCTAGAGAGGGTCCATGGTTATTGGCCCCCCCTGGCTACAAACATCTGCCCCCAGCCACCCCAGAAAAGGCACATCTGGAAGATGCGCCTATTCTGGCACTTGGCCACTCTCTTCCCACTCCCGTGTAGTGGTGGGATATGGGGTAATGAAGGGTTAATGTCACCTTGCTATTGTAAGGTGACATTAAGCCAGATTAATAATGGAGAGGCGTCAATTATGTCACCTATCCATTATTAATCCAATAGTACGAAATGGTTAATAAAACACACACACATTATTACAAAGTATTTTATTTAAATAAAGACACAGGGTGCTGTAATATTTTATTAGACTCTTAATCCACCTGGAGACCCTTGTCACCTGAAACAAAGTTTCAAAAAAACAAACAACAATATTCCATACCTTCCGTCATTCTGTCCCACGTTGTAAATCCATCTGAAGGGGTTAACTAATTTTACAAGCAGAAGCCTGTTAATTCAGCCGCTTCTGCTTGTAAAAATCCGGGGAATGAATGGAAAGCAGGGTGACCTGTAGTTACCTTGAGTTGCGATGATGCGCCCTCTGCTGGATGTCCTCATGAACTTGAGCCTTGGAATTTTTCCCACGCTCGAGTTCATATGAGGACATCCAGCAGGGGGCGCATCACCGCGACTCAAGGTAACTACAGGTCATTCCCCTGCAATCCATTCATTCCCGGGGTTTTTACAGGCACTAGCACTGCTTTAGCAGAGCTCCTGGCTGTAAAATGATTTAACCCCTTCAGATGGATTTACTTCGTGGGACTTGACCTGAGCAACGGAAGGTATGAGATATTGTTTTTTTTAATCTTTCCTTTGTAACAGAACGAGGGTCTTCAGGTGGATTAAGAGTCTAATAAAATATTACAACACCCTGTGTCTTTATTTAATTAAAATACTTTGTAATAATGTGTGTGCGTGTTTTATTAACCATTTCGTACTATTGGATTAATAATGGATAGGTGTCATAATTGACGCCTCTCCATTATTAATCTGGCTTAATGTCACCTTACAATAGCAAGGTGACATTAACCCTTCATTACCCCATATCCCACCGCTACACGGGAGTGGGAAGAGAGTGGCCAAGTGCCAGAATAGGCGCATCTTCCAGATGTGCCTTTTCTGGGGTGGCTGGGGGCAGATGATTGTAGCCAGGGGGGGCCAATAACCATGGACCCTCTCTAGGCTATTAATATCTGCCCTCAGACACTGGCTTTACCTCTCTGGCGGAGAAAATTGTGTGGGAGCCCACGGAGCAAAAAAAACATAATATTGTCAAAACACTCGCTTGCTTAATAATTGTGCACACAATGTATTTTGATACATTCTCAGACTCATTGTATCTGCTGAAAACCTAATTGTCCATGCTTGTAAAGCAAATATGGCTGCTTACAGCCAATATAAGATAGCATTGCTGCTATCTTAAAGTTTTGGACAACTTGGACCAAGTTCAAAGCCAGAATATGTTGATCCCTTAAGCTGCAGTAATAATTTAATCTTAGGCAACCAATGAAAATAGAAAATATTTTAGCTGAAAGGGATTGGACATCATTGTTCTAATGGGACTAGGAACTTGGAAAAATATTGATACCTTCCAGACTGTCACTGCTCACACTCAGCGACATCCTCCAGTATGTTTAATATATGGTAAAGCTGAAAGTCTTCTCAAACCGATGGTCTTTCGGAAAGGTTTCACCTTCTAAGAAGACAGCTAATACATATACAGATAACTGCTGGAACTGAGCAAATGAGCCTTCAAGCAATATATGCACCTAAGGAATATGGGTGTTTTACCGGTGAAGTGCCCATTTTGATTGGCTGGATTTTTCCACCAATTACTCATGCAGAAGACTCACCTTTTCTTTCATATTGTACATTGAATGTGGTTTCAGGTCACAACAACCAAAGACACTGTATGTTGTAAATATTGTAACCTGAAACCATTTTAGAGAATTGCTGTAAATTCATGTGAATGAGGCCTTTTATCTGTCAGTTAGGCTACGTGCACACGTTGCGGTTTTTGCTGCGGATCCGCAGCGGATTTGATGCTGCGGATCCGCAGCAGTTTTCCATGCAGGGTACAGTACAATGTTACCCTATGGAAAACAAAAACCGCTGTGCCCACGATGCGGAAATTTGCGGAAAAAGCCGCGCGGATTTGCTGCGGAAAAAAAGGAGCATGTCACTTCTTTCTGTGGATTCCGCAGCGGTTTTCAACATGCACCAATAGGAAAGTGCTGTTGAAAACCAGCAGAGGAATCCGCAGAAGAAACCGCAGGAAAATCCACAGTGAAAACCGCAGTGGTTTTGCACTGCGGATTTTCCAAATCCGCAGCGGAAAAAACTGCAGCAGAATCCGCAACGTGTGCACATGGCCTAACTTGTCCTGGTTCCAATGCTGTACTTTCATTCCTTCCTCTATGGCCAGCTTCCTCTGTGCTACTTCAGTTCGGGTTACTCTGGTAGCTCGGCAGGCACTACTGATGTCATCAGCCAAGCACTTTTAAGTCCGGCTCAGGTGGCTACTCACCACCTGAGTATTGAAGTGGTGTAACACTCAGCTACTACATGCTTATCAGGATTTAAGCTTTACCTTCCATTTGGTTTAGCTTAAGACCGGTGTCTAATTATCTCCTCAGCTACTGCTGAATTCTTGCCAGCTGTCAGCTTCACATTCAAGCTCAATGCAGTTACTGTAGGTGTTGTCCACAGCTAAAACTCAGTTGTATCAAAATACCAGATGCACAACTCATCTCAATTACTCTTGGTATTAGTTACACCTTCATCCCTGCATTCAAGGTACCTAATAATTTGTCTCTGCTTTGCTAGTGCTCTTGCACTCTCAACTCTGTTGTGCTAGATTTCCTGATAACCAACTTATCTCAGCTACCCTGATGCCGTCCACATCTTCAGCTCAGCTGTGTCAAGTTTTCTGGTAACCAAATTATCTTACCTATTCTGGTGCATTCCATACTCACAACTCACCTCATGGTTCCTGTGTGTAACCATGCTCCTGCTGCAAGTTACCAGATTGCCCATACATCACTAGTGTTTCTTTTCAGTAAGGACATCTGACTTGGCTGCATCTAGTGCTTCCAGCTCCGCTTCCAAGTACCGTCCTACGTATACTTCTTTACTGGTCCTCACAGATCCATGTCCTGACCAGAAGGTCTAGTTCTGCTACATCACCTTTTCTGTTCTGTGCTGTCCACTCTGACCTAGATATTAAAGAATCCAACTCACCAGGTGAGCCCATAACAATATCTTTTACAGTGTGTGAACAAATCCTAGAGGAAAAAATCATAGTATAAGCAAACTAATTTGGTAACTTTTAAGAAATAGCCATCTGATACCAGTTCATATCATACAATGGTGTGACAGGGTTTGCAGGGAGCCAGTATAGCTGGTTTTTCAAAAAACTCTTCTGTGAAATAATTATAGCACAGATTTATCAAGAGTATAGTAATGTAATCACAATTACAGCAGCTCTATAGCAACTGTTTTTAATTTTCAGGTTTTGACAACATTTTTTTCAGTTATCTTTGCTGGGTCACATTTAATATGTATGTCTGCTTTGAAGTTATATTTTTTTTAAACACAAAGCAAATTGTTCACCTCCTGTGACCCTGCTCCATCAGAGCTGCCTATCTCCCCCTCCCCGGTAAGCTGAATTTAAACTGTAAGACGGACGCCCATTTGACGCATTAATTTTTTTACCTATTTTCCTTCTGAAAATTTGGGGTGCGTCTTATGGTCCGGTGCCTCTTATAGTCCGAAAAATACGGTACAAACCAGCCCGAATGATTACTTCTTCCAACAGCTATCATACCTCTAGTTATTGTATTTTCACCATGCATAAAGTAATCAGCAAATGCTAGTAATAAAAGTGGAAGTTTGTGGCCCCTAAACAATATTTACCACAGTGACTCCAATTATTGTACGTCTTATTTAGTATTTTTATTGTGATATGGGCCAAAGGGATGTCACTGCTTCAGGGCTCAGGTACGGTTGCAACCCATGCAACTACTATAGCTATACCCCTGGGAAATTCCACCAGGTCAATATTTTTTCTTTTCCAAAGTGCCCATTAATAATAATCAATCAGTTACAAAGTTACAATACCTACCGACATCATACTGCAGAGAGAGGGACCTTCTCCTTAATAGCATGTCTTCTAATAGATGACGTCTGTCTAATATGTTTGTACACCTAAAGTGCTTACTGTTTTTGGAAAACACTGTCCAGGATAAAGTTTGTTTTAAGAAAGAAAAATTAGCCTTACTTACCCTCCCCAGGTCCAATGTTCAGTCTACAACACTTCTCCCAGTGTCCGTTATTATCTGAATTATTTACATCATGTCGATTCCACTGCTGCTAATAAGTGAGATCAGCTCTTTTTAACGGAGCTGAGAAATAAGTGTATAGCGCTCCCCAGAGTCAGAATTTCTCCGGGGTGTCAGCTCGGTTTTTACCAACCTCAGTGTTGCGATTGCGGTTATTAACTGAATAACAGTGACTGATTAAAAAAAAGTCAGATTCCCATTTAATTTCTCTCTCCTCTGATGTGATTGCACATCAGAGGAGAGACAAATGGGGTCCCCTGATCCCCCCAAGTACCTCCGGTGTCCCTGCAACCACACGTGAAGTCCCCCGGGCCACCAGCGCTTTCTTCCAGGAAGAAAATGGCGGGCGTATGCACTGTTCGCTCTCCGATTTCTGCCTGCCGGCACTTGGCAAGAATAGGACATTTTTCCTATTAGTTCATTTTGATCACTGTGACAGACCCTATCACAGTGATCAAAATAAAAAAAATAGTAAATCGAACCCCCCTTTATCACCCCCTTAGTTTCGTAAAAATAATAAAATAGAAAAAATGTATTTATTTCCATTTTCCCTTTAGTGTGACAGTTGGGCTAAAGTTACAGTTGGGCTAAAGTAAGTGTTGGGCTAAAGTTAGGGTTAGGCTAAAGTTAGGGTTAGGGTAGGGGCTAGGGTTAGGGTTGGGCTAAAGTTAGGGTTGAGCTAAGGTTAGGGTTGTGGTTATGGTTGGGATTATGGTTAGGGTTGGGATTAGGTTAGGGATGTGTTAGGGTTAGGTTCATGGTTAGGGTTATGTTTACAGTTGTAATTAGGGTTAGGGGTGTGTTAGGGTTAGGGGTGTGTTGGGGTTAGGGTTGTGGTTAGTGTTATGTTTATGGTTGGGATTAGGGTTAGAGGTGTGTTGAGGTTAGGGTTGGAGTAAGAATTGGGGGGTTCCCACTGTTTAGGTACATCAGGGGGTCTCCAAATGCTACATGGAGCCCGCCATTGATTCCAGCCAATTTTGAGTTCAAAAAGTTAAATGGTTAAATGTCACTCCCTCCCTTTTGAGCCCTGCCATGTGCCCAAACAGTGGCTTTCCCTCACTTATGGGGTATCTGTGTAGTCAGCAGAAATTGCACCACAAATTTTATGGTCCATTTTCTCCTGATACCCTTGTGAGAAAATTGGTTCCAAAGTAATTTTTTGGTGAAAAAAGTAAAATATTCATGTTTTCCTTCCACATTCCACATAGTTTCCGTGAAGCACCTGAAGGGTTAATAAACTTCTTGAATGTGGTTTTGCGCACCTTGAGGGGTGCAATTTTTAGAATGGTGTCACTTTTGGGTATTTTCTGTTATATTAACCCCCCAAACTCACTTCAAATGTGAGGTGGTCCCTAAAAAAATGGTTTTGCAAATTTTGTTGGAAAAATGAAAAATCGCTGGTCAACTTTTAACCCTTATAACGTCCTAACAAAAAAAATATATGTTTCCAAAATTGTGCTGTTGTAAAGTAGACATGTTGGAAATGTTATTTAATAGCTATTTTGTGTGGCATCATTCTCTGATTTAAGTGTATAAAAATTAAAAGTTTGAAAATTGCTATTTTTTTTAAATTTTTGCCTAATTTCCATTTTTTTCATAAATAAAGGCAAGTTATATTGAAGAAATTTTACCATTATCATGAAGTACAATATGTCACAAAAAAAAGTTCTCAAAATCAGTGGGATACGTTGATGCGTTCCAGAGCTATAACCTCATAATGTGACAGTGGTCAGAATTGTAAAAATTGGCTTGTTCATTAAGTACCAAATTAGCTCTGTCACTAAGGGGTTAAATAGTATTGTATCATTTATATGTATAAGAACAGAGCCCACACACCTTATATCATTCTTCACTATATGTTTATGTCTGATAATAATATTTTTAAGCATTTAAAGTATCTGTTTCAAATGTCCGATAGACATACGCTGCGTGAGATATGGCATGTTTGTTTCTTTTACTTTTTTTAATATCCTCTTTTGCATGCTCTTCTGGCACATTTCCTAGGGGAGAAAGCCCAGCACTTTGAATATTGATGGCCATGTGATATATAGTTATTGCCTCGCTGACATTTTTCCCCCCACTTGTTTTTACTTGAAGTGCACTTGTACACTTTATGATACCGCAAGTTATTGCCTGTATTGAAAGGTTTGTGTGTTACTCAAGATGACTTGTAAAGTTTTGTCAATCTTCCCAACCAAGAGCAACAGGAAATACCAGAGAACACTAGACTCAGTAAACCTATAAAATTTCAGAAAGTAGCCCATTATTTCGAGTAACTTTTCACTGAACACATCGGGAAGTTCTGACTAATTAGTTTTTGGCTTTGACAATAACAGTTTCAGGGCCTTTTTTCTTTATAGTGTTCATATTAGGTTAAAGAGGCGGAATGGATCTGAAAGATGAAATATTGGCAGTATATACATTTACCTCTCAGTAGGGGCTCCCCTCTTTGATCTGCGCTGCGCTGCACAATTATTTTCTTACTCAACCTTTATTGCAATTCCACAGAGTTAATAGGCGTTGGCATTATTCATGACAGACATATGCATTACGGAAAATTGATTACTAGAGGGTAATGAATTATTTTCTCATGCCAGGAATAACCCATCTTAGCGGCGTCTTCCCTGTTTAATAAATATTGTACATATCATACATAAAGCAAGTAGTTTCGTAGTCCATATATTTTTTCCATAGTAAGTGCAGCAATGCATCACACAACTGGTTCCTTGGGGAAACTAAAGGTCACGAAAGAGAAATAAAAATAAAGATGACAAGTCTTAGGTCATGCACAAAATATGCAAGAACAATCCGTTTCCCAGGTTTATACTGTGATTTAAGCTGGAGACGAGAAAGAAAAAAATCTTTTAGAAATGAAAAATGGATTTGAAATAGATGCATTATGATAGTGGCCGGATTACAGTGCAGTTGTGTTTGGGTGATAAATATGTCATCTACTTTCTAGGTCACACTGGTGCCAGAGGAAAGCAATGAGCAACACATATTTTATAATAGAACGATCAAAATGTAATAAAATCTACTTGTATATCAAGGAAGCAAGTCTTGTCTTGTATTCCTTTTTGTATATAGACAAGTTTTGGTTGAATTTTGGGTTGGCCAGAAATAGCAATAAATGTTAAAAACTTTATTTAGCTTTTACACAGCCGTTACTTTAATGGCCAGATATGCAAAGGGTACAAGCGTTGATGCTACAGTGTGGTGACAGCAGCAAGTAACATTCTCAGCCTTTGAAGTGTTGGAATTGTTGATCTTTTGCCTGCTTGTCCCCCCTGTAGTTGTATCTACACATGTTCTTCTTGATATAAGACTTTGGAAGGGAATGAGCCTGGCTTCATCCCTGTTTTCAGTGAATGTCTCTATATATTTCATTAATTCTTCTCTTCAAACTCTGTACCTGTGAGATATAAGGCAGAAACGTTAAACCACTGGCTTCACTGTTGTGCATGCAAGGTTTTTACTTCTAATAATGAACTAGTACACTAAAAAATAAGTGTAATGAATAACAAAGGTTTTTAGTACAGGAAAGAAATATATCTTGGTACCGTGTTAGCCAGTAGAAAGAAAAATATTTAGAATTGAGAGTCCTCAGTGGTTGATACCTTTTAATGGCTAACTGAAAAGATGGTAACAAATTGCAAGCTTTCGAGACTACATACGTCTCTTCATCAGGCAAAGACTAAAACAAATTCTGAAGAATCACATATTTATGCACAACATAATATAGAGAAAAAAAAAAAAAAAAAGAGGGGAAAAAAAACCATGGATAAGCTAGGTGACATGAAGCAGAATTACCATGGGTGATAAACAGTTACGTCCATAAATATTGGGCCAATTCTTAGATAAGGATTGTTTTATTGTCCTGTGATTAGGGTCTCGTTCTGTTGTGATGACCCCACATGGTCTGATAGGCAAGTTCATTAGTTGATGTAAAAAGACATAAATCCGTGTGACACATTCATTCCTGCATTTAGAGTGTCAAAGGTCGTCATCAGTTTATACTCCCAGACTCTTCTGTCTCTCTGAGTTTTGAAGTTACTTTTCAATACAAGTAATTTCATGTCCATAATGCTATGATTTGGGACCTGTAATCGTAACAATTCATGTAATGCAAAGAACATTGTAAATTGTAAGTAGTGTAAAAAAATGCACAATTTTTTTATACATTGAACAAATAATGAAAGTTGGTATTTTGTCTATGCAATGGCTAAATGTTGTCTAAAAATACAGCTCATCTTACAAAACAGCGAAACACGAAGTTTACATTAAAAAAATTTATGGCTGTGACCGTGGGAAGGTGATGTTATTCATGTGTTTCATCTTTAAGACTGAGCTCCACTCCCTCCCTCTATGGTCACCATCCTTTGCAGTGCTTCACGTCGAGATGCACAAGTGATCCAACATTCTTCAGTGAGATCACCTCCCAAAAAATTGTAAGACCCACCCATTGCCTTCCTGGATCTCACAATCTCAAAAAATAGCAATGGGGGTCTAACTACGAACACCTATCGTAAGCCGACCGCAACAAATAGTCTCCTACAATGGCATAGCCATCATCCCACCCCGCTTAGACGTGGGATACCGAAGGGGCAGTTTCTGCGAATCCGTAGGAACTGCTCCGAGGTGGACACGTTTAGACATCAAGCTGGTGAGCTCTATCGTAGGTTTCAGGAAAGAGGGTATCCTTCCGAAGTCCTTACTAAATCCTATAGGGAAGCGCTTGAGAGTGATAGATCGACTCTACTAAGCACTCGGGAGAGATCTAGGGATACTCCGGACCTTGTCAGACTCGTAGGGACCTATGATAATCAGTCTGACAGGGTATACCAGATTATTAGAAGGCACTGGGGTGTACTCCAGGCTGATCCAAACCTTAAGGATTTCATCTCCCCTGCACCAAATATCACCTGCAGAAGGGGGAGATCAATTGGGGACCGCCTGGTACATAGTCTTTATCAAAAACCACAGGCAGCGGGCACCTGGCTTGAGAGAAGACCTTTGGGCTTTTTTAGGTGCGGAAATTGCTCTAAGTGCCAATATGCTAGGCAAACTAAACAATTTATGAGTGCAGCCAACGGGAGATGCTTTGAGATTAGAGACTTCGGCAACTGCAAATCCACAGGAGTCGTCTATAAGATCACCTGCCCTTGCCCCCTTGACTATATTGGCAAAACTAAACGTGAGTTAAGAACAAGATTTGGGGAACATCTCGGGGACATTAGGCATGGCAGAGACACTCCGCTTGCCCGCCATGTCAATCAGGTACATGGAGGCACCGTACTGGGGACCACTTTCTGTATGATCGAATTATTGAAACCCAAAGTACGAGGGGGCAATTTTGATCAGGCCCTCCTTAAACGTGAAGTGGAGTGGATTTTTCGTATGCAGTCAATGTCGCCGAGAGGTTTGAATGAATCTCTCACATACACTTGTTTTCTGTAATGCAGTCTATCAGCATTACATGGTCTGGACTGTGTGTTGTATGCCTGTTCTACGTCGCATTGATCAACTAGGGACCCTATTTTTGTAATCACCATACCAAGTACTCTACAGTATATCTGTAGCTGTCGATTGTGACTAGCATTAACTGTATTTCAACTTTTTCTCCCGTTTATTATCGTTTCTGCACATGCACCTCCGCACCGTCCTTCAGATGTTTTGTAAGGGGCGCTAAGTTGTCTCTCTGCGCTATCGTACATCTAGGTTCTGCGCGTGCGCGCTGGGTTATCCTTACTCATCAGTGCGTGCACGTAGGCAGACTGACTCTGATAGGCTCCGGGCGCATTCGCAGGGGCAATCTATTATGCCCAACACTGCGGCGCCCGGAATAAATTGTTTGCTCCTGTTATGTATCAGCGCCGCTCCTTAGTGCGCAGGCGCGGCCCTCATGGGGATTACGCGTGCGTACTGGAGTGTCCTCTCCTTGTTCACTCTGCCCTGTACGCAGGCGCCGGCAGCCTCACTGCATTATGGCTGGGCGCATGCGCAGAGGCAATCTGTCACATCTAATATGGCGGCGCCTGTATGTACTATCTGTGCTCTGGTTTTCTATCAGTATTTTCTCTAGACACGTTAGTACCGCCCTCCCGGCCCTGCATCTTGGTCGGGCGCATGCGCGGCTGAATGACCACTATGGCGGCGCTTATCACTATCATATGGTTTGTAAGACGGGCGGAAGCCATGTGCGGTACGTTATTTATTTTTCACTAATGATCCATGTGTATAGGGGGTTGGGAGTTCCCTCTAGTATGGATATTGATCTATTGATCGGCACACATTAATTTGTTATGTTTGTGGGCACTACTATACCCGGTGCTATTCCGGAATGTTACTGAGAGGAGGGGCTTCTAGCATCCGGCTAATTCTTTGGCAGGTGCTTTACCGCACTATATAAGTCCCTCCTCCTTGGATCAAATCAGGTCTGTCCCGGTATCAGGACACCTGCATCATTGACCTCCGGTTCATCACATCCATCTGTGCCCCCTGAGGAACCGTATGACGGGGAAACGCGTCGGGGCGTCTGTTGACTGACAGCTAAGTGTTCTGTTTTTGGGGAAAATATCCCCCTCACTGGCTGTTTTTGTTTTGGTTTATCTCTTTTTAGTCCAATGCTCCATGCATGAATATTGACACTGACTATTGCTTATCGCATATTGGCATTTGTATACCATCTCATTTTTTGCGCTTTCAGGCATAAGGGTTTTTGTCTGGATGTTTGTACATATATTTATTATAACAGTTTATATAGTGCCAGTTAGTTGCCCATGCATGGGTTCCAACTAATTTGGACTGAACCAGGTCATTTGTGTTTATGCTTTCTCCTCCCATTTATGTCTTATTGTCTCTGAATATGGGTTCATTTCTGTCATTATGTGTGACAATGACCACATGTATATCTTGAGTTATATATTATATTGTCCTGTGTGGGACGCCATCTAGGGAGGTTGTCAGCAATTTATGTGCACCTTAGTCTCTCTCTGCTCTACCTTCATTCCTTTTATTGCTTTATGTTTTCTCGCCTATAGCGGGCTAGTGATTTTATAGGGCCAGCAGGTGATAGCCGTCGCGGAGTGGGGGCGCCAAAACATCTATCAGGGTGCCAACCTCCACAGGCTAGGAAGGGATAGCAGGAGAGTGTAGGGTCAGGTTATCAGGATAGGTGCACTAAGTAGGTCTGTTACTATTATCATTTTTGATTACACTGGGAAGTGGTATTTTTAAATATATTGAATAAAATTTATATAGTTTTAAGGGTTTCATATGTTACACGTTAAGACCCACCTTAACACACCTCTGTGTTTGCGAATTGAGTAATATGTTCAGTTGCTGTTCGTTTAGAGTTTTCACCATCCAGTGTCTTCTGTTGCATTCATCTTTGCAAACTCCTGTGATATCTTCAAACCTACTGATCTTCTGGTTAATCCTCCACTTGCTACTTTCATTTTTAACATAGCATTTGCAGAAAGCATCACCAACTGATATTTAGAGACTATTCATACTGCGCTGTTTTCTTCTTAGCATCCCTCAGATCTGTTGATTATTGATCCACTTGCTACCTGCTTAGTAACCCATTGTTTGCTATAAGCATCCTAACCTGTTATTAGAGTCAGTTCACAGTATGTTGCAATCTGCTATAATTCTGCTGCCTTCATCTGCATTTTGCTGTTTTTTTCTTTGTTTGTCTTTTTGGTTCTGTGACCTCCACAGTGTGTTGCCTTGCTTTTTTGTCTGCCATTGAGCATAGCCTGCTGCCTTATTCCTTGCTGTTCTGCTTGCCTTTCGCACCTGCTGTGCCAGCATCTTGGTCTGTGTGTCCACCTTGACCTATAATTTTATGAATCCACCTCACCATACCCCTTTATCTCCATTAATATTAAGAAACAAACAAAAATGCGCATATTTTGTATGGTTGCCTATGTAAAAGTCCAATCTTTCACAATATAAAATTAATTACTTCAATCGTAAAAAAAAAATTAAAGAAAATCAGAATTGCAGGTTTTTGGATGCCAAAGCACCATAAAATGTGCAACATGAAGCCATTTAAACTTCTTTTATACACCAAAATATCATCAAGTATTACAGATTCACAAATAAACATGCTCTCACAGAGCTCCATTGCCTAAAAAGTGAAAACTTTATGAGTCTCAGTAAATGGCAAAACAAGCAAAAGGTGTTTTACGAATTTCCAAATTATTTTTCACATATTAAATAAAAGAAAAGACTAAGCATATTTGGTTTTATCATAATAAAACTACCTGGAGAAAAATCTTGCCGGTTCATTTGTACTGCATAATGAATGCCGTAGGAACAAAACCCAAAAAACGATTGTGTAATTGAAGGGTTTTGTTGCAATTCCGGTATTTTTTTTACATTTTTTTTTCCAGTACATTGCATAGTAAAATGGATGGTGTTTTCAAAAGAACAACTTGTCCTGCAAAAAAACAAGCTCTCATATGGCTATATTGACAGAAAAGTATAAACTTAATGGCTCTTGGAAGAAGAGGAGGAAACAGATGAAATTGCCATGTTTGGAAGGGGTTAAAAAGGAAAACAAAACGGAGTACAGAAACAGCAGGGAAAAAAAGAAGCGCAAAAGCTGGTGATCACGTATGACCTGTTGATAGGTCCTCTTTAAACTCTTTCTTGGTTTTAAAATGAATTCATATTGAAATTAATGATGCATTTTTTATTGCATTATGTAAAATATTTAATTCATAAGTTAATATATAATCAGCTAATAAATGTTAGCTGCAAAATAGTTTCTGCCAACAGCCTCTGGTAAAAGGTCAGAGAGCAAGTCACAAATGTTATTATGGTGACACATATATTTAAACAGCCAATATGATATAAAATATAATATTACTGGAATATTAACAATCTGGATAGAACATTTTTTTCTCTACGGGTTGAATTCTTTTTGTAATCCCTGTTGATGTCAACAAATATACTAAATAGCTTGTACTATATACCACAATATTTCTGCATATAGTAAAAGTCTCAGTCTCACTTGAAGAACAGCCACAGGCTCCTGACTCTTTCTTGTAATAATCTCCCCCATCCTGTACCCCTATAACATTTTCCCCATCCTGTGCCCCTTTCTAGTATAATGTCCCCATTCTGGAATAATGTTCCCATTCTTTCATAATGTCCTCCATCTTGGTATAATGTCCTCCATTGTGGTATAATGTCCCCATGCTGATACAGTGTCTCCCATTGTGGTATAATGTCCCTCATCCTGTTATAATGTCCCCTATCCAAGAATAATGTCTCCATTCTGGTATAGTGTCCCCATTATGGTATAATGTCCCTAATTCTTGTATTAGGTCCCCAATGCTGGTATACTGTCCTCACTCGAGTATGATGTCTCCCATTCTGGCATAATGTCCCACATGTTGGTCCCCTTCTGTTCTTCCCCAGCATATTTTTTAACTTGGGCCAACACCTGCATGTTGATTAGATGTATGGCCCTTGCAGCATACTAGATCCTATAAAAACATATGTATGGTATAGTGTCCACCATTCTGGTATAATGTCCCCAATCCTGGTATAAAGTCCCCATGTGGTCCCCTTCTGGTCTCAAGCACATTTTAAAACTAAACAAAGATTATACTCACGTTCCACTCCTACGCCATTCGGCATCCTCTTCTGTAGCTGCTGCAGGAGCCATCAGCTGATTGCGGCATACTGGCTTCATGCGTCACTGACAAACCGACGTCTGCTGTCGGCCTCTGATGGGCTAGTGGCGTGTATTGCAGTGCAGGGTGCTGGTGGGTCTAAGCAATGCATTTGGATGCATATCCAGGTGAAATTGGTGTTAGCGGGCCTCATGCGACATGGGCCTAGTCGCAGTCGTACCCTCTGTGATCGCAATCGTTAAGCCCTTGCATAGCACTTGTAAGGCCGGGGTCACACTTGCGAGTGTGATGAGAGAAACTCACGCATCAATACCCAACACTGCCGCCGGCACTCGGGACTGGAGTGTGGGGCTGCATAGAAATACATATATCGGCACGCTCCGGTCCCAAGTGCCGGCGCGAGTTTCTCTCGCATCACGCTCACAAGTGTGACCCCGGCCTAAGATGAATACTTACTTGTTCTAAGGCCAGATTTGATCAACCTTAAATTGATTCTCTCATCTCTAAATAAAATGTGCCAGTGTGTGAAAAATACTGACAGCTCACGTACAACAACCAATGACATGGGAATGTGCTCTTCAGACGTGTTTGGTGTCTGACATTATCTTAGTAAATGCAGTTTGTAAGGAGCATTGTCTTTAATTAGAACATATATTACCTGTATACAGAAGTCTCCAATTTGTACTTCAGACTTATCCTACTCAAAATTTCCATAGTTACATCTGTTTCTCAGATATACGTTGACTGTGAAGTAAAATCTAAATGTAAACAGATCTTAAAAGGTTAAAATAATATTTTTTTCTGTGGGCTTAGTGTCATAATGATAGCTGAAGCTATATTTAGCACATATTTTACTTGATAATATCTTGGAACATTTGTTTTCCTTTAATTTGAGCCCGTATGACTATAATTAGATTACTAATTTCAGCCTTGTGGTTTCTTAATTAAATTAACATACAATTATATTTTGCTGTTTCCATTCTTAGTTTTAAATATTGCAGCAGAATTACCATTATGTTCTTTCATAAGTCAAGGAAGTTTAATAGAATATTTGAGAAATGTTACTAATAGTGATGAGCGAATATACTCGTTACTCGAGATTTCTCGAGCATGCTCGGGGGTCCTACGAGTATTTTTTAGTGCTCGGAGATTTTGTTTTTCTTGCCGCAGCTGAATGATTTACATCTGTTAGCCAGCATAAGTACATGTGGGGATTCCCTAGCAACCAGGCAACCCCCACATGTACTTAGGCTGGCTAACAGGTGTAAATCATTCAGCTGCGGCAAGAAAAAGTAAATCTCTGAGCACTAAGAAATACTCGTAGGACCCCCGAGCATGCTCGAGAAATCTCGAGTAATGAGTATATTCGCTCACCACTAGTTACTAAACATATAGTCTTAACATATTAAGGCAGTTTTTATTGAACCCCTATCAAATGCAAAATACAGCCATGAGAAGACCAGGGTAGCAAGTTCAGGCACTGGTTGCACAAAGACAAGGGGTTCTGGTTCAGGCACTGGCCACACACAGACCAGGGGAGCAGGTTCAGGCACTGGCCCTCTGAGGACCAGGGGTTCAGGTTCAGGACCTGGTCCCACAAGGACCAGGGTTCAGGTACTAACATCAGGATACTAGGACATGGGACGACTTGGCAACATACAGTTGCACACACTACCAACTCCTAAGAAACTATAGGTATTGCTCAGGCACCTCTCTAATGAGAAGGCTGCCTTTTATGCTCAGATGTCTCCCAGCTATTGGTTGGGGCATTGTACCATGTGTGCATGCTGCCCCTTTAAGAGCAGGGATGGTCATGCACACACTAGGCGGACTGCCGGGAAGTGCAGCGAGAACAGACACAGAAAGTAGGGAGCATGCTGGGGACCATGCCGCTTGGAAGGGGCAGTGAGTATGCAGGCATCCCTGCATGGAGAGGGAAGCAAAATCATGCACGGGTGCAGGCATTAGTGTTACAGTCTACAGCACCGTCTGACCCTTCAACAAACTACAAACAGTCTCTGTCTATCCAAGATACTGTATATCACATATACGGTGTTACCTAACTGACATGAAACCAGTAACTTTAAGGGGTACAGTGCTGCTTGCTTTATATATAAGCCATCATGGCAGTGCTTCTTAGTGGGCATAACTGTCTCTCTGGGGTTGTCATTTGGACTTAAGAAGCTCCATATCTTCAGGTTGCTCCACAGCCTTTGAAGCACTCTCTGCTTCTCCGTTGTGCTTGGCAGGTCCAATGGCAGGTTACTACCATAGCTTAGTCATCACAGGCTCATTAAGTCTTTGGTAGGCTTTCTACCTTGCGGTTACTGGCCACTGGATCACACAGTTCTTAATCTCTGATGCTCTTGATCTGTGTTCCATCTAAGTTCTGGGCCCGCACTTGCAATTTACAAGTGTGCCCATAACCACACCATAGTCACATACCCAAATTGCCTAACGAGCTATTTTGAAGAAGCCAATTAGTTGCTGCTCACTGAAAATAATCTTTGACTGAGTCAATTAGAGAGTCCTTCTAAATTCAAGTCACTTTTCATTGTCTTGCAGGTGTAACATTTGAACCAATTGCAGATCGTAAGGGTGAAACTGTAAGCGTTTGCATAAGATCTTGCTTAACATGCATGGCGGGGGGTGCAACTTTGCTATCTTTGTACGTTGTCTTCTTGGGGCTGCGCAAAAAGGCTACTCTGAAGCAATTACCAACTTGCTCCGAGACCTATGGTTGGCCTGAAGATATTTTTCTCTGATTATTATTATTATTATTTATTTATATAGTGCCATTAATTCTATGGTGCTGTACATGAGAAGGGGTTGCATACAAAGTTATAGATATCGTATACAGTAAACAAATTTACAGTGACAGACTGGTACAAAAGGGAGAGCACCCTGTTCTTGAGGACTTACATGATCACAGATTCATCCTTTCTCAATAAATTTGTTGAACCACTTCAAAATGGACTTGTAAGTAGGTGGACCCAGATTAAATTTGCGTTTGAGATCACACTGTACAATCATAACCCTGTGTTTAAGAAAATTCTATCACGCACCAGCTATAATGCTGGAGGGAGAGTGCCATCTTCAATGTCACAGCCCTCTGGTGGCGATAGGAGTGCACACATGTTTTGCGGGAGAGAAGATATTTTTTTTATGTATCTGCTGTCACAATATTTATAAACATATTCCAAAAAGTTTTGAATTCATAACTCCAAGAAATTAAGGAGTGTTTTGTGGTCACCCAGCATAATAAGAGCAATTGCCGGTTGTGGCCTGAAAAATATAATTCTTATAACTGTAAAATGAGTTTAGATGAACTAGATTTCTGCTGCTATCGATATATATTCTTGGCACATCCAATCAGTTCCACCTTTATGGAATTTACTTCAAATACTGAGCAGAAATAAAATTTCACATTTTAGCCAGCCAATTTAAAATAAATCTCTAAGTATATTTTTGCGGTTGTTTCTTAATTGTGTGGCTTGATAATTATCATATAAAAATGCTGCGCAGCTGAAAAATGGCACTGACACATAATACATTATTACTGTCTTGCCAATATAAAACAGAAGTGTTCTGCCAAAATCTTTTTTAAACATTTGGGCTTTCTATTAGGTGAAGGCTTTTCTTTAAATAGACTGTACTTATTATTTTTTCATGTGAAGGGATCATTGTTTATATCCCAGCAGGGAAGAGTGAGTGATGTGACACTGTTAAACCTATTTTGGTTGACTTATCTGTGTAGCGTCGCACTAAAAAATAGCTATTCTTTCAGAGCTGCTGTGTTTTTCCTTCTCTTGTTGGATAATTATTTATTTCAGTATTACAGCTGAGCATTTGCAAATCAAAAGGTCAGATGATTTCCTTATGCTTTTCAGAAAATTTAAACAGGAAAGAACAATGGCGATTGTGTAAAACTAAAAAGTCACAATCTCATTCATCAGCATTTGAATGACTCAGAAGAAACATTTGATCTGACTTCCATAAACGTCAATTTTTATTTTGTTAATTGTTTGAGTTCTGTTTGCTTATAAAAAAAAGATGCCACATTAAAAACATGGTCTCTACCATAGAAAAATGTGTGAGGTTTTCCACTACTTTAACATTGATGACCTATCATTACAATAGGCCATCAATGTCCAATCGGTGGGGGTGCAACACCCGGCAACCCATCGATCAGCTGTTATCAGTGTCAGCTGGAACTGACCAGTTACGGAGCTGTATAGCGCATCTCCATCAACTCTATTGGTGGGGGTGCTGGGATAGGTCATCAATGTTACAATAGTGGACAAACATCTTAAGATGTCCGTACACGTCAGAACAAGGTCAGCTAATCTGGTCTAATTTTGGTAGGGTTGGCTGGCCAGTCAAAATGTATAAGGGTATTGTGTGTTTCCAATGGCGGAAGATGACAAAGGAAGGAGGGATCAGACTGTTGGATCTCAATATGTTCAATCTTTTTATTTCCAAAGGAGATAAGCCACTACCAGAGGAGCAGCTACGCAAAGCATACTTGTGTATGTGAGGATTGCGAGAAATAGCTTTTAGCTGAATGAGTGGCCCAGTTTATGGTCAGCTTAAATAGATTAATATGTTGCTTGTCTCCCTTTTTCTTAAAAAAAAGTACATTCACCTACCAATCCTCCACCATCACTCTCTGTCATGGGTGTAACAGAGGCTGCAGACAGTCACTCTGCATCTGAATGCAGAGGGACTCAGCAGTTTGCTTTGCTTTTCTGACTCTAGGACCCAGTGGAAACCTTCCCTCAGCTTTAGTTAACACACCTGGATCGGGGTGTTTATAACTTTCAGCTTGCTGCTGGAAGTTGCTGGTGATATTGCTATCTCCATTTCCCTTTTGAGGCTTGGAGCTATAGCAGGCAGCTATCTTCCGGTCTGGTATTTGGAGGACATCCATGTTTCTCTCTGAGTCTACCTCAAGCTAAGTGTTTTCCTTGCTTGTTTATCCCATCTATCTTTAGTGCTAGTGAGGATTGACTAGCACACATCCTGTCCTTCCCGATGCAGGGCTTATTGCCAGAGTCAAGCAGGGATTAGGTATCCTGTTCATCGATTAGTGCGGAGCCTATATAGGGCCGATAGGGCCGACAGGGTGACATTAGATCTGCCTAGGGGTCTCTATTCCCCTCTTCCCTAGTGTTTGTAAAAACAAGTGAAGAAGGGGAAAAGGAGAGTCAGCTCACCGTTGATGCAGCCACAATCCTGCTATGAAGTGCACGGAAAAGCCTGGAATCCGGCTGAGGCAAACGAAGAGGAAAAATCCAGCAAGGAAGCAGGTAACTAAAATGTCCAATTTTATTAAAGAAATAAATGACGCCCATAAAAACATGGTAAGTGGGGTTCTGGTCACAGTGGATACAACTGTTCCCGATTCACGCCTCTTAATGAATCAGGAGCGTCTGACAAGTGCCACAAATCTTACTTCATTCGGGGGGCTGGAGTAAGATATATGTTGTAAGGAGTGCCACAACTTATCATAAATTAGAAGAGCTATAGCATCACACCCAATTTCTGCCCATTTTGGCGGAGCTCAGAAAAACTGGCATGAAAACGAAAAGTAGCAACATTTTTATACAACTCAATGTGGCACAAACATGTTGTGACTTTTTAAAGTGATTAACAACAGAATTCTGACAACCACTTTGATGAATCAGAGACTTAGTGCGCAAATTGGTTTATCTGATTGTGCCAACCAGCCTGAAAGAAGAACCGTAGTATCATCAGCTGTATGGTAGCTGGCATATGCTATCCATACACAGATGATGAAAGCAGTCTGCTGTGTTTTAGAATAACCGTTTGATTTACTGTAATGTCATTGTGATACACTTTAACAAGACCCAGATCTGGTAAGTGCAGCTATTTGCCTTTTGAACATGCTTAACCCCTTAGTGACAGAGTCAATTTGCAGCTTAATGACCATGCCAATTTTTTCAATTCTGACCACTGTCACTTTATGAGGTTATAACTCTGAAACCCTTTAACGGATCCTGCCAATTCTGAGACTGTTTTTTCGTGACATATTGTACTTCATGTTAGTGGTAAAATTTATTCGATATTACGGAAAAAAGGAAATATGGCTAACAATTTTAAAATGTTGCAGAGCTTGGAAGATAGGTCTAGTTTCCAAAATGGGTTCACTTGTGGGGGGTTTCTACTGTTTAGGCACATCAGGGGGTCTGCAAATGCAACATGACGCCTGCATACCATTCAAAGTCTGCATTCCAAAACTACTCTCCTTCCCTTCCGAGCTCTTCCATGCACCCAAACAGTGGTCCCCCCACATATGGGGTATCAGCCTACTCAGCATAAATTGCACATTAAAATTTTGGGGTCCAATTTCTCCTGTTACCCTTGTGAAAATAAAAATTTGGGGGTGGAAAGATCATTTTTGTGGAAAAATATGATTTTTTATTTTCACGGCTCTACATTATAAACTTCTGTGAAGCACTTGGGGGTTCATAGTGCTCACCACACATCTGGATAAGTTCCTTGGGGGGCCTAGTTTCCAAAATGGGTCACTTGTGGGGGGTTTCTACTGTTTAGGCACATCAGGGGCTCTGCAAATGCAACATGACCCCCACTGTAATAGGGTCTATCACAGTGACCAAAATGAACCAATAGGAAAAATCTTCCTATTTTTGTTGAGCGCCGGCCGGCAGATCCCAGTGGGCGCACTGCGCATGCACCTGCCTTTTTCTTACCGGAAAAAGATGCCAGCGGCTGTGGGGAGAAGCAGGAGGATCAAGGTACACCGGGAGACACTGGTAAGTATTGAGGGGCGATCGGAGACTCTATTTCTCTGCCCTCTGATGTGCGATCACATCGGAGGACAGAGAAATTAAATGGCAAATTGCGCTCTTTTGCGGTCGCCGTTATACGGTTAATAACGGCGATCGCCAGGGGTCGGTAAAAACTGACCCGAATCATGTTCTCTGGGGTCTCGGCTACCCCCGGCAGCTGAGACCCCAGAGAAAATCCGACACTGGGGGGCACTATACACTTTTTCCACATCGCCGTTAATTAACAACGCTGTGGTTTAAGTACCCTTAACTATCATCGTTAAAAGGTGTATCGGCGGTTGTTAAGAGGTTAACTTATCAATACTACGCCCTTAGGTGTGGGATGTCTCTCCATTTTCTTTTTTGCCTGATTTTTCGATTACTGTTTAGTTTGCATTTAAGCATATTTTATCCTCTTCACACAGCTGATATAAAGCTTGATGATGGCACTTTGCATAAGAACAATCACAACGTGTCCATTAAACAGTAACATCCTGCATACTCTTTATCTTATATTATCTTGTATTGGATTTCTTTGCTAATGGAAACAACAGGCTCTCTGTGGGGCTTTGATCAGTAGATTCCACCAGATAGCCAGCTGTGAATAAACAGTGCTACTGCTAATGAAAGACATGGAAATAAAATGAAGGAAACAGTGCAAAATACCAGAAAAAATCCAAGGCTCCCAGTATTTTATTTACCACTCAAGCTTTGATGTAATTGCTTGTTGCTGATGACAGATTCAATCTTTTCAGTTCGGTTCAGTTTTATATCACTTTGCATTTGTTCTATTTGCATACCAATAGCAGTCATTTTACTTGAAATATATACAATATAATTTATCCTCAACAGATAAAGAGTGATAGCAGTACATCTTATCTTACCATTTTATTTTAAAGAAAATGTATAATCATAAAATGGCTTAATATTTAAGTCAGGTATTTATGCTAAAGGGAATCTGTCAGCAGAATTTCACCCCCTCAAACTATTTATATATGCAAGTAGTTCTTTCAAAGAGTGTCCAACTAAATTGCCAGCCCATTCTTCAGTCATTGAGAAATCAGAGGTTGAATTCAAATGCAAATGAGGCCTAATGGCTATTTGTAAATCAGAAGCCACTGTCACTCCAGCTCTATTCTCCACCCAGTGCCCCTGCCTCCTGCTTGACTGACAGCCTCCATTCTCTGTGACTTCAGGAAAAGGAGCTGTAAATCATCCAGGGCGAAGTGGTCCTGGGCAAGGAATAGAGCTGGAGTGACAAAGGTTTCAGATCTGGACTTACCATTTAAAGATATTGCTTGACTTTTCTTTGAAAGAGTTAAATGTGAATATAAATAGTGTGAAGGTTGAAATCCTGCTGGCAGATTCCTTTTTACTGTATTTTTTTTTTTTTGGCTAAGTAATTTTTTCCATATCACAATCTTTATTAACCCCTTCCTGACATTGAACGTATCCAGTTAGTCTTGGCTGGTAAGTACTTATTGACCTTGTACATCATGGCTAAAATGCGATATGGTGATCACATTAAGGTGCCTGCTGTTTGCAACATCCCCCATCTGTGGATGTTGGGCACTCAGACCATCCTCATGGAGTCAGTTTCGAACCATTTGTGCAGACACATGCACATTTGTGGCCTGCTGGAGGTCATTTTGCAGGGCTCTGGCAGGGCTCCTCCTGTTCCTACTTGCACAAAGGCTGAGGTAGCGGTCCTGCTGCTAAGTTGTTGCCCTCCTACGGCCCCCTCCATGTTTCCTGGTGTAGTGGCCTGTCTCCTGGTAGCGCCTCCCGCCTCTGGACACTACGCTGACAAACACAGCAAACCTTCTTGCCACAGCTCACATTGATGTGCCATCCTGGATGAGCTGCACTACCTGAGCCACTTGAGTGGGTTGTAGGGTCCGTGTCATGCTACCTCAAGTGTGAAAGCACAACCAGCATTCAAAAGTGACCAAAACATCAGCCAGAAAGCTTTGGTACTGATATGTAGTCTGTGGTCCCCACCTGCAGAACCACTCCTTTATTGAGCGTGTCTTGATAATGGCCAATAATTTCCATCTGTTGTCTATTCCATTTGCACAACAGCATGTGAAATTGATTGTCAATCAGTGTTGCTTCCTAAGTGGACAGTTTGATTTCACAGAAGTTTGAATTACTTGGAGTTATATTCTGTTGTTTGTGTTCCCTTTATTTTTTTGAGCAGTGAATATATACACCTATACTATGTGTATATATCTATTCTATCTATTCTAATGTTAGCTGTCAGTGTGATTTTACTGTGCACCGCTCTGAAATGCTGGCTTTTCAAAGGACACCAGTGTGTATTTCTCTCAAGTCACACTGATGGTCCGTGTGGTGTGCGAGTTTTTCTCGCACCCATAGACTTGCATTGGTGAGTCTCGGCCGATATACGGTGCAAATCGCAGCATGCTGCAATTTCACTCGCACGTATAATGATGATGATGACGGATGATGTGAGCTGCCCCATAGATTAACATTGGTCCGAGTGCTATGCGATTTTCTCTTGCATAGCGCTCGTCTGTATTCCTCTCTAGTCTGACTCCAGCCTTAGTGTCAGATAGTTGCAGGTGCTCAATAATTTTTTTAAGGACATCTGTTTAGTAAGTTTTATATTTTTATTAAATGTAACCAAATTTTAATATTGTTTTTATCTTATTTTTATCTTTTTCATACTATGTTTTTGTCTTTATTTTTATTTTTTTCTCTGCTAAAGTTTACACCAAACACTCACACACACACACCTGAAGAAAATTTGATACACACACAAACATGAACATACGTGAAAAAATGTCGTGCTCGTCCCTATCATGGCTCCAAAACTGATAATGAAGGAGAGAATGCCACCTTCCATTATTTTTCATCCTCCTCCTCTCCCTCAAGTGATACTGAACCATCATGCAGATGCCTCGGGACAGAAAATCAACCAGTGCCTACCGTTACTGACCCCATATGGACCGCATTCCTTGAAAATTATGAGCCACAGATTCCTGATTTTGTGGTGCAATCAGGAATCCAATTTGACTCCACTGGCCTCACAGAATTAGACTTTTTCAAAGTCTTTTTCTCTGAGAATTTTATAAACCTCATGGTGGCCGATACAAATTTGTATGCCCAGCAATTTTTGGCCCAAACTAACACTACTTCATTTTCTAACTGGAACGCTGTAGACGCAGAAGAAATGAAGACATTTTGGAGTCTTGTTCTTCACATGGGTTAATGAAAAGGCCAGAACTTCGGCAATATTGGAGTGTTGATGTTTTATACAACACTCCACTGTTCAGCATGGCTATGACCCGTAAACGTTTTGAGGCCATCTACAATCGTTTGTGCTATAACAGTATTGCACGGTGCCCTCTCCAAGATGATTCCAACTTTCACCTACTTTTCAAAGTTCGGCCAGTCATTGAGCACTTCAGCAACAAGTTTGCTGAGGTGTATGTTCCCCAAAGAGTCCCTAATAGATTTCAAGGGTAGGCTAAAATTCCGACAATACCTGCCCAGTAAGAAGGCCAGGTAGGCAATTAAACTCTACAAACTGTGCGAGAGTACCTTAGGGTACAACCACAGGTTTAGAGTTTATGAAGGGAAGGACACCTGGATTCAACCCCTGAATGCCCCCTGTTGTGGGAGTGAGTGGGAAAATTTTGTGGGATTTAGTGCACTGCTCGATATTATCACCTTTATGTTGGTAATTTTTATACCAGCATCCTGCTCTTTAAGTTCCTCTCTGCATGAGCTACCGCAGCCTATGGTAATGTCCACAGAAATCAGAAAGGGGCTTCCCTAAGACGCTACTTGGGCAGCTGCTCATAAAGGGTGGGAGCAGAGCCCAATGTAGAGACAACATGCTGGTGGTCAAGTAAAAGGAAAACAGGGATGTCCTTTTCTTGACCACTATCCATGGTGATGGCAGCATCCCCTCCACTCTACGAGGCACCTATACACAGGTCCACAAACCAAATTGTGTATGCGGGTCCAGCAAGAACATGGGGAGAGTTGATCTCTCTGATCAAGTCCTCCAGCCATAGAGTGGCATTAGAAAAGCCAAGGTGTGGTACAAGAAGCTGGACGTGCACATAATACTAAAGGTAATGTAGAACGTTTCTTGCTATCACAATTTGCAGGTCAGACCGGTACATCAGACCTTTAGTTCCTGGAGATATTTATTAAGGCCCTAATATTTGGCAGTCAGGAAGGAGTGGGGCCAGGAGTTTACATTGGCAGCGGGCGAAAGAGTCTCAGTGGGCCTCTTTAACACATACCTTGATTCATTATGCACAGAATAGCAATATAGGTATAGTACAATGCCAAAGATTTCATTTATTTGTTACATTACATGAGTGATTTCAATTTTAAATTCTATAAAAGCTCAGAAACTGACAAATCCTCACAGCGCACAGTGCATGTGCTGGGGGATTCAAAAATCTGCAGTCACACAGAGTGACTGGAGACTTTTCATTTTAGACCAGACAGTATAGTCCTCTATACAGTATTATGGACACCACATAGTCCTCCATACAGTATTATGGGCACCACATAGTCCTCTATACAGTATTTTGGACTCAATATAGACCTCCATACAGTACTATAAGCATCGCATAGTCCTCCATACAGTATTATGGGCACCACATAGTCTTTCATACCATTTTATGGATACCGCATAGTCCTCCATACAGTATTATGGGCATCACATAGTCCTCAATGCAGTATTATGGGCACCACATAGTTTTCCACACCGTATTATAGGCACCACATAGTCCTCCATACAGTATTATGAGCCCCATATACTGCTCAATACACTCTTATGGGCCCCATATAATGCTCTCTAGAGTATATTGGCCCATATTATGCTCCATACAGTATAATGGGTCCCATATATCTCTCCATACAGTATATTGAGCCCCACATAGTGCTCCAACAGTATAATGTGCCCCATTTAATGCGTCATACAGTATAATCAGCCCCATACAATGCTCCATACAGTATCATGGCCCCATATAATTCTCCATACAGTATAATGGGCCCCATATTTTGCTCCATAAAGTATATAATGGCCCCATCTAGTGCTCCATACAGTATAATGGGCCCCATAAAATGTTCCATACAGTATAATGGACCCCATATATTGCTCGATACAGAATAATGGCCCCATATAATGCTATATACAGTATAATAATCCCCATATAATGCTCCATGCAGTATATTGGCCCAGTATGAAGGGTCTCATAAAGTGCTCCATACACTATAATGGGCCCCATATAATTCCCCATGCAGTTTATTGGGCCCCATATATTGCTTCATATAGTATATAATGGCCCCAAATGATGCTCCATACTGTATAATGGGCCCCATATAATGCTCCATACAGTGTATTGGGCCCCATATATTGCTCTTTACAGTATATAATGCTACATACATTATATAATGTCTCCATATAGTGCTCCATATAGTATATAATGGCCCCATATTGCTCCATACAGTAAAATTGGCCCGATATATTGATCGATACAGTATATAATGGCCCCATATAATACTTCATACAGTAAAATGTGCATCATATATTGCTCCAAACAGAATAATGGCCCCATATAGTGCTCCATACAGTATAATGGTCCAATATATTGCTCCATACAGTATATAATAGCCCCATATAATGCTCTAGTGCTTGCACCTGGCTCTATAGTGTGCGGGTGTCCCCAACAGCGAATAGGCCTCCATTTCGGCCATGGCACAGCACTTCGGGTGGTGATGCTGACCCTCAGCAGGTCCCAGTACTGCTGGAACTGAAGATGCTTGTATTGTACCAGGCCAACATTTCCCAGGAGAGAACCCTCAAACCTCAAATAAAGGAAGGAAACAAAAGAGGTGCCAAGTGTGTTACAGCAGGGGGATACACAAGGACACTATTTGGCAATGCAACACCTGCCACGACAATCCTGTCCCATGTGTAAAAGAATTCTTCAAACTGTACCAAACTGTGTCCATGGACTACTGAATTCATTTCTGACTTACAGAGCTCACATATGCCAACCTTACATACACGACATTACTCACGTATGCCCACCTGATGCACTTTGCAAACTTTTCATTATGCCACCACATTATAAAATTCAAATACCAGGAAAATACTAGGTCAATTTTAATATGGGTCACTTGTGGGGGGTTTCTACTGTTTAGGCACATCAGGGCTCTCCAAACACAACATGATGACCATTCAATCAAAGTCTGCGTTCCGAACCCTCACATCTTCCTTTCCGAGTCCTGCTGTGCTCCTAAACAGTAGATTTCCCCTACATATGAAATATCAGAATACTCAAAAGAAATTGAACAACAATTCTTGAGGTCCATTTTTCCTATCACCCTTATGAACACAAAATAATTGTGCCTAAAATAATTTTTTTGCGGAAAAATGTGATTTTTTACTTTAACGGGGGTTCAAGATCCTCACCACACATCTAAATAAGTTCATTAAAGAGTCTAGTTTCTAAAATGAGGTCACTTGCGTTTTTTTTTGTAATGTTTAGTGATATCTGGGACTCTCCAAACATGACATGGTGTCCGCTCTCGATTCCAGACAATGTTGCTTTCAAAAAGTCAAACGGTGCTTCTTCCTTTCTGAGCCCAGCTGTTTGGGGTATCGGCATACTCAAGAGAATTTGCACAACAAATTTTACTGTCCATTTTCTCCTGTTACCTTTATTAAAATAAAAAAATGAGTCTAAAGAAACATTTTGGGGAAAAAAAGTTAAATGTTCATTTTTTCCTTCCACATTCCTTCAGTTTCTATGTAGCACCTGAAGCATTAATAAACTTCTTGAATGTGGTTTTGTGCACCTTGAAGGGCACAGTTTTTAGAAAGCTGTCACTTTTGGGTATTTTTTGTCATATTAACCACTCAAAGTCACTTCAAATTTGAAGTGGTTCCTAAAAAAATTGTTTTGTAAATTTTGATGGAATAATGAGAAATCGTTGGTCAACTTTTAAAAGGAATCTGTCACCCCCTGGGACACTTTTAAGCTACTACTATAGGCATACAGGTAATAGAATGGTTACACTAGTCTTACCTGTATGCCACTTAGCTGTGGACTAGATGTTGAGAAATGCACTGTTAATCTTTTATGTTAATAATTTCTTCCAGGCCTCCTTTCTTCATTCCAATACCACCCCACTCTCTTACACGTCATTCTGCCCTGTGACGTGCAGTTGAGGCGCCGTAATCCCGCGCATGTGCCATGCTCTTGCGCGGTTTTTAGTTCCTTCACCACCCTTCTAATGGCAGTGTGCAGTAGCATTGACTCGCTAGCACCTGTGCAGAAGCAGGATGAGGACAAGAAAATGGCATCACAACAACCAGAAAGAAGTAATCACACTTTTTAAAAAGAAAAATACAAAACTTTTGGTTGCCACTGTATAAGTTTTATCAATCTAAAATAGGCCAAGTGGCTAGTGTGAAAATTAACTTTTTCTTTATATAGTAGCAGTAACTTTTTATGTAGAAGCAATAACAAAAGCCTTGAATTAAAAAAAAAAAAAGGGAATTTGTACAACAGAATTATAAACCGATCCAAACATAATGTCTATAACTGGGTTTTGGGCATGTTCAGTTTTTCCTCTCTCTCGCCAGGTCTCTCTGACCTTTCCCGGCGCCTGCGCACTGCAGTACTTTGCTCTGCCCTCAACAGGGCAGATAAAGTACGCCTGCGCCGGAGCCGCAGCATGAATACAAGAAGAGGACATCATTGTAAGAAGATGGGAGGCCCCGGAGCGGACCGCGACGCCCATCGTACCGGGACCGCCCCTGGGTGAAAATAATCTAACCTCTTTTTCTCATCTTTCAGGATACATCGGGGGCTTATCTACAGCATTCCAGAATGCTGTAGATAAGCCCCTTATGCTGGTGGGCTTAGCTTACCTTCGACCTTCGATTTTGGGGATGACAGGTTCCCTTTAATGGGTAGGAGTCACTGACTACATGGCACAGCGGATTGTCCATGTGAAAGTGTCTGGTGATGCTGATCTGATTTCTTTAGTGGGACAAGCTGCGGCATCAGACACAGACGCTCACTGCCATTTTTTCATAAAGGAAATCGAGCCATGTTGTTTGTCAACTTTCAATCAGCTTTTGATGGAGAACTGTCACTCTCTTCAGATACAAGCCTTTTCAGCCTGTGATCCCCCGGGCAATCAATTGATTGCCTTGAGTTTTGCTTCACAGACACTTGGCAAACAGTTGATTTTTCTGGGAAAAGTCACGATGGCTGCTTAAATTGACATAGATTTGCTCTCTATTCTCCCTCATTGACATGATGACCCCTTTAGTTCATATCCATATAACCTAATAGGTCATATGTACAGAAAATGTCTGCAACCTATGTTAACAACAAACAAGTAACATTGAACCTTACATAACAAATGCTTCTTCAATTTTCAGAATTTGCTGCCATACTAAAAGAGAGTAAAAAGCAAGACCTCTAAAGCAGAATTTCCAAACCTTTCTCCCAACATTCATAGGTCTTTTAGTATTGCTTGAGCTTTTTCAATACCTCCATTCCCTCATGCAACATGGATTTGTGATATAGCAACATATATGGGTTGTAGTAACTTAGATAATTCTAAGAAATTGCAAGCAAATTAGATTTGTTTTTACCTGAAACTCTCAGTTATATTCCATAAGTTTGAGTTTTTTTAGGTGACAAATATTTCTTAATGGTCCCCTTATGGTAGAAAAGTTGGGAATTACTGCAATTGGTTTTATTATCTACAGTTAATTAATGTTGATATTCAATGAAACAGCTGTATCTCAGATTACATAATGGCTGTCATCATTTTGTTTTTTCTATTCCATACACTTGTAACTGTGAATACATATTTGGCTAATGTCTTGAAACAGAGCAACTATGATGTTAAGGCTCTTCTTCAGTCTTATAAAGTATATATCTTTTTTGCTTCTTTTTTTGTTACCCTATGCTTGCTCTACAGAATACTCTGTAGGCCCTTAGTCTTTATACCTTGCACTGAAGAGACATGCAACAACTACTTTTTATCTAAGTTACACTAAGACCGATGAGGTTCTATAGGTTTGGATATCTTTTTTCCTTAATAATAAAGACTAGTGATGAGCGAATATGCTCGTTACTGGAGATTTCCTGAGCACGCTCAGGTGTCCTCCGAGTATTTTTTTGTGCTCAGAGATTTAGTTTTTTTCGCCGCAGCTGGATGATTTACAGCTACTAGCCAGCTTGATTACATGTGGTGATTCCCTAGCAACCAGGCAACCCCCCACATGTCTGGCTAATAGCTGTAAATCATTCAGCTGAGGCATTGAAAACTAAATCTCCGAGCACTAAAAAATACTCGGAGGACACCCGCGCATGCTCGGGAAATCTCGAGTAATGAGTATATTCGCTCATCACTAATAAAGACCTTCATTTAAAAACTACATTTTCTGTTTACTTGTATTATCTTTGGGTAATATTTAAATTTGTTGGTGATCTGAAACATTTAAGTATGACCAACATGCAAAAGAATAGGAAATCAGGAAGGGAGCAAACACTTTTTCACACACGGCGCTGTAGGTTTGGATTTCTTTTTTCCTTAGTTATAAAAACCTTCATTTATAAACTGCACTCTGTGTTTACTTGTGTTATCTTTGTCTAATATTTAAATTTGTTTGGTGATCTGAAACATTTAAGTGTAACAAACGTAAAATAATAGGAAATCAGGATGGGGAAAACACTTTTTCACACAATTGTATATAAACTTTTATTGTAAGTTTCAGAAAAATATTATTTAATACCATTACAAAATATTGTTCCTTTACTTATTATTATATTGACTATATATCCTGTAGGTTTTTGTCAATTTTGCAGCAAGCTTAGCCCAAGTCAGCTATAATATACTACATCTGTAAGGATTCATCTGAATACAACCACTCCACTACTCCAGCTAGTACATTGCCTTCTACCGCGTAAGTGGTCATGCTTCTCAGGACCGCACCTGGCACTTTAACCCCCGGAACAAGATCAAACAAGATCACAGCGTTCCGGTGGCATAGAGAAGCATCGCACAGGGAGGGGGCTCCCTGCGTGCTTCCCTGAGACCCTCAGAACAATGCAATGTGAGGTTCTCCCTGCCTGCAGACCCCCGGATCCAAGATGGCCACGGGTCCTTCTGGGTCCTGCAGGGAGGTGGCTTGTCAGGGCCTGCTGAGAGCAGGACCTGAGAAGCCTCCTTCACTGCCTGTCTGATCAGCGTGATTATACAGTGTAAAACAACCTGACCTATAAAACTGTTCCTCTAGTTAACCCCTTCAGGGAACACCGTAAAAAAAATAAATTAAAAACAAGGCAAAAAACATCATCATACCGTCAAACAAAAAGTGGAATAACACGGATATAAATAAACATGGTACCGCTGAAAACATCATCTTGTCCTGCAAAGAACTAGCTGCCAAACAGTGTCATCAGTGAAAAATAAAAAAGTTTAGCCCTCAGAATAAAGCGATGCAAAAATAATTATTTTTCATACAAAATAGTTTTTATTGTATAAAAGCGCCAAAACATTTAAAAAATGATATAAATGAGGCATCGCTGTAATCGTACTAATCCAAAGAATAAAACTGCTTTAGCAATTTTACCACAAGAGGACCGGTATTATCACTCCACCCAAAAGAAATTCATGAATTGCTGGTTTTTGTTCATTCTGCCTCCCAAAAATCGTAATAAAAAGCGATCAAAAAATGTAATGTGCTCAAAAAAAGGTACCAATAAAAACAACAATTCATCCTGCAAAAAACAAGACCTCACATGACTTTGTGGGACAAAATATGGAAAAATTATAGCTCTCAAAATTCGGTGATGTAAAAACTATTTTTTGCAATAAAAAGCATCTTTTAGTGTGTGACAGCAGCCAAACATAAAAACCCTCTATAAAAACCTGCTATAAATAGTAAATCAAACCCCCCTTTATCACCCTCTTAGTTACTGAAAAATAATAAAATAAAAAATTGTATTTATTTCCATTTTCCTATTATGGTTATGGTTAGGGTTGGGGGCTAAAGTTAGGGTTAGGTTTGGGGCTAGAGTTGGGGTTAGAGTTTGGATTATGTTTATGGTAGGGGTTAGGGTTGGGATTAGGCTTGGGATTAGGGTTAGGGGTGTGTCAGGGTAAGGGGTGTGGTTAGAGTTATGGTTAGGGTTGGGATTAGGGTTAGGGGTGTGTTTGGGCTAAGGTTTCAGTTAGAATTGGGGGTTTCCACTGTTTAGGCACATCAAGGGCTCTCCAAACGCGACATCGTGACCCATCTCAATTCCAGCCAATTCTGAGTTGAAAAAGTAAAATGGTGCTCCTTCCCTTCCGAGCTTTATTTTCACGGCTCTGTGTTATAAACTTTAGTGAAACTCTTGGGGGTTTAAAGTCCTCACAACACATCTACATAAGTTCCTTGGGGGTCTAGTTTCCAATATGGGGTCACTTGTGGGGGGTTTCTACTGTTTAGGTACTTTAGGGGCTCTGTAAACGCAACGCATCACACGCAGACCATTCCATCAAAGTCTGCATTCCAAAACTGCGCTCCTTCCCTTCTGAGCTCTGCCATGCACCCAAACGGTGGTTCTCCCCACATATGGGGTATCAGCATACTCAGGACAAATTGCACAACAACTTTTGTGTTCCAATTTCTCCTGTTACCCTTGGGAAAATAAAAAAATGGAGGTGAAAAAAATCATTTTTATGGAAAAAATATGATTTTTTATTTTTTCGACTCTACATTCTAAACTTCTGTAAAGCAATTGGGGGTTCAAAGTGCTCACCACGCATCTAGATAAGTTCCTTAGGGGTTCTACTTTCTAAAATGGTGTCATTTGTGGGGGATTTCCACTGTTTAGGCACATCAGGAGCTCTCCAAACGTCACATAGTAACCGATCTCAATTCCAGCCAATTTTGCATTCAAAAGTCAAACCTAGCTTCTTCCCTTCCAAGCTCTGCCATGCGCCCAAACAGTGGTTTACCCCCACATATGGGGTATCGGCGTGCTCAGAACAAATTGTGCAATATCTTTTGAGGTCCAATTTCTCCTGTTACGCTTGGTAAAATAAAACCAAAATTGGATCTGAGGTAAATTTTTTGTGAAAAAAAAGTTAAATGTTCATTTTTTAAAAAATATTCCAAATATTCCTGTGAAGCACCTGAAGGGTTAATAAACTTCTTGAATGTGGTTTTGAGCACCCTGAGGGGTGCAGTTTTTAGAATGGTGTAACTTTTGGGAATTTTCTATCATATACACCCCTGAAAGTGACTTCAAATGTGACGTGGTCCCTAAAAAAAAATGATGCTGTAAAAATGAGAAATCGCTGGTCAACTTTTAACCATTATAGCTTCCTAACAAAAAAAAATTTTGTTCCAAATTTGTGCTGATGTAAAGTAGACATGTGGGAAATGTTACTTATTAATTATTTTTTGTGACATATCTCTGTGATTTAAGGGCATGAAAATTCAAAGTTGGAAAATTGCGAAATTTTCAAAATTTTTGCCAAATTTCTGTTTTTTTCACAAATACACGCAAGTCATATCAAAGAAATTTTACCACTATCATAAAGTACAATATGTCACGAGATAACTAGGTCAGAATCACCGGGATGCATGAAAGCGTTCCAGAGTTATTACCTCATAAAGGGACAGTGGTCAGAATTGCAAAAATTGGCCCGGTCATTAACATGCAAACCACCCTTGGGGTTAAGAGGTTAATTTTACTACATTCAATTGCAAATCTGAAATAAGAACATTAATGTGTCCAAATCCCTTAAAGGTACAAGAGCCATGATTAGGAATTTGAATTGCATTTTGCTGTCCTGGACTGTTAATACAATTGTGATCAGAGGCAAACACTTGAACCGTAAAACAAAGTCAGATCATGCTGCTCTCAGTAAAACTTTTGAGTGGTTGAAGCACATTTGGTGGTTAGATGTGGGCGATCAATAACACCAATCATTCTGCATCTATTTCTCTGGAGACAAGCAGGTAGATCCTTACAGAAATGATTGTGCGGATTTTAAAACTTTCTATGAGATCCTGTTTCAAAGGCAATCAAAATTGCTGTGTCCACATACAATTACACGTAATCCCGTAGACTTTTTTTCACTGTAGGGTTCAGGTCAACTTCAATCTGGTTTCTTCAGAAGTTAATTAGTTTTGATTACTTGCAGGTACATAATACGATCTCTGCAGTTCACCTTTGAAATGTCAGCTTAACTGATTTGATTAGAAAACACATTCCTGATCATATTGTTTTATAGTAGAAAATAATCATGCCAAGGGTTAATTATCTGATAAGCTAACATAATTTATTGTCTGTCCTTCCTTTCCATTTTATGAACTTTTTCTGCTTGCCCATTTTTTGAGCTGAGTTGATGGAGCGAGTGTCAGCTGTAAAATAAAGCTGACAACTGCTGCAACTGTCAAAATTGCTTAATAGTAACAATCTAAACAATTATCCCATGAGATAATGCCTAGCGACTGTTTACATGGTTCAAGGAGAGATTGGGAACCCTTTGTATCCTATAGGTTCCTCAGCAGCAGGGCCTAATAGCCGGAGTATCAGCATAAGGGCTCATTATTATTATTATTTATTATTATAGCGCCATTTATTCCATGGCGCTTTACATGTGAGGAGGGGTATACATAATAAAAATAAGTACAATAATCTTGAACAATACAAGTCACAACTGGTACAGGAGGAGGGAGGACCCTGCCCTGGTACAGGGCCAACAATCTACAAGGGATGGCTCATACTCATTTGCGAGAAAAATGGACGTGTGCAATTCAATAAAATAGCGGAGTGCACTCTGACTAATGTTATTCTAAGAGTCGCTGCTCATCTGCAATTTTTTTCTCAACTCGGCACAGACTAAGAAACAAAACCCAGCGATTGTCCTTGTATATCGTACGTAGATACTCGCCAATGCAAGTCAATGGGTGCGATTAAATAATCGCATGGCACTCAAGCCATGCAAGTGCCGTCCGATTTTTACTCACTCATCTCCTAGAAAACCCGATATTTCATCAGCCACGTACAGTAATATCACATGACCCGATAGAATAGAATAATAGAATAGATAGAATACATATATACACATAGAATAGAAATATATAGAGATGTCAGTGATTATATATATATATATATATATATATATATATATATATATATATATACACAGCTTATTGTTCTTTTATTCTATAAACTTCTGACAACATGTCTTAGAATTTCCAAGCAATGATTTTTGTATTTTTTTCTGACAAAGAAAAATGGTCAAAATTAAAAAAAAACAGTGCTTTCAGACCTCAAATAATGCAAAGAAAACAAGTTCATAATCATTTAGAAACAACAATACTAATGTTTTAACTCAGGAAGAGTTCAGAAATCAATATTTTGTGAAATAACCATGATGTTTAATCACAGCTTTCATGCATCTTGGCATGCTTTCCACCAGTCTTTCGCACTGCTCCTGGCGCAAAAAAAGCAGATCCTCTTTGTTTGTTGGCTTGTGACTATCCATCATCCTCTTGATTACATTCCAGAGGTTTTCAATGGAGCTCAGGTCTGGAGATTGGGCTGCCCATGACAGGGTTTTGATGTGGTGGTCTCTTAATTTTTGCCAGAGCTGTATATATACTGTATATACAATACATAGGTAGATAGAAGAAAAGCCGGCAATTCAGCAGCCGCGTAGTATAAAATCACAGAGTGACAGGTTAGAATAGAATAGATAGAGTAGATATATACACATAGAATAGATAGATATAAAGATGTCAGTCTCATATATAATTAGTTCAGTGCGTGTGCAACTTACTGTACATGTATTTAATTAATAAATAAATTGTATTCCTTCCTAGCCTACTAATATCAGTCTGCAGCTGTCTGCCTAGCCTTTTGCCGATTATTAATTATAGGGTGACCCTACATCATTCTTTTTTGGGAGGTCCCCCATTTTAATAACCAGTAAAGGCTATGTGTACAGCCTTCCCAGGCTATAAACATCTGCCCACAGCTGTTCATTTTCCCTCTACTGGTTATGAAAATATCTGGGGAGCCCATGCCGTTTTTTTCAGAAATGTAGTTACTTATTACTAAAATACATGTACAGTATGCTACAGATGCAAAGCACTGATTATATATGTCATTCACATCTATCTATCTATCGATCTATGTATCTTTATGTATTTAAGAATATTTTGTTGGAAAACTTAAAAAAAAATCTTAAAAATCTTTAAATGACATAGAGAATGACTCTTTGTAAAAGCTAATGTTAAAATCACATTACATACAGATTACATTCACATGTCATTCGGTTGTTATTCAGATGATAAATTCTAAAAATCACATTGCACTCACATGACACTCGTATGACACTCATTTAACTTTTCAGGAACAACACCAGACCGATTTTTTAATGGTGATGGGTAGGAGCCCTAAAACTGACTTTTACTCACCTGTCCTGGCACATGTGCCAACTCTTGAATCCTTTCCCTAAGGCCAGTTTCCTGTGTGCAAGTCTGTGCCAGGTTGCTTCAGTGATCCAGCAATAATCTTTGAACCACAAGAGAGAAAAGACTTGACCAATAATGGTATGCACACCCATAGAATTTACAAAAAATATATCAAACTTTAATTGCAATAATCTTTGACACAATCACCAAAGGCACGTCTCCCATTGCACACCTCAGCTCAGAATCAGTGTAGTACATAAAAGCATCCATCTAGTTATTGACACATAAAGTTACATATGCCAATGACACTGCCAAAGGTTCTAAATAGGCTGCAACATTAAAGAGGTTATCCAGGAACTAAGAGGCAGGTGGTTGGTAACAGAGGCCGCTACCTGTTTGTTGCATCCGGCTCTGTCAGATGTACAGCCCCACACTGTACTGTGTCATATGTACAAACATACACTGCACTCTGTCGTATGTACATCTAAGCATTGTTCTCTGTAGTATGTACAGACCTACACTGCTCTCTGTCACATCTAATAGTTCTTGCTGAATAAGCAAGCTAAACCTGTGAGATCACCATTTATATCTGACCATAGAGAAAGAGAATTAGTCTTAAATGTTTACTTCTCTTTCAGGGGTGGGGAACCTCGGCTCTCCAGCTGTTATAAAACTACAACTCCCAGCATGCCCTAGCAACTTGCAGCAGTTGAGGCATGCTGGGAATTGTAGTTCTCCCACAGCTGGAGGGCCAAGGTTCCTGACCCCTGCTAGGTTATACTTATGTGTAGAGAGTCTAACTTTCTTGCAATTTATTAACGAAAGGAATCAAAAATAAATCTTGAGATCTGAGGGTTGCTAGGCTCCCCAGAGTGATACATAATATTGAGGGCCCCAGAAATATATTGAACAATGGGGTCCATATTATTCTAAACCACCCTCTACCACCCTTTCTTTTTTTCCTACTTAAGAAAATCTACCGGAATCTTGTTCATACATGTTTTGTCGTCTGTTAACGAACGACTAGGTTTCCTTGAATGCTAAATTATAAGGATTCTAGCAGACATCATTACATATTACAGTAATCTGCATTAGTGAACGTAGCTGATTTGTATCCTAAAAGGCAGATTTCTATGGGGGGAGATAGATTCCTTCTTAGGACATCACTAGTGAAATTAACTATATCTCTCCAGAAGTTCCTAACCCTACAACTCCACCATATCTGAAGGTAAGAGCCCTCATTTCTATAACTACTGAAATATGTTAGAAATGTCAGGAAAAATAGGACATAACATGACAGGCACCATATTAATCCTAAAGGGGATCTTCATAAAGCTCTCCATAAGGTTTACATGCCAAGAACCTTTAATGGCTGCCATGCAAAGTCTTCCAGTCCTCAAAGGGAATTTCAATCCCTACCCTAGATTGAGTCCTGTTTGGCAGTTGTGCCCAACTAAATGGTAGTAGAAGAATTACCATTTAGTTGGGCACATAGAAAGGACGGAGCCCTCCAATAGCTCCATATAGACAAAGATTTTCCATTAAAGCGTACGCTAATTTAGAATTATACTAAATTAACTTACTTAAAAAGCGAAACATTTGTTGTTTCTTCAAAAATTCAGAAAACTTAAACGTGGTGTTGAAATATGTGATTGTCATTAATTCACCATGTAATTATTTCAATATCTTTATGTGCAAGGATACATTATAATTTGATGATTCCACCCTAACGTAGTCTGTATCTCTATTCTTTTATATTAGGGGCTAATAATGTTGCTTTTGTGCTTTTGTTTTTTTTTGTAGTAGAAAAGCTTCATGTCTGATGATAACAACACATTTTCTTCGATGGAAAATTAATCTTTAATGTGATTTATAAGTGCTGCTAAAATTGACTCTTAGTATTATTACATCGTGTGCTAGGCTCCCCCATATTAATTATATGGCACTTGCTCAACACTCCACCATAATACGTTTACTAAATAAAAATAGGATTTTAATGGCTAGATTATGCAGCTAAGCGCCACAAAGCAGAGCACCTGATTCATGTAACAGTTCTGTTTAAAGTGCAGCTTCACAATGAACTCCTCATTTTGTAAACACTTATATTGTCAACTTCTGCCTGCGGGTGGGAGACAAAGGTATAATTGTATTGAGCGTATATTTCATTACATTACTCTTCCCGCAGCTTAGCTAACAACTATTCACAGAAGAAAACCCTTCAGTATTAACAAGTTTCAGAATCCTATGAGAATTCTGGGGTCATTTTTGTTCTTTATTTCACTTTTCATGTATAGGTAATACTTATATAGGAGTTAAATTAGAACACACAGAATGCCAGTCTACTTCACCAAAATCTTACAAGAGGTTGCCTTGGTCATGGCTTCAAGATAAAAATTATGAATGTGAAGTCAAGTGTAAGGTAAAAGTTAATAATAAATTAATATAGATATCAGGATATTATCAACATGAGAATGCATAGATATTAAAGGGTCCCCAAGTAAAAGTCCTAATTGAGCACTGTTCCCTACAAGAACAAAAAATATATACTCAGCCGAGTAAGCAGGGTCACAGTGCATAGGCGCGGGTACATGAATAGGTGAAGTTATAGAAGGACATACCTCCCAACTTTTAAAGACTGGGAGAGGGACATGTAGTGCAAAATTCACACAGCAGTTTTGCCCTTATTGAAGCCTCCACAGTGACTCTAGCAGAGTCTTGAGCAGTGAAGTGGTTAGTAACAGCAGCAACCTTTGTGATCTACAGCATTAAGGAGGTTTTTGGTATTATCCCTGGTGGGCTAGAATGGGAAATTGGTTAATGGTAGCATTTCAGGTGGTCTGGGACAATGGACAATTCTAGTGGTCTAGGGAATGGGTAGATCAACACATATCTGGATGTCTAGAACATCAAAAAAGTTGTTCATGGTAGCATCCCTGGCAGTCTAGCAGGTGAATGGGTTAATGGTCACAGCCTTTGTGGACAGTGGGACTGTGGCATTGATGGTGGTAATAGTAGCATTTCTAGGCTGCAGTCAGACAGCCGTATGTTCTCTCATGCGAGAGAATCGGGCTGATCAGAGTTTGAGCAGAGGGTTATCTTACTGTGATCTGATTCTCTTGCATGAGAGAATTGAAGCCCGGGTGTGGAGAAGATGGAGAACTTTAAGGGCTGTCCAGTTTAAATTCATAAGTCTGCGTGACTGTAGACTTATGAGTCCCCCCAGGGAACGAACTGTGCGCTGCGAGTTTTCTCCATTGTCTGTGTCCGGGAATGTCGGACTACACTCGGATGACATTCTAGTGTACAGTGAATTTTTTTTCTCAGCATTACCATATAAGAGTTTACCACTAGAAATGAGCGAACCCAAACTTAAATGTTGGGGTTTTGTTCCTGACAGTTATTGTCCGCTGGTAAATGCCAAACACAGACTTTTCCCGGAAGCTGCAATGTTCTGAGTTCTGGGGAAAGTCCATTGGAGAGAGAGAAATAAAGAAGAATTTTCCAACTTCAAACTTCAGGTCACCATTGTTTTCAATGGTGTTTGGGTACAGGATCAGGTTCAAGTTAAAGTTTGGGTCAAATTCTAGTACCTGAATCGAACTTTGGTCTAAAATTTGGGTCACATATTACAACCTGAACTTCCACGGGTCCACTCATCCCTATTAATCACTAGAACTGAAGATTGCAGTATTCTATGCAGTGCTTGGGTGACTATCACAGGCCAATCTGTGAATAGGTAACGAGCGATTTATTGAGTAGTATGCGAGGAACTTCAGAAAGTATTGAGGAGGATGACCTCTTTTCTAGGAACACAACAAAGCATCTGACTGACAAACTGTAACAAGTTCCCTACATCAAATGTGCCAGCCACTTATTATATTGATGACTTCTCATGTTTCAGAGAAGCCTCTGGTATGAGACACTTGGCTTTGCTCCCCTATAGGTTCAACCTGATCTTACTATAAGGAATAGACAGAGAAACCATCTTGTAGCCAGAATTGGACTCTCCCGAGTCCCTACCGCTACCACCTACCTGTGCTTCTGAGAAATGATCTGGCCACAATTCATCATTTGTAATTTTTTAGGTCCTTTTATTTATCTTGTCTCTTTTTTTTGCCTTGAGGGATTTTGTGCCAAATTCATTAACAATGGCGCACTATCTCTGAAGAATTTTGTGCAAGTTCAAAATTTTTTTTTTTTTTTGGGGGGGGGTCTTTTTTTGTTTTATGTCTTTTTAGAGTTAAAAGAGTCTTCAATTGTACAAAAAAAAATAAAAAAAAATACACCAGGTGTGTAGTGTAATTATTAAAAGCTGGATAACTTTGTTAGGGGGAACCCTGATCATTTTAAACTGCCCTTATGATCTTTATTCATGTATTCCAGTTATATGCTTAGTGCGTTTTGGAATTACATATATTTCAGAAAATGTAACTTATATACAGCACATTGCTATGTGCTAATCAACCAGGACTAGTCTGGTGAGACATTTACTCACTGAGACTAGTCTGGGTTCAGTAGCCTCAGTCACGCCCCCTTATCCGTGATTGTTAGTCAACATCATCCCAGTGTAGCTATTCCGCCATCACAGCTCTGCTAGAAGCCCACTGCAGTGTGGAGCTGTGACAAAAGAAGAGAGAGACCTGGGAAGTGCGAAGACTGTCAATCATGGTCAGGGGGCATGACTTCCGCAACTGAACCTGGACCTGGTGCTGGTGAGTAATCACTTTACAGAACTAGTCCAGGTTTATTAGCAACTAGATGGTGGCCCGATTCTAACGTATCGGGTATTCTAGAATATGTATGTATGTATGTATATAGCAGCCACATAGTATATAGTACAGGCCACGTAGTATATAGGAGCCATGTAGTATATAGCAGACAAATACTACGTGGCCTGTGCTATATACTATGTGGCTGCTATATACATATATACATACATACATATTGTAGAATACCCAATGCATTAATACAGCCCACGCAGTATATAACAGTGGCCACGTAGTATATAATACAGCCCAAACAGTATATAACACAGCCCACGCAGTATATAGCTGCCACGCAGTATATAACACAGGCGACATAGTATATAACACAGGCGACATAGTATATAACACAGGCCATGCAGTATATAACACAGGGCACGTAGTATATAGCACAGCCACTTGGTATATAACACAGCCCAAACAGTATATAACACAGCCCACGCAGTATATAACATTGCCCACATAGTATATAGCACAGCCCATGCAGTAAATAGCAGTCATGTAGTATATAACACAGCCCTCATAGTATTTAGCAGTGTGAGCACCATATCCCTGTTAAAAAATTAATTAAAATAAAAAATAGTTATATACTCACCCACCGGGATCCAGCGAAGCTCTGGCGATGAGCGCGCGGCTGCCGCCATCTTCTGTTCCCAGGATTCATTGCGAAATTACCCAGAAGTAATCTGGGTAATTTCGCAATGCATCTCTGGGAACGGAAGATGGCGGCAGGCGCAAGCGCATCGTCTGACGACGGAAGGTGAGAATAGCAGTTTTTTTGTTTTTTTATTATTTTTAACATTACTTCTTTTACTATTGATGCTGCATAGGCAGCATCAATAGTAAAAAGTTGGGGACACACAGGGTTAAAAGCAGCGGTAACGGAGTGTGTTACCTGCGGCATAACGCGGTCTGTTACCGCTGGCATTAACCCTGTGTGAGCGGTGACCGGAGGGGAGAATGGAGCGGGCGCCAGGCACTGACTGCAGGGGAGTAGGGAGGGACTAATCGGACTGTGGCCGTCGCTGATTGGTCACGGCAGCCATGACAGGCAGCTACCGAGACCAGTCAGCGACGCGGGATTTCCGTGATGGAAGTAGCAGACAGAAAGACGGAAGTACCCCTTAGACAATTACAGTATATATATAGAAGTGCTGTACGTACATAGATGTTTCTCAAATGTTTGGCATTCCAAAACAAGGCAAACATATTTCTGGAAAGCATGAATAAAAGTCTACAAGGTGACAGGGGCAGTTTAAAGGCATCAAAGGACCTGAGAGGTTTCAGAGGATCTGGACAGCTTTTACTATTTTTATTCCTGTTTCTCCCTTGATTAATCTGTGATGAATTTTTTTTGTTTTATTTTTGTATGTTTTTCTTTTTAATCCACCATACGATTCCAGAGATATCAGCTTTTATATTTAAACAGATCTGTCAGCAGGTTTTTGCTATGCAATCTGAGGACAGCATGAGGTAGGGGCTGAGTCACAGATTTCTGAGATGTGTCACTTATTAAGCTGTGTGCTGTTGTTTCCATACAATGAATGTTTTATCACCAGGAGATTATCACTGCCTAGACAAGATCCCTCATGCCTAGTGGTCCAACCATGCCGTGTCCTCTGATAAGCAGCTCACTGTCAATAGATTATGTACATACCGATCCTGGTGTGGGCATGGTTAGCTTTCACAGCTCTGCTGCATTGCTAAATCTAAAAACTCTGATTGCATCACAACTGCGTCACCCAGTAAACTAAGTGATACATTGTTGGAATCAGGATCTGTTTTCCTACATGCTGCTCTCAGATGAGTTAGCAAAAACCGGCTGACAGATTCTCTTTAAGAAACTTGATATTCAAATTTTTATGGTCTTTACTAAGGGGGCAGTACTTATACAATTCTCTGAGGGGCTATCATATGGCTGCTCTGAAATGGTACGCTGTGAGCAGCACTCTCTTGGTAAAGACCATAACAATATGCATATTGGGTGTGCTAAATAAAAAAACCGTGTGTTAGGGCTGGCAGAACGCACCCAATCATATTAAAGAGGATATAAGGTGCGTTTGCAGCCTGGGGTCCACCGTGCAGAGATGAAACGTGCTGCTGAGTAATGACGGACAGTATATGGCGGTATAATGTGAACACATGTGGTTAACTTCACCCTGTATGTTTGAGGTGAACCCTGTTGTGTCACAGGGCCGCAATACCGCAGAGTGAACGCAAGTGTTTTGGTCACAGGACCGTGCCCTAAGGACAGGGGGTTTAGAGTCTCTCTAGACACCCCAGCATTTGGCGCCACAACTGCGGTGCCAGGGAAAAACAAACTAAATATTTACCGCCCTATGTGCGTACAGCTCCGCTCTGTTGGACGCCACTAACCACCCTAAGCTTGGGCCAGGAAAGCGCACTCTTTGCGCGATGCCGGGGAGCCATGAAGCAAACAGGAGGGCGGCATTGCAAGAAGATGGGAGGAGCCGGATCAAGACCAGCGACAACCATCATACCGGACCGCACCCCAGGTAAGTACAATAAAAGTTATTTTCTCATCTTTCAGGTTGGATCAAGGGCAGATATACAGCATTATAGAATGCTATTTATCAGCCCTGGAAGGCGATGGCCGTATCTTATATTGTCCAAACCTGGTGACAGGTTCCCTTTAAGTAGAGCAAGGCTGCTAAACATTTTACGTAGTTTATATCTGTATGTAAACCATGTCATACACTGCACCTGCACTTTTACTTGTTGATCCCACAATCGCTTCCTTTCCCCTTTCTCCGTGTACTAATATTTTCAGTAGAATAATGAGATAATCCTTCGTTTTCATTGTTTCTTACATGTTCGTTTAACCTCTGCCACATTATCGTCACAGTGATATTTGTCTTTATGTGTGACATGTGTGATCAATAACGGCCAATAAAAAGACTGTTTGAGTAACTCACAATAATATCCTTCCAGGAAACATGAAATTATTCTATTTATTTCTTTTTTAGAGGCCATGATGCTTGCTAGGGCTGTGAGTTATATATATCACACATGGGAAGGGGCACGGCCCGGGATTATCAGCTGTAAATGTTTCAGTAGTACAGATGTTTTCACTAAATACAAATATTGCATTGTGCATTTACCCAAGTTGTAAAATCAGTAAATGAAGTTTGATGGCTCTGTGTAGAATTACAGTTATACAATGTACAAAAAAATGCATTACTCAAGCTTTTTTGGGAAATGAAATTTCCTTTGATTATCAAATATATCTGTAGATTTTTGGAATATTTGTGAATGAACATAGAAGAATAAAAAGAAATTAAAGTGAACCTGTCACCAGGTTTGGCCGATATGCATTACGGCCACCTCCTTTCAGGGCTGATATACAGCATTCTATAATGCTGTAGATAAGCCCCCAGTCTGACCTGTAACAGAAGAAAAATAATTTTATTATACTCACCTGTGATGCGGTCCAGTCCGATGGGTGTCACTGGTCTTGGTCTGGTACCTCCCATCTTCTTACGATCCCCGTCCTCCTGCTTGCTTCAGGGACGCGTCATCCACATGAAGCAAGCAGGAGGACGGGGATCGTAAGAAGATGGGAGGTGCCGGACTAAGACCCGCGACATCCATTGGACCGGACCGCCCCGCAGGTGAGTATAATAAAAGTTACTTTTCTTCTCTTACAGGTCAGGTTGGGGGCAGATATTCAGCATTATAGAATACTGTATATCAGCCCTGAAAGGTGGTGGTCGTAACTCATATCAGCCAAACCTGGTGACAGGTTCACCTTAATTTTGTCAATAGAGAAAATTAAGAAAGGCAACTAAAAATAATAAAATGACGCATTAAATGACAAATTAAATTATTCTAGTAACATAGAGAAGGGAATGAATCTCACCATACCTGTTGATCCAAGGAATAACTGGAGAAGTTGAAAACCGGTGGGTGCCAGTTCCTGCTGGTGAGGAACAGCAACAATTGAATCGAGGTAAAAAGAGGTCACCACTTCCATTTGGATATAAGTGCCGACCTCCTTTGTCCTTGTTAAGATATTCTAGCATGACCTTTAGTCTTTTGGCGTTTTACATGGACTAATGGGCATAACTTTGCATCTTTTTAAGCAAAGAGCTGTACGCGGCCAAAACTCAGCCTGCGAATGGCCAATTGCTACCTGACTTTTGTTGAACATGGCCCCATCAGGTCATTTCCTGTAAAGGGAATCTCGCACCAGATTTCTGCAGCCTAAGCTCAGAGCAGCATAATGTAGGGACAGAGACCCCGATGCCAACAGTATGTCACGTACTGGGCTGCTTAGGATAGTTTAGAAAAAATCATTGTTTTATCAGCAGGCGATTAACATTAAAGGACTAGAAAACCTGCTGCCAGGTAGTCAAGCATATTCATGAGTTCCATATAACCCTGCCTCCACCACGGATTGGCAGCTTTCTGCCTATGCAGAGTGTACACAGGAAGCAGGCAATCAGTGGGGTGGGTGGAGTTATACAGAGGTCAGCATTTGGAGAGCTGGTAGATCTGCAACACATAAAACAGGGATTTTACTAAAATGACAACGAGCACCCTCACTGGAATCAGGGTCTCTGCCCCTACGTTATGCTGCTCCAGATAAGGTAGCAAAAGCCTGGTGACAGATTCCTTTTAAAGCTACATACCTAGCTTTTCTTAAGTAGTCAGCTACTAAATCGTTTATGAGATCTTCCTGTCGTGTGCAGGATTTTAGATGCTACACTATAAGACTAGGGCCACACGACCGATTTTCTCTCATACAAGAAAATTGATCCAATTAGGCTAATCACACTCTGATCAGACTCTAATCTGATCTGATTTCCTTGGATATGTAAAATAAAAAAAAACTCCATCTGTCAGATTCTCCATTCTGTCAGTCTGTGAAAATCGGATGTCATCCCAGTGCGTTCCTTTTTGATTTTTTCCATGGATCCATAGACATGATTGGCAGAGTGCAATCTGATAATTAGGTGCAAAATGTGCATGCTGGTCGGTCCGAGGAATAACATGGGCATGTGCATTGCCCATACGAGGGCAATCTGTCAAAATGTGCCCTGAAGGTGAATTTACATGCAGCAAATTTGTTGCAGACACAGGACTTATTGAGTATCTGATACATGTTACTGTCTCAGTGTTTGATATCTTTCTCATTTACATGAAGATGGTTCAATCATTTATAGATTTATTGAACAATATATATTTATATACCATATTTATAGGACTAGAGCACTGTAAGATGCACCTAAAGTTGCAGAAAATTGGAAAAACATATTTCCCACTAAGTAAAACTTTTCTGGTGATGTAAGGGAGTGGAGGGGTCAATACCACTACTTTTGATGTGCAAGGTTATGGTAGGGAGGTAATAGTTAATAGTTCCTGTTAGTCAGACCTCCCAAATTTGAAAGACAAGAAAGTAGGACACATATACTTAGCGTGCTGTGGCAATTTCTATTTTACGCTATCTTTACGCTTCCCTTGTCCAATACTTTATGCAGTGGAGCTTGAAAGGATTTGAACCCTTCAGAATTTTCCATATTTCTGCATAAATTTGACTTACAACGGCATTAGCTTTTCACACAAGTCCTAAAAGCAAATAAACACAACTAAATAAAAAAAAAGTAGAATTATTTGTCATTTTTATGCTCTTGTGCAGCAAGAACTGCATGTAAATGTTTCTGGATATTGTTGATTATTAATCTTGTACATTGGTTTAGAGGAATTTTAGCCCATTTTTCACTACAAAACAGGTTAAATTCTGTAATGTTGGTGGCCTTTTTCCCAGGAATTGCTCGCCTAGGATACTACATTTCTTAGGGTCAGGACTTTGACTTGGTCATGCCATAACTTGAACTTTATTCTTCTTTAACCATTCCTTTGTAGAATTCTGTGTGCTTTGAATAATTGTCTATTTGGATGACATACGTTCTCTTAAGATTCAGCTTATGGCCAGATGTCGTGACATTTTGTTTTACAATTTGCTAGTATAATTCAGAATTCCCTCATCCATCAATAATGGCAAGCCTTTCTGACTACCACTACCTTGTTTCACAGTTGATATGAGTTTTTATTATGCCATAATGCAGTGTTTTTCTTTCTCCAAATGTAACGCTTCTCGTTTAAACCAAACAACTGTATTTTAGTCTCGTTTGTCACAAATCATTGTTCTTATAGTCTTTTGGCTTGTCTAGGTAATCTCAGTCAAACTAACTGGAGATGACTTCAATATTATTTTTGGAGAACAGTCACTTTCTTCTTCTGCCAAGGAGTCATGAACATTAGTATTAGCTAATGTGAGAGTGGCCTTTAGTTGCTTATAGGTTACCTTGGGTATCTTTGTAAACTCTTGGACTAATAAACACCTTTCTTTTGGAGCGATCTTTGCTACTCCATCACCACTGAAGAAAGTAATAATGGTCTATGAATTTCCTCCATTTGCACATAGTCCGAACACTTTAGAGATGGTTTTGTAATCCTTTCCAGCCTGATGAACATCAACCACTCTTTTTCTGAGGAACTCAGAATTCTCTTTTTTTCGTGCCATGATGCACTTTCACAAACGTGTTGTGAGGATTACATTTTGATAGATCCCTTTTATCTAAATAAAACAGCTTAACTACTCACAATTGATTATCATCCCATTTATTGAAAACAACACGTTCTAATTTTATCTTCAAATTATCTGCTAATCCTAAGGTTTTGCATACTTTCTTACTCAGAGGCATGGGCATTGGATCATTTTCCTCATTTAAACAATGACAACGACTAGTATTTTTGACTCATTTGCCTTTTGAGGTTCCACAGATAGCATGATGCCTCTGTAGCCCCACCTCCCACGAATACCGTATAATGCCCCAAAAATACATTTTCCCACACACAGTATGACGTCCCCACAGGACATTTTCTCCCGCACAGTATTATTCTCTTCATAGGACATTTCCCCACACAGAGTATGATGGCTCCACATGATTTCCCTCCAACACAGTATGATGTGTCCACAGCTCACCCACACAGAGCATGATGTGTCCACAGCTCACCCACACAGAGCATCCACAGTACATTCCCTGACACACAGTTTAATTCCTCTAAAGTCTACCTCACACAGTATGATACCCCTAAATACATTTTTTCGCACAGTATAATACCTAGACAGTCTTCCCACACTCAGTATAATGAGCCCCCACACAGTGTGATGCCCCCCACAACTCCCACACAGTATGATGCCCACCAATGCTCCCTCACACAGTATGATGCCCTCACCATACTCCCACACACAGTAAAATGCACCCCCAGTACATCCCCAACACACACAATATGATGCATTCACAGTACATTCTGCATACGCAGTATTGTTTCCTCTCACACAGTATGGTGGCTATCACATCTCTGCTTGCTGTTTTTGTGTTTCTTATTTCTTCTGCCAGATGTGGTAGTTACTGAACACCTGCCAAGACCTTCAGGTCATGTGAAATTCTGGGCTTTCAGGCCCTGGATGGAATGCTTAAGTCGACAGCTCCACCACTATATTCAACAATATCTGTGTTCTGGGGATACAGATGCAGTTGAAGTCGGGATATATCCCCAGGTTCCCAGATTCTGGACTGTTGCTTTGGATCCAGGACGCACACACTCTGCTGCATCCTATATAGTGATTTTATTAAATCGGTTTTTAATAATCATAAATATATGCCTAAAAACACCTATATACAATGATTTTAAAACAACAAGCACAGATAGTACCATACTCCCCAGCTCCTGCACCAGCTCTACAATTTTACTGTTTTGCATTGCCAAACCTAAAATATATATCACACACACACACACACACACGCACACACACAAACACACACACACACACACACACACACACACACACACACACACACACACACACATATAGTATGTTAAAAGATGAAGCTAGTCGAAACTAGAGTGGTTGGTAGATCTATTTTTTGGTATACAACACCTGGTGCAAATGAAGGTAACTCTTGTGCATTCGCCCTACAGGGCATAAAATGTATTCCCACACTAAGTGCAGAACAGAATTTCCTCTTTGAAAATGCCTAGATAGTCACAGCTTGGCTGCTTCTCTAAATAGTTATCTCCTTCCTGGGAAGTCAGTTTAGGTGGACAGCCATTTCTTTGTAGGATTGCAGTTGTGCCATACTCCTTCCATTCTTGATTGATTGAACAGTACTCTGTGAGATGTACAGAGCTTGGGCTATTTTTTTTATAACCCAACCCTCATTCACTCTTCTCCAGAACTTTATCTCTGACCCGTCTTGTGTGTTTCTTGGCTTTCATGGTGCTGTTTGATCCCTAATGTTTTCAAACAAACCTGTGACGCCTTAACAGAACAGCTGTGGTGTGATGAACCAGCACCTTGCCACCCCGCCTAACATCGCTATTACATCAGAGGGATCACATAGTATGGTTTCAGCACTAGCAACAACGTGATGTTCCGCACACCCTGGGGACACATAAGGTTGACTTGGCCCATCTTACAGAGACACGCCCTGTCCACACATTCTCAGGGAGTCACGGGGAGTGAGAGAATGTGGTCCACGAAGTTGCTGACATGGCACCACACTCGCTCACAACCCTGACAGGCAAAGAGGTCCCTTTCACTAGTACATGTGAAAAAGCAACTGGTTAGCCCAGTAGGACGGCCGCCAGTTCCTCGTTAGACATAAGCCCCATCTGATAATGGGATTATATCAGGCCAGAAATCAACCCCGGTAGCATGGAAAGTTCAGCCAAGAACAATGGATGTGGGGATTCATGGATTGAGATAAAAGAGCAGCCGAAGATTAAATTATATATTTAATCGCCTTAAGGGCACACTAGACAACATACAATATACACATTGGTTATACAGTACATATACAATGGTCAGGTATGCAAAGACAAATAATGGTAGTAAAAAGTAAGCAGAAGATAAGAGTCAGTTTGCAGGCAAATGAAAGACCTGCCTTGTTGAGGAGGGGCTGCCACATGGGAGGCTGATTGTCCCCTCTGTTCCTTGACTTCTCCCCACACGATATGTCAGTATTATCTTCACAAATAAAGCAATAGTTCATGAGCAATTAACCCCATGGGGTAACCCTCTACCTGGGATGGACCTAGGTGGGTCATAACTACTTAATGGATGGTCCTAGGGAGGTGGTATTTGGCACCATTGGATCTGGCCGGACCCCTGCTATGCATTGTGACCAAACACGGCTTTGCTACCTTACTCCTACAAGCCATTCTATGTATCTCCCCACCCTAGAATGGTTTAAGACCCTGGAAGGTGTTCAGTGTGTAACCGGTGTGTGGCTAGGACATACGATAAGTCCATATTCTCCTTATGAAACTCTAGCTGTCTGAACAAAGCAGTTACACTACATGGGCTCCACAAGAGGTATTCCTATAGGAACTTGGATACAAGCTAGTTTGACTGGACCATCTGCTGAGCCAAGGGTCCTGTTACAGCTATACATTTTTAGGGAGATTGTTAGCTGCCATTAAATCCCCCCATCCTTTCACATGTTGTTATTCTGAGAAATTACACATAGATGGACTCAATTTACTAATTATGTGACTTCTAGACGCAACTCAGGATATTATTTAGGGATATCAGACTAAAGGGGGCTGAATACCAATGCACTTCACAATTTATATTTTGAAAATATTTAGAAACCATGCATCATTTCCTCTACACTTCACAAATAGCTGCTATTTTGTGTTGGTATATTACATAAAATCCCAATAAAAAACATTTAGGTTTGTGGGTGTAACGTAAAAACATGTGGTAAATTCACAGGGTATGAATACTTTTTCAAGGCACTGTAAGTGCAAGAAAAGCCACGCAATGTCTTACTGTTCCAGCAAAAGTGGATGGGATTTATTGAAATATCCTGCATTTTTTTTTCCCAACGTAAACTGACCTTTCTCTTGTAGGTGTGCTTAATTTTAAATTTGGATATTTCACATAGAATTACATGAAATGTGGAAAATCTGCAGGTATAAGAAATCATTTAATTTGCGCGCGACTGTATCAGTCAAGGTTTGTCAATTCAAAATATCAGAAAGTATAAAAAAACTAAGAAGATTTATTTAAAACATAACATGCCAAAAAGAGACATAACGTGAAGATGTCCTGCATCCAAAGCAATTGCATGGGGAAAATCCGCACTTAAGACTCAGTGTAAGTGCAAGCGAAATTGACATGTTGAAGATTGCAATAATGCAACGCAGGTCAGTTTACACTGAGTGAAAAAAGCACAAAGGGCAGAAGAGTTCTATAAATCCATCCACTTTGCTGGAACTGTAAGACGCTGCCGTTTTGATGCAGTGAAAATACGCAGGGTTAAAAAATCACCCAAAGCTCATGGTGGGAACGTATCCTATTTCTACAAAGGCAGCTGGTAGTGGCAGAGACCGCTTTCTCAGAAGGGTTGCTCCTTATACACAGTCCTTTAGATTTAGCGCTTGTCAGTAAAGTATTAGTAGTTGCGTATTTTAAGGGCAAAAAAAGTGAGTATGGCGGATTCATAATTATTGAAGATGAATCAGTTCCCATTGTTTTATGTGGGTTTGCATCTGAACAGAATGCACAAGCAACACATTTACTTATTTGGACTGAATTGTGATCAGGATGTGTGTGCCAGTACTGGAGTAGTCATTGCTGCACCTGACCGAAGTGGAGGAAACCATGATAAATCCCTTCCTCCCTTATTAGCTATTCTCTATCACTCCGTAAAACAAGCAAGCAAATTACTACATCTGTTAAATGAGCAGGATTGAACATATCTTAGCATTAGTATTCTTTTATACAAAGGAGACAGCTTTCCAATTTCGGTAGCGATACAATTCCATGATTGTATTATAGTTCTCCAAACAAATGATATTGACTCTTGCATCTTGTCAGGAAGCAGAAGGTCACCATAGACGTCAGCTAGTTGGGCTGCGCAAACAAAAGCGACGAGCTATGCGTTGTGAATGAGAATGGGAGGCATTACCATATGATACATTTTAGCCGTATGTATGAAGTTAAGAGACAGGCATTAAAGCTGACAATGTTATGTTTGTAATTGTCTGGGTAATTACTATATGCCGTATGCCGAGATTCAGCCGGACTGATAACTGTTACTCATTATCACTTTGGAATAGGAAATCAAGACTTCAATAAAGGATCCTGTCCAGTAGGCACTTATTGTACAGCTCTTCTGTATTCATGAGCGCATCAACACATATAGAAAAGGATAAGTCCAATGAATAAAGATAATGACATCTAACAGCATTGTACAAGGAAGGGAGGTTTAAGTGAAATGTTGTAAGAGTTTTCAGTACTATTGCTCCTTTTTGTGGTATAGAAAGCCTGTTTGATTCCCTTGCTATTTTTAATGATATTATATATATAGAAATAAATATACATATATATATATATATATATATATATATATATATATATATATATATATATATATATATATATACAGTGGGGCAAAAAAGTATTTAGTCAGTCAGCAATAGTGCAAGTTCCACCACTTAAAAAGATGAGAGGCGTCTGTAATTTACATCATAGGTGGACCTCAACTATGGGAGACAAACTGAGAAAAAAAAATCCAGAAAATCACATTGTCTGTTTTTTTATCATTTTATTTGCATTTTATGGTGGAAAATAAGTATTTGGTCAGAAACAAAATTTCATCTCAATACTTTGTAATATATCCTTTGTTGGCAATGACAGAGGTCAAACGTTTTCTGTAAGTCTTCACAAGGTTGCCACACACTGTTGTTGGTATGTTGGCCCATTCCTCCATGCAGATCTCCTCTAGAGCAGTGATGTTTTTGGCTTTTCGCTTGGCAACACTGACTTTCAACTCCCTCCAAAGGTTTTCTATAGGGTTGAGATCTGGAGACTGGCTAGGCCACTCCAGGACCTTGAAATGCTTCTTACGAAGCCACTCCTTCGTTGCCCTGGCGGTGTGCTTTGGATCATTGTCATGTTGAAAGACCTAGCCACGTTTCATCTTCAATGCCCTTGCTGATGGAAGGAGGTTTGCACTCAAAATCTCACGATACATGGCCCCATTCATTCTTTCATGTACCCGGATCAGTCATCCTGGCCCCTTTGCTGAGAAACAGCCCCAAAGCATGATGTTTCCACCACCATGCTTTACAGTAGGTATGGTGTTTGATGGATGCAACTCAGTATTCTTTTTCCTCCAAACACGACAAGTTGTGTTTCTACCAAACAGTTCCAGTTTGGTTTCATCAGACCATAGGACATTCTCCCAAAACTCTTCTGGATCATCCAAATGCTCTCTAGCAAACTTCAGATGGGCCCGGACATGTACTGGCTTAAGCAGTGGGACACGTCTGGCACTGCAGGATCTGAGTCCATGGTGGCGTAGTGTGTTACTTATGGTAGGCCTTGTTACATTGGTCCCAGCTCTCTGCAGTTCATTCACTAGGTCCCCCCGCGTGGTTCTGGGATTTTTGCTCACCGTTCTTGTGATCATTCTGACCCCACGGGGTGGGATTTTGCGTGGAGCCCCAGATCGAGGGAGATTATCAGTGGTCTTGAATGTCTTCCATTTTCTAATTATTGCTCCCACTGTTGATTTCTTCACTCCAAGCTGGTTGGCTATTGCAGATTCAGTCTTCCCAGCCTGGTGCAGGGCTACAATTTTGTTTCTGGTGTCCTTTGACAGCTCTTTGGTCTTCACCATAGTGGAGTTTGGAGTCAGACTGTTTGAGGGTGTGCACAGGTGTCTTTTTATACTGATAACAAGTTTAAACAGGTGCCATTACTACAGGTAATGAGTGGAGGAAAGAGGAGACTCTTAAAGAAGAAGTTACAGGTCTGTGAGAGCCAGAAATCTTGATAGTTTGTTTCTGACCAAATACTTATTTTCCACCATAAAATGCAAATAAAATGATAAAAAAACAGACAATGTGATTTTCTGGATTTTTTTTTCTCAGTTTGTCTCCCATAGTTGAGGTCTACCTATGATGTAAATTACAGACGCCTCTCATCTTTTTAAGTGGTGGAACTTGCACTATTGCTGACTGACTAAATACTTTTTTGCCCCACTGTATATATATATTCACATGTCCAATAATGATCCGTTAGAACGGATCGAGCAGAAATTAATTAGGAAAAAAGCTAGTGTTCACTAACTGATCTCTGGGGGATACATTTTATTTAAGCTGAAATGGAATGAAAGGGTTAATTCTGCGCCACCAGTAGATCAAGGATGGGAGATTAAATGGTATCCAGAAATGCAGTTTATTTGCCAATGCTTTTCGAAGTTAAAAACTTCTTCATCAGGACAAATCACAATGTCTGCCGGATACGGGTTTTTGTTAACATTGTAGTCAATGGGCAACAAATCCGTTAATGTGGCACCCATTGTCTTCTATTTCTATAGGATCCGGCAAGATAAGCCCTTTGTGTTCATTGATACATGAATTTTGAATTGCATTTCTAATATAGACTATACTTGAGGCACTTGGCACACAGATTGTTCAAATGTGCCCATCTGCCACGATGAGGCGCGATGCAATTAATTTAATGGGAGGTAGAACCCAGCTCTCGGGAGGAGTGCTTAACTGCACCAGGCTGCATGCTGCTTGTGCTAATGTGAACAGCCTGTGTAGTCTAAACATGCTACCATAGGCTGTACCTCTATTTTATCACACACATCGGGAACATAATTGCAAAAGGAGCTGCCAGCAGCGGATCTTGATGATTTGCTCCCCAAGTGCATTTAGAGTGGCAGGACATTCCTCTCACAATCATTAATAACCTTATTTATAGCAGCTAAGATGTGTAAGTGCTTTTATTTTTGCACGTGGCTCACATACTGAATACTGATAAAAATTGAGATGTTTTGAAAAAGTTGTTTCAATTTTTTCATCATTTGCATATCATTAGTTTTTATATCCATCCTGTGACTTCCATAATTTCACGGCCTTTCCTTCTTTGTGTTCCAATTTTAATGGTGAGGAATGCAAGTTATATGTTAGTCATTAGGTAAATGAAAACTTCTTGATGTGTCTATTAGACAATTTTGTTCTGCTCTGTTTTTACATATTTACACTCACTGGCCACTTTATTAGGTACACCTGTCCAACTTCTTGTTAACACTTAATTTCTAATCAGCCAATCACATGGCGGCAACTCAGTGCATTTAGGCATGTAGACATGGTCAAGACAATCTCCTGCAGTTCAAACCGAGCATCAGTATGGGGAAGAAAGGTGATTTGAGTGCCTTTGAACGTGGCATGGTTGTTGGTGCCAGAAGGGCTGGTCTGAGTATTTCAGAAACTGCTGATCTACTGGGATTTTCACGCACAACCATCTCTAGGGTTTACAGAGAATGGTCCGAAAAAGAAAAAAAATCCAGTGAGCGGCAGTTCTGTGGGCGGAAATGCCTTGTTGATGCCAGAGGTCAGAGGAGAATGGGCAGACTGGTTCGAGCTGATAGAAAGGCAACAGTGTCTCAAATCGCCACCCGTTACAACCAAGGTAGGCCTAAGAGCATCTCTGAACGCACAGTGCGTCGAACTTTGAGGCAGATGGGCTACAGCAGCAGAAGACCACACCGGGTACCACTCCTTTCAGCTAAGAACAGGAAACTGAGGCTACAATTTGTACAAGCTCATCGAAATTGGACAGTAGAAGATTGGAAAAACGTTGCTTGGTCTGATGAGTCTCGATTTCTGCTGCGACATTTGGATGGTAGGGTCAGAATTTGGCGTAAACAACATGAAAGCATGGATCCATCCTGCCTTGTATGGAGCATCTTTGGGATGTGCAGCCGACAAATCTGCTGCAACTGTGTGATGCCATCATGTCAATATGGACCAAAATCTCTGAGGAATGCTTCCAGCACCTTGTTGAATCTATGCCACGAAGAATTGAGGCAGTTCTGAAGGCAAAAGGGGGTCCAACCCGTTATTAGCATGGTGTACCTAATAAAGTGGCCGGTGAGTGTATATGTTGTCTTGTGTCATATTTTAGTAATGGATAATAATAAAGACTCTTTTAGCCCTTTATAAAAGCTTTATTTCTTTAGGTTTTTTTTTATGTACAACCTTCCTGTGCATTGTTGGAAAACAGGTACCCCGTGCACCTCACATCCATATCCACAGTTCAATTAAACTCCAAATTAAAACTTCAAAAAAATAAAAAAAGGAAGAGCTGCTGAGAAGTCAGTGATATTAGATTCATGGTACATACAGGCTCCATGACTGACATACCTTACTGACTTTAAAGGGAATCTGTCAGTAGGATCCACCCCCCTAAGTTGTCTACATGGGCATGTAGGTAATAGAAAGCTGAATCTGATCAGAAAGCTGAATTAAATGATACCTTCATATCTGCAATCCGATGTCTTCTTCCAGAGAAATCCACAATTTTTCTTAATAAATTATAAATGAGATGTTCCAGGCTATGGGTCCAACACTGATCTGGTATGAGAATCTAACTCCAGAGATTATATTTAATAAAAGGGAAAATTGTCAACTAACACAGAAAGTTGTCGTCTAGAACAGAAAATTGTCTTCTTACAAATACATTAACTGCAGCTCTCACAGCTCTGCTGTATTGCAACCCTGTCTGCCTGTGAGATGGAAGCTGAATAGTGGAGAGGAACCTACAGACATGTCAGATATAATCACACACAGCTCTGTAGTAAGATCAGGAGAGCTAAGAGCGGCAATCACTCCTCAACCTTTTAACTCCTCCTGGCATTTAAAATGAGCTCTGGAGGCAGATTCTTTGTCCCCAGACGAAGCCTCGGTGAAATGTGTCTTGGATGTGTTTTCACTTGGGATGGGTAATTATATATCTCATTGGTTGGCCACTTTTTGGATTTCATTAATCATTTGGCATGACCATGTTCCTACCTCTCAGTTGCTGAGTTAGCTACCACTCCATAGAGTATATTCTATTTGCATCTTTTTGGGGGCTTTGTATTTTATACTGATCACACTTTCATGCTATATTTATACATAATTATAATCACTAGCACCCCTTTGCCCTCCATATGGATTCACATTTTGTCTGCCACTGGCACCTCTGTCTTCTTTATGAAGTCCTTCCTAATTCGGCATCCTCATACTCTGTATATTGTACTTACAAAATAGAAGGCTGTAGTATTGCATGTACTTCTTTATATTTGATCCATGTAGGTCTTGCCTAAAATATAAACTTTTTTTTAGCATTGTGCCTTTTTGGCTTTTATTGGTATTTTCAATAAAATATACAGTTTTATTTGTATTTCTTTTCTGGCATCCATCCCCTTGGTTCTGTTTAGTTTTATATGTTATATGCCTTTAGACAGTACCTGGCTGTTTTTTGTCCTGTCGATTTACATATCCATATAGGCGGCTTAGGAGGGTCGATCTTACTAGCAGATTCCCTTTAATATGGTCCATATTTTGAACAAAATCACTGCATACTGTTCTATTTTTTCAAAATACTGGAAAACCCTCCCGGACATGTTCTTTTTTTTTTTTTTTCAAAATTTTTATGTATGTAAAATGCTTCCTGATCTATATCCTACATGTAAAGTCAGGGGTCAGCGCAAAGCAACATTTTTTTTTGCAGTATGCAATATTCATTGCTTATGAATATGCGATATATGCAATATAAAGTGGGTGACATTCTGTTCTAGGTTTTTAATATAATTCTGAGGTGCAGTGTATTTATAAGTGAGAACTATTAGCTGCCATGCACTGACACGCTACACCACTGTGCGGTTTACTATTCCCATCGGTAAATAAGTAATTTCTTCTGCTTTATCTCTGTCCGTTATCCGCAGGTATTTTTATTCATGCATGCTGACTAGTGTTGAGCATTCCGATACCGCAAGTATCGGGTATCGGCCGATACTAGCGGTATCGGAATTCCGATACCGGGATTCCGATACTTGCCGCGTATCGGATACCGGAATCGGAAGTTCCCAGATTCAAAATGCAGAAATTCAGCCAATGAGAATGATTTCAAGTGTGGGCACATCCTGTTCAGCATGGAGGGCATGAAACTACTGGCATGGCTGTGATTGGCTGCTGAAATGATGTCATGATGCAGTTTAAAAGTCGCTGGCGCCATTTTGCGATCACTCTGCTGTGAATTCAGTTAGTGACAGGACGCTGTTTGCTGACTGAGGGACAGTTTAGAGATAGCGATTTGCTTCTTTGTGCTTTCCAAAGGCTAATTTAGCAACCGCTGTGTTCACCTACTATTCACCTTCCTTTTGCCTTGTAGCGCTGTTTTCACAGCGATCTGCAAGGTCTCTCTGTGTGTGTGTGTGAGTGCAGCCCACTCTGCTGCTGCACATTTTTTCCAAAAATTCCTATTAGTGTCTTTCCACCCGTCTCCAGCTAATTTGTGGAAAAACACTACATAGGATAAAGTAGAGGAGGGTTTTTGGGCCTTGCAGCGCCGTTTACGGCTGTCTGCACGGTCTCCGTGTGACTGCAGCTCGCCCTGTAATCTGTGAGCAGCTATAGCCTGGTTGTCTCCAGCTCAGGGTTTTTCACTGCGTCATACCGCCAAATCAATTTTCTTTTTTTTCAAAGTAGTGTAGTCTGCTGCTAATTTATTTTAAAAAATCCTATTAGTGTCTTTCCACCCGTCTCCAGCTAATTTGTGGAAAAACACTACATAGGATAAAGTAGAGGAGGGTTTTTGGGCCTTGCAGCGCCGTTTACGGCTGTCTGCACGGTCTCCGTGTGACTGCAGCTCGCCCTGTAGTCTGTGAGCAGCCGTAGCCTGGTTGTCTGCAGCTCAGGGTTTTTCACTGCGTCATACCGCCAAATCAATTTTCTTTTTTTTCAAAGTAGTGTAGTCTGCTGCTAATTTATTTTAAAAAATCCTATTAGTGTCTTTCCACCCGTCTCCAGCTAATTTGTGGAAAAACACTACATAGGATAAAGTAGAGGAGGGTTTTTGGGCCTTGCAGCGCCGTTTACGGCTGTCTGCACGGTCTCCGTGTGACTGCAGCTCGCCCTGTAGTCTGTGAGCAGCCGTAGCCTGGTTGTCTGCAGCTCAGGGTTTTTCACTGCGTCATACCGCCAAATCAATTTTCTTTTTTTTCAAAGTAGTGTAGTCTGCTGCTAATTTATTTTAAAAAATCCTATTAGTGTCTTTCCACCCGTCTCCAGCTAATTTGTGGAAAAACACTACATAGGATAAAGTAGAGGAGGGTTTTTGGGCCTTGCAGCGCCGTTTACGGCTGTCTGCACGGTCTCCGTGTGATTGCAGCTCTATCCGTTGTCAGTTCAGCCCCAAAAAAATAAATAAATAATAAAGTTCACCAAACACACCAGTTACACACCACTTTACATTTGTGTAGGCCACATTAGCTCATATTCAAGTCTAGTCCACACTTTAGAAAATTAGTGTGTCTTATACCTGTTAGGAGGAGTTGCTCAGGAATAAGCACACAAAGCCGTTAGTACTTTTCTGCTTATCTTTATCAGTCAACCAAGATGAAGAAGGCAGTGAGTAAGGCACGTGGGCGTGGGCGTGGGCGCGGAGCAGGGAGGGGACGTGGGGATTCTGTGCCTGCTGCGGGCACCGGTGAGTCATCAGCACCCACTTTCACAAGGGAACAGTCGTTCATGCGCAGCTTTGTCGCCGAGCGCCGTACACCGCTGCTGCGTGAAGACCAAATTGAAGCCGTTGTGAGATGGATGGCAGCTAATGCATCAACTTCCATTAGTGCCACATCCTCTCAGACACAGAGCACTGGAGAGCAGCCATCTGTCTCTTCACCACCTGCAAAATTGCCCAGGCAGACAGAGATCCCAGGACAGGAGCAGTCTCTACTTCTGTTCTCTGAATCATCTCTTGGCTTGGAAACAGGGGGCCAGCCAAGCAGCATTGGAGAAATGGAAGAAGAGGCAGGGTGCAGTGATGCCCAACCGCTTTTTCTGTCTTCCTCTGAAGAGGCGGGTGGGCCAGTGGCTCCGGTCACCACCTCGCAGGCCGCATCAGCTGATGATGACACTCAGGTGCCACTTACTGGTGCGTGCTCTGCTGCTGAGACTACCCAGGAGGAGCAGTTGGGGGCAGAGGGTAGTGTAGATGATGAGGTCCTTGACCCATCTTGGCGTCAGGGACAGGAAGGTGGTGGGAGCAGCTCTGAGGAAGAGATTCCCCGTACGGCCCAAAGAGGGAGAGGGAGGGGGAAGACTGCGGATCCTGCAGCCTCCGCTTTGGCACCCGTAAGGAGCATGTCTCTTCCAAAAGTCAAAAGGGGGGCTCCCAAGACTTGCAGTGCCTGGTCCTTTTTTGACCCAGTTGCAGATGACATTTGCTATGTCAGATGCAAGGTGTGTCATCAAAAAATCAAAAGAGGTCAAAAAGTCGCCAACCTCAATACCTCCAACATGTGGAAACATGTGCGCAACAGGCACCCGGCGGAGTTAGACAAACACACTGAAGAGCTAGGCCAACCAACAGCGGCAGCTACCACCTCTTCAGCTCGTGTTGCCTCTTCCTCTAGCTCACACGCAGCTGGTTCGGCTTCCTCCCAGGATCGCCGTGGAAGAACCTCTGGCCCTGTTGTCCAGAGACCCGCTGTCATTCCACCCGCAGCACCACTTTCCCAGTCATCCACACACTCCCAGCCCAGTCTACAGCCATCGGTAGTACAGGCATGGGAGAAAAGGCGGCCTTTCTCGTCAAACCACCCACGAGCACAGGCTCTGACTGCAGGCATTGCCAAACTTCTGTCACTGGAAATGCTGTCATTCAGGCTGGTGGAGACTGACAGCTTCCGTGACTTGATGTCATTGGCAGTCCCACAGTACAATGTGCCCAGCCGCTTTTACTTCAGCAGGCAAGCCGTCCCTGCCCTGCACAAGCATGTGGAGGGACACATAAAACACGCGCTACTGAACGCCGTCAGTAGCAAGGTCCACCTCACCACCGATGCGTGGACCAGTCAACATGGACAGGGGCGATACCTTTCCCTCACTGCCCATTGGGTTAATGTAGTTGAGCCGGGTACAGACCGTGCGAGTGGCGCAGGACGTGTCCTGCCCACTCCAAGGATTGCAGGAATCCATTCTGTACGCATTGACTCCTCCTCTTACACCAGTTCCTCAGAATCATCGCTGCAGGAGCCGTCACAGTCCACCTCCACATGGACCCGTGATGAACGTGTACCTGTTACGACCGACATGAGCACAGCCGTGGCCAAACGTCAACAGGCCGTCTTGAAATTAATTTTTTTGGGGAATCGTAGCCACACAGCGCAGGAGCTCTGGAATGCCATCAAGCAGGAGAGCGATGTGTGGTTTGAGCCAGCGAATCTCCAGCCAGGCATGGTAGTGTGTGATAATGGCCGAAATCTGGTGGCAGCCCTGGGCCTCGGCAACCTCACTCACATCCCATGTCTGGCACATGTGCTCAATTTGGTCGTGCAGAGTTTTTTGAGGGACTATCCGGATCTTGATGCACTGCTGCACAAGGTCCGCCTAGAGTGTGCTCACTTGCGGCGTTCCAGCACGGCAAAAGCGCGCATTGCGGCTCTGCAGCGCCGACACCGCCTGCCGGAACATCGCATCATATGTGACCTACCTACCAGGTGGAATTCCACGTTACATATGTTGGAGCGGTTGTGTGAGCAGCAGCAAGCTGTAATGGAGTACCAGCTGTATCAGGCGCAAAAAAGTCGCAGTCAGCGCCGTACAGACTTCACAACCACAGAGTGGGCCACTATGAAGGATGTCTGCCAGGTTTTGCGTCCCTTTGATTATTCCACGCGGATGGCGAGTGCAGATGATGCACTAGTCAGCATGACTGTCCCCCTTATCTGCCTGCTTGAAAAATCACTGCAAGCGCTAAGGGATGATGTTGTGGAAGAGGTGGAGGATGAGGATTCACCACTTCCATCATCTTCTGGACAGTCAGCGCCACGTGGTTCCTCACAAACGCGTAGGCAGGGGACAGTTTGTGAGGAGGATGAGGAGGAGTCAATGGAGGAGGAAGACATCCGTCCAGAGGAGGGAGTTACACAATTGTCCAGTACTCAGTGTGTACAGCGAGGGTGGGGTGATGACGAGCGGGCAGAGATCACGCCTCCAGCTGGGGACAGCGTTTCTTGGGCAGTTGGCAGTCTGCAGCACATGGTGGATTACATGCTGCAGTGCCTGAGAAACGACCGCCGCATCGACCACATTCTCAACATGTCTGATTATTGGGTGTTCACCCTCCTCGATCCTCGCTACCAGGACAACGTAGAAAGCCTCATCACACCGTTGAACCGGGAGCGAAAAATGCGGGAGTACCAAGACACACTGGTCAGTTCCATCATCTTCTCCATTCCAACTGAGAGAAGTGCTGCTACTGCATTCCAAAGCAGCTCAGTGCGTCCAGGCAGTGGTGGAGGCTCTGCACAAAGAGGGAGCAGAAGCAGTGCCTCTGCCCAAGGCAAGACCAGTATGGCCCAACTGTGGCACAGTTTTGTGTGCCCCCCACAAAAGTCTACACCATCACAGACGGCTCCAGTCAGCAGGAGGCAACGGTTCCGTCAGATGGTGACAGACTACATGTCTTGCCCTCTTGCTGTACTCCCAGACGGCTCTTCCCCTTTCAAGTTTTGGGTCTCAAAGCTGGATACATGGCCAGAGCTAAGCCAGTATGCATTGGAGGTGCTGTCTTGCCCTGCGGCCAGTGTATTATCGGAACGTGTCTTTAGTGCTGCAGGTGGTGTACTAACTGACCGTCGCATGCGACTATCCCCCGATAACGTTGACCGGCTTACTTTTCTGAAAATGAACAAGGCCTGGATCTCGCAGGAATTTGCCACTCCTCCTCCTGATTAAATAATTAGGTCACTGTATACGTTATCCAGGTCTCCTGTTGTGTTCATCTTTCTACCACCTGAACTTAAATTCCTGGGCTCCAACACCGCCAGTTGAGGCTCAGACGTGCCGTCTGCACAGTCAAAACATACGACCCAGTGTTATTGGGTTTCAGTAACGTCAGCTGATCCCCAGCTGTGTAGCCGGCAATGTGTCATGCGACCGCCACGCTGACACAACAACTGAAATGTAAGGGAATCTGTCCCCCCCCCCCCAAGGCGTTTGTTACTGAAAGAGCCACCTTGTGCAGCAGTAATGCTGCACAAGGAAAAAGGTAGCTATTTTGGTTTTGCTCCTTGCACACGCAAAACTTAACACTTATAAAATGTGTCCACTGATACCGTAAAACCGTCCCGGAGGTGGGACTTTCCTTCGTAATATGACGCAGCACAGCCGTCATTCCTACCCCCCCGGCGCCGCGCCCCGGCTCCTCAGCGTTGTTTGATTCCGTCCCGGAGCCTGCGCTGTTATGTTATCCCGTGGCCAGGCACACTTAGCGCTGCCCGTCTTCTGGCATCATTTGGTGTCAGGCTGGCTGCGCCTGTGCGGCCACGCTGGCCGAGAGCCCGCCTCGCAGTGTCTTCTGATTTAATCCCACTGGGGGCCTGGGATCTATGGACATGCGCAGTGCATATCTGAACCTCCACCTCTCACTCATCTCCCTATGGCTTCTTCAGACTGTTCGGTGTCAGCTGGTCCCTAATAGCATGCCACGGCCGTGACACCGCACAGTCTGAAAAAGAAGCCGTAGGGAGGGGAGTGAGAGGCGAGGATATGCACTGCGCATGGCCATGGATCCCAGGCCCCCAGTGGGATTACATCAGAAGACACTGCGAGGCGGGCTCTCGGCCAGCGCGGCCGCACAGGCGCAGCCAGCCTGACACCAAATGATGTCAGAAGATGGGCAGCGCTAAGTGTGCCTGGCCACGGGATAACATAACAGCGCAGGCTCCGGGACGGAATCAAACAACGCTGAGGAGCCGGGGCACGGCGGCGGGGGGGTAGTAATGATGGCTGTGCTGCGTCATATTACGAAGGAAAGTCCCACCTCCGGGACGGTTTCACGGCTTCAGGGGACACATTTTATAAGTGTTTAGTTCTGTGTTTGCAAGGAGCATGATGAAAAGAGCCACCTTTTCCTTTTGCATCTTTTGTGCTGCACAAGCTGGCTCTTTCAGCTACAAACGCCTTGGGGGGGGGTTAAAGGTTCCCTTTCGACTTTCTCAGGCTTCGGCCTACATTGTGTTCCTCTGCTTTTCCACCTGCCCCTGGGCTCCAACACCGCTAGTTGCCGTCCAGAAGTGCTGTACGCACAGTCAACAGTCGCTCCTCTGTTATTGGGGTTCAGTAACGTCAGCTGTTCCCCTGCTGTGTGTGTGGCAATCCCTCCTACCTCCTCCAACCTCCTCCTCCTCCACCTGTCCCTGGGCTCCAACACCGCCAGTTGCCGTCCAGAAGTGCTGTACGCACAGTCAACAGTCCCTCCTCTGTTATTGGGGTTCAGTAACGTCAGCTGTTCCCCTGCTGTGTGTGTGGCAATCCCTCCTACCTCCTCCAACCTCCTCCAACCTCCTCCTCCTCCACCTGTCCCTGGGCTCCAACACCGCCAGTTGCCGTCCAGAAGTGCTGTACGCACAGTCAACAGTCCCTCCTCTGTTATTGGGGTTCAGTAACGTCAGCTGTTCCCCTGCTGTGTGTGTGGCAATCCCTCCTACCTCCTCCAACCTCCTCCAACCTCCTCCTCCTCCACCTGTCCCTGGGCTCCAACACCGCCAGTTGCCGTCCAGAAGTGCTGTACGCACAGTCAACAGTCCCTCCTCTGTTATTGGGGTTCAGTAACGTCAGCTGTTCCCCTGCTGTGTGTGTGGCAATCCCTCCTACCTCCTCCAACCTCCTCCTCCTCCACCTGTCCCTGGGCTCCAACACCGCCAGTTGCCGTCCAGAAGTGCTGTACGCACAGTCAACAGTCCCTCCTCTGTTATTGGGGTTCAGTAACGTCAGCTGTTCCCCTGCTGTGTGTGTGGCAATCCCTCCTACCTCCTCCAACCTCCTCCAACCTCCTCCTCCTCCACCTGTCCCTGGGCTCCAACACCGCCAGTTGCCGTCCAGAAGTGCTGTACGCACAGTCAACAGTCCCTCCTCTGTTATTGGGGTTCAGTAACGTCAGCTGTTCCCCTGCTGTGTGTGTGGCAATCCCTCCTACCTCCTCCAACCTCCTCCTCCTCCACCTGTCCCTGGGCTCCAACACTGCCAGTTGCCGTCCAGAAGTGCTGTACGCACAGTCAACAGTCCCTCCTCTGTTATTGGGGTTCAGTAACGTCAGCTGTTCCCCTGCTGTGTGTGTGGCAATCCCTCCTACCTCCTCCAACCTCCTCCTCCTCCACCTGTCCCTGGGCTCCAACACTGCCAGTTGCCGTCCAGAAGTGCTGTACGCACAGTCAACAGTCCCTCCTCTGTTATTGGGGTTCAGTAACGTCAGCTGTTCCCCTGCTGTGTGTGTGGCAATCCCTCCTACCTCCTCCAACCTCCTCCTCCTCCACCTGTCCCTGGGCTCCAACACCGCCAGTTGCCGTCCAGAAGTGCTGTACGCACAGTCAACAGTCCCTCCTCTGTTATTGGGGTTCAGTAACGTCAGCTGTTCCCCTGCTGTGTGTGTGGCAATCCCTCCTACCTCCTCCAACCTCCTCCTCCTCCACCTGTCCCTGGGCTCCAACACTGCCAGTTGCCGTCCAGAAGTGCTGTACGCACAGTCAACAGTCCCTCCTCTGTTATTGGGGTTCAGTAACGTCAGCTGTTCCCCTGCTGTGTGTGTGGCAATCCCTCCTACCTCCTCCAACCTCCTCCAACCTCCTCCTCCTCCACCTGTCCCTGGGCTCCAACACCGCCAGTTGCCGTCCAGAAGTGCTGTACGCACAGTCAACAGTCCCTCCTCTGTTATTGGGGTTCAGTAACGTCAGCTGTTCCCCTGCTGTGTGTGTGGCAATCCCTCCTACCTCCTCCAACCTCCTCCTCCTCCACCTGTCCCTGGGCTCCAACACTGCCAGTTGCCGTCCAGAAGTGCTGTACGCACAGTCAACAGTCCCTCCTCTGTTATTGGGGTTCAGTAACGTCAGCTGTTCCCCTGCTGTGTGTGTGGCAATCCCTCCTACCTCCTCCAACCTCCTCCAACCTCCTCCTCCTCCACCTGTCCCTGGGCTCCAACACCGCCAGTTGCCGTCCAGAAGTGCTGTACGCACAGTCAACAGTCCCTCCTCTGTTATTGGGGTTCAGTAACGTCAGCTGTTCCCCTGCTGTGTGTGTGGCAATCCCTCCTACCTCCTCCAACCTCCTCCAACCTCCTCCTCCTCCACCTGTCCCTGGGCTCCAACACCGCCAGTTGCCGTCCAGAAGTGCTGTACGCACAGTCAACAGTCCCTCCTCTGTTATTGGGGTTCAGTAACGTCAGCTGTTCCCCTGCTGTGTGTGTGGCAATCCCTCCTACCTCCTCCAACCTCCTCCTCCTCCACCTGTCCCTGGGCTCCAACACTGCCAGTTGCCGTCCAGAAGTGCTGTACGCACAGTCAACAGTCCCTCCTCTGTTATTGGGGTTCAGTAACGTCAGCTGTTCCCCTGCTGTGTGTGTGGCAATCCCTCCTACCTCCTCCAACCTCCTCCAACCTCCTCCTCCTCCACCTGTCCCTGGGCTCCAACACCGCCAGTTGCCGTCCAGAAGTGCTGTACGCACAGTCAACAGTCCCTCCTCTGTTATTGGGGTTCAGTAACGTCAGCTGTTCCCCTGCTGTGTGTGTGGCAATCCCTCCTACCTCCTCCAACCTCCTCCTCCTCCACCTGTCCCTGGGCTCCAACACTGCCAGTTGCCGTCCAGAAGTGCTGTACGCACAGTCAACAGTCCCTCCTCTGTTATTGGGGTTCAGTAACGTCAGCTGTTCCCCTGCTGTGTGTGTGGCAATCCCTCCTACCTCCTCCAACCTCCTCCAACCTCCTCCTCCTCCACCTGTCCCTGGGCTCCAACACCGCCAGTTGCCGTCCAGAAGTGCTGTACGCACAGTCAACAGTCCCTCCTCTGTTATTGGGGTTCAGTAACGTCAGCTGTTCCCCTGCTGTGTGTGTGGCAATCCCTCCTACCTCCTCCAACCTCCTCCTCCTCCACCTGTCCCTGGGCTCCAACACCGCCAGTTGCCGTCCAGAAGTGCTGTACGCACAGAGCCAAACACCTCGCCTATGTGTTAGTGGGGTTCAGCACCGCCAGCTGTTCCCCTGCTGTGTATACGGCAACGTGTACTGCGACCACCACGCAGGCACAACAAGTTAAATTTAAGGGAACCTGTCCCCCCCCCCCCATGCGTTTGTTACTGAAGGAGCCACCTTGTGCAGCAGTAATGATGCAAAGGGAAAAAGTGCCTCTTTTCGTGGTGCTCCTTGCATATGCTGAACCTAACACTTATGAAATGTGTCCCCTCACAGCGTTCAACCGTCCGGTCGGTGGAACTTTCCTTTGTCATGTGACGCAGCACAGCCGTCATTTTTACCCCCTTGTCGCCGTGCGACGCCTCCTCAGCGTTGTTTGAATCTGTCCCGGAGCCTGCGCTGTTAGGTTACCCCTTGGCCATGCACACATTTTGCGCTGCCCGTCTTCTGACATCATTTGCTGTCAGGCTGGCTGCGCCTGTGCGGGTGCGCTGTCCGAGATTCAGCCTCGCGGTGTCGTCTAATGTAATCCCACCGCGGGCCTGGGATCCGTGTCCATGCGCAGTGCATATCCTCGCCTCTCACTCCCCTCCCTACGGCTTCTAAAGACTGTTCGGTGTCAGCTGGTCCCTAATAGCATGCCATGGCCATGACACCGCACAGTCTTTAGAAGCCGTAGGGAGGGGAGTGAGAGGCGAGGATATGCACTGCGCATGGACACGGATCCCAGGCCCGCGGTGGGATTACATTAGACGACACCGCGAGGCTGAATCTCGGACAGCGCACCCGCACAGGCGCAGCCAGCCTGACAGCAAATGATGTCAGAAGACGGGCAGCGCAAAATGTGTGCATGGCCAAGGGGTAACCTAACAGCGCAGGCTCCGGGACAGATTCAAACAACGCTGAGGAGGCGGCGCACGGCGACAAGGGGGTAAAAATGACGGCTGTGCTGCGTCACATGACAAAGGAAAGTTCCACCGACCGGATGGTTGAACGCTGTGAGGGGACACATTTCATAAGTGTTAGGTTCAGCATCTGCAAGGACCATAATTAAAAGAGCTAAGTTTACCTTTTCCAGCATTAGTGCTGTACACGATGGCTCTTCCAGCTACAAACGCCTGGGGGGGGGGGTTAAAGGTTTCCTTTCAACTTGCTCCAGTGCAGGCTTCGGCCTACACTCCGCTCCCCCTGCTCCTCCTGCTGACCCTGGGCTCTAACACCGCCAGTTGGGGCCCAGATGTGCTGGCTGCACAGAGCCAAACACCTCGCCAATGTGTCAGTGGGGTCCAGCACCGCCAGCTGTTCCCCTGCTGTGTAGCCGGCAACGTGTCCTGCAAAAGCCACGCAGACACAACAGACCCAAAGCTGCCGCCAGTGCAGGCTTCGGCCTACACTCCCCTCCCCCTGCTCCTCCTCCTCCTGCTCCTCCTCCTGCTGACCCTGGGCTCTAACACACCGCCAGTTGGGGCCCAGATGTGCTAGCTGCACAGAGAAAAACACCAGCCAATGTGTCAGTGGGGTCCAGCACCGCCAGCTGTTCCCCTGCTGTGCAGCCGGCAACGTGTCCTGCAAAAGCCACGCAGACACAAGAACTGAAATTGAAGGGAACCTGTCCCCCCTCCCCCAGGCGTTTTTACGTTATCCAGCCACCTTGTACAGCGGTAATGCTGCATGTGTGCAAGGTGGCTCAGAAACGTATTCTCCTCGCACATGTGGAACTGAAAACACGTCTGAAATGTGTCCTCTGTGTGACCATTTAACCGTCCCGGTGGTGTGACTTTCCTTTGTAATGACACGCTGCAACCCCCTTGGTAGCGCTGCCCGTCTTCTGGCATCATTGTTTGGCTGGCTGCGCCTCTGCGGCCGCCCTGACCCACACAACGCCCCTCGGTGTCTTATTTATTGGGACTGCGAGGGTGTGATTCATGGGCAGGATCAGTGCATCAGTTCGCCTGTCCCTCCTCTCCTTCCGCCTTCTTCGGACTGTGCGGCTTCATGGCCGTGGCATGCGATAAGGGATCAGATGACGCCGCACAGTCTGAAGCGGGTGTAAGGACCCGAGTGTGAGAGGCCAACATATGTGCTGCGCCAGGCCCTGAATCCCAGCCCCGCAGTGTTTTAACAATGTTAAGACACTGCGGGGCTGGGATTCATGGTCATCGCAAACCGCACCGGCCGACATTACATGATGCCAGAAGATGGGCAGCGCTAACGGCGCTAGGCCAGGGGATAACACGACAGCGCAGACTCCTGTACAGCAAATAACAACGCTCGGGAGGCTGCACCCAGCACCAAGGTGGGATTCTTGACACCTGTGCTGCGTCTCATTACAAAGGGAACTCGCGCCTCCATTACACAGTTTGACTGTATAAAGGGCTGAATGTTATACGTGTTCCATTCAGCGTGTGCAAGGAGAAAAATTACAAGAGCAACCTTTGACTTGCGCAGCACTGCTGCTGCATAAGCTGTGGCTCTTCTACTTTGTAACCCCTGAGGGGGGGTTAAAGGTGACTTTTGAAATCGGTTCAATTAGGCTTCGGCCTACACTCTGCTCCACCTGCAGAGCCCGGGCTCCAACAACGCTAGTTGCTGTCCGGAAGTGCTGGCTGCACAGAGCCAAACACCTCGCCAATGTGTCAGTGGGGTCCAGCACCGCCAGCTGTTCCCCTGCTGTGTAGCCGGCAACGTGTCCTGCAAAAGCCACGCAGACACAACAGACCCAAAGCTGCCGCCAGTGCAGGCTTCGGCCTACACTCCCCTCCCCCTGCTCCTCCTCCTCCTGCTCCTCCTCCTGCTGACCCTGGGCTCTAACACACCGCCAGTTGGGGCCCAGATGTGCTAGCTGCACAGAGAAAAACACCAGCCAATGTGTCAGTGGGGTCCAGCACCGCCAGCTGTTCCCCTGCTGTGCAGCCGGCAACGTGTCCTGCAAAAGCCACGCAGACACAAGAACTGAAATTGAAGGGAACCTGTCCCCCCTCCCCCAGGCGTTTTTACGTTATCCAGCCACCTTGTACAGCGGTAATGCTGCATGTGTGCAAGGTGGCTCAGAAACGTATTCTCCTCGCACATGTGGAACTGAAAACACGTCTGAAATGTGTCCTCTGTGTGACCATTTAACCGTCCCGGTGGTGTGACTTTCCTTTGTAATGACACGCTGCAACCCCCTTGGTAGCGCTGCCCGTCTTCTGGCATCATTGTTTGGCTGGCTGCGCCTCTGCGGCCGCCCTGACCCACACAACGCCCCTCGGTGTCTTATTTATTGGGACTGCGAGGGTGTGATTCATGGGCAGGATCAGTGCATCAGTTCGCCTGTCCCTCCTCTCCTTCCGCCTTCTTCGGACTGTGCGGCTTCATGGCCGTGGCATGCGATAAGGGATCAGATGACGCCGCACAGTCTGAAGCGGGTGTAAGGACCCGAGTGTGAGAGGCCAACATATGTGCTGCGCCAGGCCCTGAATCCCAGCCCCGCAGTGTTTTAACAATGTTAAGACACTGCGGGGCTGGGATTCATGGTCATCGCGAACCGCACCGGCCGACATTACATGATGCCAGAAGATGGGCAGCGCTAACGGCGCTAGGCCAGGGGATAACACGACAGCGCAGACTCCTGTACAGCAAATAACAACGCTCGGGAGGCTGCACCCAGCACCAAGGTGGGATTCTTGACACCTGTGCTGCGTCTCATTACAAAGGGAACTCGCGCCTCCATTACACAGTTTGACTGTATAAAGGGCTGAATGTTATACGTGTTCCATTCAGCGTGTGCAAGGAGAAAAATTACAAGAGCAACCTTTGACTTGCGCAGCACTGCTGCTGCATAAGCTGTGGCTCTTCTACTTTGTAACCCCTGAGGGGGGGTTAAAGGTGACTTTTGAAATCGGTTCAATTAGGCTTCGGCCTACACTCTGCTCCACCTGCAGAGCCCGGGCTCCAACAACGCTAGTTGCTGTCCGGAAGTGCTGGCTGCACAGAGCCAAACACCTCGCCAATGTGTCAGTGGGGTCCAGCACCGCCAGCTGTTCCCCTGCTGTGTAGCCGGCAACGTGTCCTGCAAAAGCCACGCAGACACAACAGACCCAAAGCTGCCGCCAGTGCAGGCTTCGGCCTACACTCCCCTCCCCCTGCTCCTCCTCCTCCTGCTCCTCCTCCTGCTGACCCTGGGCTCTAACACACCGCCAGTTGGGGCCCAGATGTGCTAGCTGCACAGAGAAAAACACCAGCCAATGTGTCAGTGGGGTCCAGCACCGCCAGCTGTTCCCCTGCTGTGCAGCCGGCAACGTGTCCTGCAAAAGCCACGCAGACACAAGAACTGAAATTGAAGGGAACCTGTCCCCCCTCCCCCAGGCGTTTTTACGTTATCCAGCCACCTTGTACAGCGGTAATGCTGCATGTGTGCAAGGTGGCTCAGAAACGTATTCTCCTCGCACATGTGGAACTGAAAACACGTCTGAAATGTGTCCTCTGTGTGACCATTTAACCGTCCCGGTGGTGTGACTTTCCTTTGTAATGACACGCTGCAACCCCCTTGGTAGCGCTGCCCGTCTTCTGGCATCATTGTTTGGCTGGCTGCGCCTCTGCGGCCGCCCTGACCCACACAACGCCCCTCGGTGTCTTATTTATTGGGACTGCGAGGGTGTGATTCATGGGCAGGATCAGTGCATCAGTTCGCCTGTCCCTCCTCTCCTTCCGCCTTCTTCGGACTGTGCGGCTTCATGGCCGTGGCATGCGATAAGGGATCAGATGACGCCGCACAGTCTGAAGCGGGTGTAAGGACCCGAGTGTGAGAGGCCAACATATGTGCTGCGCCAGGCCCTGAATCCCAGCCCCGCAGTGTTTTAACAATGTTAAGACACTGCGGGGCTGGGATTCATGGTCATCGCGAACCGCACCGGCCGACATTACATGATGCCAGAAGATGGGCAGCGCTAACGGTGCTAGGCCAGGGGATAACACGACAGCGCAGACTCCTGTACAGCAAATAACAACGCTCGGGAGGCTGCACCCAGCACCAAGGTGGGATTCTTGACACCTGTGCTGCGTCTCATTACAAAGGGAACTCGCGCCTCCATTACACAGTTTGACTGTATAAAGGGCTGAATGTTATACGTGTTCCATTCAGCGTGTGCAAGGAGAAAAATTACAAGAGCAACCTTTGACTTGCGCAGCACTGCTGCTGCATAAGCTGTGGCTCTTCTACTTTGTAACCCCTGAGGGGGGGTTAAAGGTGACTTTTGAAATCGGTTCAATTAGGCTTCGGCCTACACTCTGCTCCACCTGCAGAGCCCGGGCTCCAACAACGCTAGTTGCTGTCCGGAAGTGCTGGCTGCACAGAGCCAAACACCTCGCCAATGTGTCAGTGGGGTCCAGCACCGCCAGCTGTTCCCCTGCTGTGTAGCCGGCAACGTGTCCTGCAAAAGCCACGCAGACACAACAGACCCAAAGCTGCCGCCAGTGCAGGCTTCGGCCTACACTCCCCTCCCCCTGCTCCTCCTCCTCCTGCTCCTCCTCCTGCTGACCCTGGGCTCTAACACACCGCCAGTTGGGGCCCAGATGTGCTAGCTGCACAGAGAAAAACACCAGCCAATGTGTCAGTGGGGTCCAGCACCGCCAGCTGTTCCCCTGCTGTGCAGCCGGCAACGTGTCCTGCAAAAGCCACGCAGACACAAGAACTGAAATTGAAGGGAACCTGTCCCCCCTCCCCCAGGCGTTTTTACGTTATCCAGCCACCTTGTACAGCGGTAATGCTGCATGTGTGCAAGGTGGCTCAGAAACGTATTCTCCTCGCACATGTGGAACTGAAAACACGTCTGAAATGTGTCCTCTGTGTGACCATTTAACCGTCCCGGTGGTGTGACTTTCCTTTGTAATGACACGCTGCAACCCCCTTGGTAGCGCTGCCCGTCTTCTGGCATCATTGTTTGGCTGGCTGCGCCTCTGCGGCCGCCCTGACCCACACAACGCCCCTCGGTGTCTTATTTATTGGGACTGCGAGGGTGTGATTCATGGGCAGGATCAGTGCATCAGTTCGCCTGTCCCTCCTCTCCTTCCGCCTTCTTCGGACTGTGCGGCTTCATGGCCGTGGCATGCGATAAGGGATCAGATGACGCCGCACAGTCTGAAGCGGGTGTAAGGACCCGAGTGTGAGAGGCCAACATATGTGCTGCGCCAGGCCCTGAATCCCAGCCCCGCAGTGTTTTAACAATGTTAAGACACTGCGGGGCTGGGATTCATGGTCATCGCGAACCGCACCGGCCGACATTACATGATGCCAGAAGATGGGCAGCGCTAACGGCGCTAGGCCAGGGGATAACACGACAGCGCAGACTCCTGTACAGCAAATAACAACGCTCGGGAGGCTGCACCCAGCACCAAGGTGGGATTCTTGACACCTGTGCTGCGTCTCATTACAAAGGGAACTCGCGCCTCCATTACACAGTTTGACTGTATAAAGGGCTGAATGTTATACGTGTTCCATTCAGCGTGTGCAAGGAGAAAAATTACAAGAGCAACCTTTGACTTGCGCAGCACTGCTGCTGCATAAGCTGTGGCTCTTCTACTTTGTAACCCCTGAGGGGGGGTTAAAGGTGACTTTTGAAATCGGTTCAATTAGGCTTCGGCCTACACTCTGCTCCACCTGCAGAGCCCGGGCTCCAACAACGCTAGTTGCTGTCCGGAAGTGCTGGCTGCACAGAGCCAAACACCTCGCCAATGTGTCAGTGGGGTCCAGCACCGCCAGCTGTTCCCCTGCTGTGTAGCCGGCAACGTGTCCTGCAAAAGCCACGCAGACACAACAGACCCAAAGCTGCCGCCAGTGCAGGCTTCGGCCTACACTCCCCTCCCCCTGCTCCTCCTCCTCCTGCTCCTCCTCCTGCTGACCCTGGGCTCTAACACACCGCCAGTTGGGGCCCAGATGTGCTAGCTGCACAGAGAAAAACACCAGCCAATGTGTCAGTGGGGTCCAGCACCGCCAGCTGTTCCCCTGCTGTGCAGCCGGCAACGTGTCCTGCAAAAGCCACGCAGACACAAGAACTGAAATTGAAGGGAACCTGTCCCCCCTCCCCCAGGCGTTTTTACGTTATCCAGCCACCTTGTACAGCGGTAATGCTGCATGTGTGCAAGGTGGCTCAGAAACGTATTCTCCTCGCACATGTGGAACTGAAAACACGTCTGAAATGTGTCCTCTGTGTGACCATTTAACCGTCCCGGTGGTGTGACTTTCCTTTGTAATGACACGCTGCAACCCCCTTGGTAGCGCTGCCCGTCTTCTGGCATCATTGTTTGGCTGGCTGCGCCTCTGCGGCCGCCCTGACCCACACAACGCCCCTCGGTGTCTTATTTATTGGGACTGCGAGGGTGTGATTCATGGGCAGGATCAGTGCATCAGTTCGCCTGTCCCTCCTCTCCTTCCGCCTTCTTCGGACTGTGCGGCTTCATGGCCGTGGCATGCGATAAGGGATCAGATGACGCCGCACAGTCTGAAGCGGGTGTAAGGACCCGAGTGTGAGAGGCCAACATATGTGCTGCGCCAGGCCCTGAATCCCAGCCCCGCAGTGTTTTAACAATGTTAAGACACTGCGGGGCTGGGATTCATGGTCATCGCGAACCGCACCGGCCGACATTACATGATGCCAGAAGATGGGCAGCGCTAACGGCGCTAGGCCAGGGGATAACACGACAGCGCAGACTCCTGTACAGCAAATAACAACGCTCGGGAGGCTGCACCCAGCACCAAGGTGGGATTCTTGACACCTGTGCTGCGTCTCATTACAAAGGGAACTCGCGCCTCCATTACACAGTTTGACTGTATAAAGGGCTGAATGTTATACGTGTTCCATTCAGCGTGTGCAAGGAGAAAAATTACAAGAGCAACCTTTGACTTGCGCAGCACTGCTGCTGCATAAGCTGTGGCTCTTCTACTTTGTAACCCCTGAGGGGGGGTTAAAGGTGACTTTTGAAATCGGTTCAATTAGGCTTCGGCCTACACTCTGCTCCACCTGCAGAGCCCGGGCTCCAACAACGCTAGTTGCTGTCCGGAAGTGCTGGCTGCACAGAGCCAAACACCTCGCCAATGTGTCAGTGGGGTCCAGCCCCGCCAGCTGTTCCCCTGCTGTGTAGCCGGCAACGTGTCCTGCAAAAGCCACGCAGACACAACAGACCCAAAGCTGCCGCCAGTGCAGGCTTCGGCCTACACTCCCCTCCCCCTGCTCCTCCTCCTCCTGCTCCTCCTCCTGCTGACCCTGGGCTCTAACACACCGCCAGTTGGGGCCCAGATGTGCTAGCTGCACAGAGAAAAACACCAGCCAATGTGTCAGTGGGGTCCAGCACCGCCAGCTGTTCCCCTGCTGTGCAGCCGGCAACGTGTCCTGCAAAAGCCACGCAGACACAAGAACTGAAATTGAAGGGAACCTGTCCCCCCTCCCCCAGGCGTTTTTACGTTATCCAGCCACCTTGTACAGCGGTAATGCTGCATGTGTGCAAGGTGGCTCAGAAACGTATTCTCCTCGCACATGTGGAACTGAAAACACGTCTGAAATGTGTCCTCTGTGTGACCATTTAACCATCCCGGTGGTGTGACTTTCCTTTGTAATGACACGCTGCAACCCCCTTGGTAGCGCTGCCCGTCTTCTGGCATCATTGTTTGGCTGGCTGCGCCTCTGCGGCCGCCCTGACCCACACAACGCCCCTCGGTGTCTTATTTATTGGGACTGCGAGGGTGTGATTCATGGGCAGGATCAGTGCATCAGTTCGCCTGTCCCTCCTCTCCTTCCGCCTTCTTCGGACTGTGCGGCTTCATGGCCGTGGCATGCGATAAGGGATCAGATGACGCCGCACAGTCTGAAGCGGGTGTAAGGACCCGAGTGTGAGAGGCCAACATATGTGCTGCGCCAGGCCCTGAATCCCAGCCCCGCAGTGTTTTAACAATGTTAAGACACTGCGGGGCTGGGATTCATGGTCATCGCGAACCGCACCGGCCGACATTACATGATGCCAGAAGATGGGCAGCGCTAACGGTGCTAGGCCAGGGGATAACACGACAGCGCAGACTCCTGTACAGCAAATAACAACGCTCGGGAGGCTGCACCCAGCACCAAGGTGGGATTCTTGACACCTGTGCTGCGTCTCATTACAAAGGGAACTCGCGCCTCCATTACACAGTTTGACTGTATAAAGGGCTGAATGTTATACGTGTTCCATTCAGCGTGTGCAAGGAGAAAAATTACAAGAGCAACCTTTGACTTGCGCAGCACTGCTGCTGCATAAGCTGTGGCTCTTCTACTTTGTAACCCCTGAGGGGGGGTTAAAGGTGACTTTTGAAATCGGTTCAATTAGGCTTCGGCCTACACTCTGCTCCACCTGCAGAGCCCGGGCTCCAACAACGCTAGTTGCTGTCCGGAAGTGCTGGCTGCACAGAGCCAAACACCTCGCCAATGTGTCAGTGGGGTCCAGCACCGCCAGCTGTTCCCCTGCTGTGTAGCCGGCAACGTGTCCTGCAAAAGCCACGCAGACACAACAGACCCAAAGCTGCCGCCAGTGCAGGCTTCGGCCTACACTCCCCTCCCCCTGCTCCTCCTCCTCCTGCTCCTCCTCCTGCTGACCCTGGGCTCTAACACACCGCCAGTTGGGGCCCAGATGTGCTAGCTGCACAGAGAAAAACACCAGCCAATGTGTCAGTGGGGTCCAGCACCGCCAGCTGTTCCCCTGCTGTGCAGCCGGCAACGTGTCCTGCAAAAGCCACGCAGACACAAGAACTGAAATTGAAGGGAACCTGTCCCCCCTCCCCCAGGCGTTTTTACGTTATCCAGCCACCTTGTACAGCGGTAATGCTGCATGTGTGCAAGGTGGCTCAGAAACGTATTCTCCTCGCACATGTGGAACTGAAAACACGTCTGAAATGTGTCCTCTGTGTGACCATTTAACCGTCCCGGTGGTGTGACTTTCCTTTGTAATGACACGCTGCAACCCCCTTGGTAGCGCTGCCCGTCTTCTGGCATCATTGTTTGGCTGGCTGCGCCTCTGCGGCCGCCCTGACCCACACAACGCCCCTCGGTGTCTTATTTATTGGGACTGCGAGGGTGTGATTCATGGGCAGGATCAGTGCATCAGTTCGCCTGTCCCTCCTCTCCTTCCGCCTTCTTCGGACTGTGCGGCTTCATGGCCGTGGCATGCGATAAGGGATCAGATGACGCCGCACAGTCTGAAGCGGGTGTAAGGACCCGAGTGTGAGAGGCCAACATATGTGCTGCGCCAGGCCCTGAATCCCAGCCCCGCAGTGTTTTAACAATGTTAAGACACTGCGGGGCTGGGATTCATGGTCATCGCGAACCGCACCGGCCGACATTACATGATGCCAGAAGATGGGCAGCGCTAACGGCGCTAGGCCAGGGGATAACACGACAGCGCAGACTCCTGTACAGCAAATAACAACGCTCGGGAGGCTGCACCCAGCACCAAGGTGGGATTCTTGACACCTGTGCTGCGTCTCATTACAAAGGGAACTCGCGCCTCCATTACACAGTTTGACTGTATAAAGGGCTGAATGTTATACGTGTTCCATTCAGCGTGTGCAAGGAGAAAAATTACAAGAGCAACCTTTGACTTGCGCAGCACTGCTGCTGCATAAGCTGTGGCTCTTCTACTTTGTAACCCCTGAGGGGGGGTTAAAGGTGACTTTTGAAATCGGTTCAATTAGGCTTCGGCCTACACTCTGCTCCACCTGCAGAGCCCGGGCTCCAACAACGCTAGTTGCTGTCCGGAAGTGCTGGCTGCACAGAGCCAAACACCTCGCCAATGTGTCAGTGGGGTCCAGCACCGCCAGCTGTTCCCCTGCTGTGTAGCCGGCAACGTGTCCTGCAAAAGCCACGCAGACACAACAGACCCAAAGCTGCCGCCAGTGCAGGCTTCGGCCTACACTCCCCTCCCCCTGCTCCTCCTCCTCCTGCTCCTCCTCCTGCTGACCCTGGGCTCTAACAAACCGCCAGTTGGGGCCCAGATGTGCTAGCTGCACAGAGAAAAACACCTCGCCAATGTGTCAGTGGGGTCCAGCACCGCCAGCTGTTCCCCTGCTGTGCAGCCGGCATCGTGTCCTGCAAAAGCCACGCAGACACTTGCTCTTGTACCTTCTGCTCCCCATCCTGGTTCCAGTACCGTCAGCTGGTTCCGGGCAGAGCCTTTGGCTTAGGTGCCTCCCTTTGGTATCCGAGTTCCACCAACGTCAGGTGGTCCTTGGTAGTGCTTTCAGGCACGGGTACCTCCTGCTTAGTAACCGGGTTCCAGTAACGTCAGCTGGTCCTCGGTAGTTCCATTGGCTCTTGGACCTTCGGCTACCCATCCGGGTTCCAGCACCGTCAGCTGGTTCTCGGCAGTGTCTTTTGCTCTTGTACCTTCTGCTCCCCATCCTGGTTCCAGTACCGTCAGCTGATTCCGGGCAGAGCCTTTGGCTTAGGTGCCTCCCTCTGGGTATCCGAGTTCCACCAACGTCAGGTGGTCCTTGGTAGTGCTTTCAGCACAGGTACCTCCTGCTTAGTAACCGGGTTCCAGTAACGTCAGCTGGTCCTCGGTAGTTCCATTGGCTCTTGGACCTTCGGGTAGCCATCCGAGTTCCAGTTCCATCAGCTGGTTCTCGGCATTTTCTCAGCCTTCTTGTACCTTCTGCTACATTTCCAAGTTCAAGAGACTAAACACAATGACCCAGAAGACCACCCCTAAGATGACGACGACACCAGAGACGACAACCACCGTGATGACGACGACCCTGGAGACGATGACCCCGAAGACCACCCCGATGACGACGACCCCGGAGACGACGACCCTGAAGACCACCCCGATGACGACGACCCCGGAGACGACGACCCTGGAGACGACGACGACCTGGAAGACCGAGAAGCAGAAGAACAAGAGGCTGCAGAACAAAGAGCAGAAGAACATTAAGCATAACACTAAATATCAGAGCAAAAAATATTATCTAAATTATAAGCAGAAGAAGACTAAGCAGTGTATGGGGGTGAGTCCGTTCCTCCTCGTGGTGCCCCTGGATAAAGCCTGATGCTGCAGGCCAAACTGAACGCGGACAAATGTAACTGTTTTGTGACAGGCAGAACGGAAGGTGTAATCTTCAAACTTTTATAGATAACAACTACGGGAATGCCTGTCACAAATAAGAATATGATGAAGAAGTTGAATATGATGAAGATAATAGTAAAATAAAAAGAATATGAACAATGTAACCCAAAAAATAATAGGTAGAAGATGAAGAAGAAGATGAATAAGGTGAAGAAGTTGATGTCAAAGAAGCTGATGATGAGGATAATTAAGAAGAAAGCGTGGGAGAAGTAAAAAAGAAGGTGAAGGGCGTGGAAGTAGTGAAACATCAATATCTGACATAAAAAAAAAAAAAAAAACATAGTCAAATTCTTTCTAACGCCGAACTTCATAAAAAAAAATAAAAAATCCTGCTATTCTATTACATTGGGCTAAACCTCTGTCCCTTTAATATCTCTGCCACGTCCCCCAATACATCCTACAATATTCTTAGTTGTTTTCCTTCATGTAGAATGAACCTACAAGTGTATAAAGGGTTTATTTTAATTCCGATATTTTCGTCCCATTGACTTGCATTGGGATCGGGTATCGGTATCGGATTGGATTCCGATACTGTGACGGTATCGGCCGATACTTTCCGATACCGATACTTTCCGATATCGGAAAGTATCGCTCAACACTAATGCTGACGCACCAGCTACCATTTCATTATTTTTGTCCAGACGATGGTCAGTCTGATCTCCACTGTTCTCTGTACAGTTCGGCTTTAAAATATTTCGTACTGTGAGTAATTATTATTCATGAAACCTGTTACCAGTGGTGATTTTAATTTATGTAATGGTTATAGTCATCTGGCTTAACGTATTATTATTTTTTGTGATAAATGAAGTAGTCCAGTATGATAAATAAATCCTAATTATAGATTGTGGTAAAATAAGGCAAGCGATGATGTGAATGCAGGGTCATATCAGTAACGGAAATGAAAAGGAATATACAAATATGGACATTTTATACACATTCAGATAGGACAACTGGTGTTGCTTATTTTGTCTATTACTTGAGTGTTCATGCTACTCAATGGCTCACTATAGCATAGAACAGTGCCACAGTGTCTCCATATTGAGGAGAAGACAACATTTCACTATTTCCATCAGTCTCCTAGACAATGAGCAGTGCCATGTGGAGTGGAGCGACTTTTACTTTTTTCTTACTTTCTTTCTTTACTTTTTTGACAAAGTCGGGTCGGGTGAAATCGGCCGATTATTGCGAAAAGTCGGGGGCCGACTGAAACACGAAACCCAATGCAAGTCAATGGGGAACCAAAGTCGGCAGTGAGAGGAAAACACCTACAGTGCCCATTTTAATGCCAAAAACATCAATTATTATTACTTAATCTTATCAATCTTAATTTACTTTGTAATAATAGTTAGGCATTGAAAACTAGGGGTCATTTGGCTAAAGTTGTGGGGGGGGTAGGGCTGGCTCCAGATTTTCGTGGGCCCAGGAAACGTGGAATATGTCACGGCGGTGGAGCAGGGAGAGGTAAGTATTTCAACTTTGCAAGTGCTGTGATCCTGAGCAAGCAGGGGGGCCCACTCGTTGACACTGGCACAGGGCCCCTCATAGTATGGCAGTGTGTTTGACGGTGGGTGCTCCCACTGGCAGAGACACTTTTGCATACTATGAGGGGCCCTGTGCCAGTGACGTCGCCAACGAGCCCCCCCCCACCTGATGAAGGAACCTGCACTTTCATCTGCACCTTCCTCTTTGTCCCCGTGTAAGGTAGTATAGTATGCGGGAAGGGGAACCTGACTTTCAGCAGGGTCAGATTCTGACTGTGTAGAGTGCAAGGAGAATGTAGTGGTCTGGGTCAATGTACCAGCAGACTCATCTAGCAGTGGCTGGGTAATGGGCAGGATGAGGAGGAAACACAGATATAGGCCCAAATAATAAAGTGGGCTAAATGCAGTTCAAAATTGGTAACAGGACTAAACAGGCGGCATTGCTTTGTTCAGTGGAGGAAAACTGTAATGAGTGGCAGACACAGTTAGTAGGCCCAAATAATAAAGTAGGCTAAATACAGTTCAAAATTGGTAACAGGACTAAACAGGCGGCATTGCTTTGTTCAGTGGAGGAAAACTGTAATGAGTGGCAGACACAGTTAGTAGGCCCAAATAATAAGCCAAAACTTTTTCCTGCTGCTTCGGCTTTAAAAGCTGTTTTCCTACTCCCAGATAGGGGAGCCTTCGAGGCCTTGTGTAGCCAGATGATGATGCTGGCTCAACACCTCCAGCCTTAGGTGCTATTGTGCTTTTGTCACTACCACCAGATGCACCAAAACCACCACCACCACCATCAGTACCAGCTGGCAACCACCGCCCACGGGCTCTTCCACCAGACTTCCTCATTTTTTGGAAAATCTAACCAAAATAACAACCGTTATGGTACTGTAAAACAAGGTAGGAGGTGTATATAAAATTGTTGAAAATTTAAATCTCCCTTATTTTTTTGGAGACTGAACCAAAACTCAGGCCCTGTGCATAAAACAGCACAATGTAAGTGGCAGAAAGTGGCTGGCTGATATACGACAAACTAACAGGACTGAAGTATATCCACTTTGTGAGAATTTGAATCTCACTTTTTTGGGGGGAGACTGAACCAAAACTCAGGCCCAGTGTATAGAACAATGCAATCTAAGTGGCAGAGAGTGGCTGGCTGACATACGACAAACTAACAGGACTGAAGTATATCCACTTTGTGACAATTTGAATCTCACTTTTTTTTGGGAGACTGAACCAAAACTCAGGCCCAGTGTATAAAACAACACAATGTAAGTGGCAGAAAGTGGCTGGAATATATATGAAAAAAATACAAGGACTGTAGTACAATTTCAATCTCCCTGCAATGATCTCAGGACAAGTATGGCAGCAATAAAAAGGACTGCTGCACACAAAAGTGTGGACAAATTAGCAAGATAACTGCATAAAGGAGCAACAGGATTTTTGCCTTTAAAAGAGCAGTTGGTTTGCACATGGAGCGGCCCCCAAACGCAGGGCAGCAGGGTACTCGGTACCTGGTCCCTCGGTCTCGGTTCTAGGGGTGTCACGGTGGTCCGACCCGGTCCATGGCCCTGCTAACGGGCGCCCAAATAAAGGTGTAGGTGAGAGTTTGTCAAGTGTTCGTGACGCCACCTGTGGTATTCAATCAGGGTGACCGATGCTGCTAGGGGTCCGCTGGGGTGATGGAATGGCAGCTAGATAATGTAACTTCCCACAGGTGAAGTATGTCCCCAGGGCTTCCCTTGATGAGTAGATGGTAATGGTGTAGGTCGCAGTAAATGACGAGGACACAGGGTTGCAGTCTCTTTACCTCTTTACTGAAGGCTTCGGCACCCACAATCCAGAGCACTGCTAACAGGGCTGGCTGAGACCGGCCGGTCCGAAAGCACATCCAGAGTTCCCTTTGCAGGTGGAAATCAGTAGCCTTCCTTCTAGCGCCTGTGTGTTGTAGTACCTCCCTGCTGAGCACCACGGGATAGTCCTCACAACTGTCGTGTATGTTTCTGTTCTTTCTCTCCGTCCCCCAGATGGTTTGGATAGGACGCACCCGTATGACGGGGTAGGCTTGTAGTTATTTTATAAGGACCCTAGAGACGCCCCTCTCCCACAATTGCCTCCGTTGTCTTCATTAGGTGTAAAGGTGAGACAGCCAACCTAGAGTTAACTGATCTGCCATAGTTCAAAGTAATACGCAGAGCCTATTACTTCCTTGGTGTTCCGGCCGCCGGCTACGCGCCTCATTAGGATGTTGCCGATCTTGGGGCACGACTCCTCCTGGTTCTATCTCCTTTGTGCTGTGATCTCGTTTCTCACTTCTCCACAATATACTTCGCTTTGTGTCCTATCTTAGGATGCCGCCGCAATGAGGTGCAGGCATGGCTCCATAACGATCTGTCTCGTGCTAGGCCACTGCCAGGATCCCACCCCTGACAGGGACCTCCCTGAGTCTTCCCAAGCAACTCTCTCTCTCACTAGATGTTACCTGGGCAAAACCCAGTCAGCTTCTCTCTAACTTCCTATCCGACTCCCAGTTTTACCAGAGTGTGAGGAGTGGCCTAATACATAGAACCTTTTGCTCCCACCTGGTGGCCGGAGTGTGAAGTGTAGTGTGTGACTGTGATACCTGGTCAGGTGAACTCCTTTAGTGCCATCAGACGTACCATCACTCCCCCTTGTGGCAGAGCGACAATACTGCAATGACCAGGACTCTGGGGCGCTGCACACAGCAGTGTGCAAACAGCAATGCAACTATCAGGGAGCCTTATAAGGCAGCCTAATAAGCTACAGAGCTGATGCACAAAAATATAGCCTCCACTGTCCCTGCAAAAAAAAGGTGGTGTTGGACAGTGGAAATCGCTACAGCACAAGCAGTTTGGGGGTTAATCTTCCCTCCCTAACTATATCCCTTCTTCTGCCCCTGTGACACCGCAGAAAGCAAGCCAATCACTGTCATGCCCTTCTCTAAGATGGTGGGGACCGAGACCTATGTCATCACGCTGCCCACACTCTAAGTCCTCCTTCATTGGCTGAAAAATGGCGCTGAAAGCGTCATATGAAACGCGACTTTTGCGTGCAGATCAGCGACCTCATGGCTGATCCCACACTAGGATCGGGTCAGGATTCATGAAACCCGACTTTGCCGAAAGTCGGTGATTTTTGAATTTGTCCGATCCGTTTCGCTCAACCCTAGTGCCATGCACACACATGTGGCCACTGCTCTATTCTAAGACCTCTTTCACACATCCGTTTTTTAGAATCAGTCCCAATCAGTCAAAGTGTTGAAAAGACGGATCCTGTGCAGATTGTAAAAAACTGATGCACTGGATCCGTTTGACGGATCCGTCAAAGCAGCAGCTGCCGGAATTTAAAGGAACAGAATTCTAGAGAGAGAGAGAGAGAGAGAGAGAGAGACCCTGAATGGAAAAATAGGTTAAATTAAAGGAATAGAAATTCTTCTAGGCATGCTCAGTTTCAAAAAACGGAATCCGTCGCTGGATTCCATCATTTGACGGACAGCGACGGATCCTGTGCCCATAGGCTTCCATTATAGCCAACGACAGATGGCGCAGGATCCGTCACTGTCCGATTTTCCGACGCAGACAAAAAAGTTTCTATGTACGTCTTCTCCAGACGATGGATAAACAAATTCCGACGGATCCAGCGCACGATGGACTAAACGTGAGGCCATCCGTCGTAATCCGTTGCTAATACAAGTCTATGAAAAAAAAGACGGATCCAGTGGGCAAATTTGCTGGATCTGTTTATTTTCACAAAACGATGGATTTTGACAGAAACAAAAAGACGGAAATGTGAAAGAGGCCTAAGGGAACATTTCAGAGATTATTTACAAGATCATTGGGGGTCCCATCAGTCAGATTCCCAGCAATGAGTAAAGGTACCTTCACACTCAGCAACTTTACAACGAGAACGATAACGATCCGTGACGTTGCAGCGTCCTGGTTAGCGATTTCGTTGTGTTTAACACGCAGCAGCGATCTGGATCCCGCTGTGATATCGCTGGTCGGAGCTAGAAGTCCAGAACTTTATTTGGTCGTCAGGTCGGCGTGTATCGTCGTTTTTGACAGCAAAAGCAATGATGCCTGCAATGTTTTACATGGAGCTAACGACCTGTGAGAGCGATTGAGTGAGTCACCGTTACGTCACAGGATCGCTCCTGCATCGTTCTGGAGCTGCTGTGTTTGACGTCTCTACAGCGACCTAAACAGCGACGCTGCAGCGATCGGCTCGTTGTCTATATCGCTGCAGCGTCGCTGAGTGTGACGGTACCTTTAGTAATTACCTATTTTCTGGATAGGTGATAACTTGCTCAGTTAGGAATAACCCTCTTGGTATTCCTCAAAGGCAATATTTCACCCAAAGTGTGTCATCGAAACCTGCCTCTCATTTTTGGGTTGGGAAGATGTGCCTTGTGAAATCACTCTATAGAATTTCCCAAACTTCTCAGACTTCAAAACCAATTTATTACATACCTAGAGAACCCCAGTAATTTGCACTTGATGTATTTGCTTTAAATACTGTGACCTTAGATTGTATTTATTTGACCAAGGCAACAATGCAGCTACATTTTCCTGTCCATATTAAGATGCAAGTTTTTGGGCAAACATTGGTCTGATGACCCAAACTAACAGGGTGATAGAGATCTTTAAGGTTCTTAGCTTAGAATCATTGGAACCATTGTTGGGCCAGAATCGGTGGCTAAAGTACAGGGACAAAAATGCACCTTTGGTATCCTCACGTGAAACTTGCAGACCTATTGCCGTTGTGTCTATATAAAATTTTGCACATCATGCTAAAAATGATATGAAAAACTCAGATAAAGGGCTCGTAAAGATGATTGTTTTAATCAGACTGGTGCTATCCGTGGTTTTGACGGATAGCACTCATGCCCCTGTTTCTCTATGGGGGCTGTGCACATGTCTGATTATTATTGCAGCATGCATGATTTGCCTCTGATAATTGAATGGCACTCACCCATTCTTGTCTATGGGTCTATGAAAAAAATCAAACCTCACTCAGATGACATAATGGAGAAGGTGGAAAAACTATTTTTTTCGTCTCCACCTCCAAGAAAATTGAATCCCCCTTTGATCACACTCTGATCAAACTCTGATTAGCATAATCTGACTGTTTTTGTCGGATGGATCTGCACCTAACCAAAGTCTGACCTTTAGATTAAAACATGATTCAAATTATGTCTTCAATACATTATACATCATAATAGTTTTATAAGATGCTGTCAATAACACTCCTTAACATCCTAACATAACTTTCCAATAACCAGTGATTCACGCTACTGTATCTGACAAATTGTGATGTGTGAAACTGTACTTATATTTTTTTGGTAATTTTTACCCATAAAATGTCGATTTTAGTCAATTTTAAATGTCAATTTCTGTCAATTATCCAAATGCTTCACATCATGCATCCATGCTAATTCAGAACATAAGGTATAAGAGAGATAAAAAAAGAAAGCTTTTCAATTTTTTATTACATATTTTTCTTCACAAAAGCTTCCTAGCAATCATAAATTAATACAACCAAGTGTATATGTTTTTGATCATTTTTAGATGAGACCTAAGATATCCCAAATTTGAAATATTGAAACATTTTAGGTAACTACAATAAAAGCTAGAATTTGAAAAAGAAAAAAAAAGAAGATATAACATTTCACTTTCTTACTTTTATGTATAAGGTAAAATAAGATATACAAAAAGGTATGAGATCATTATAGCTGGAAGGTTAGAGCAGGTAAAGGAATCCATTATTCAAATGTATAAACCTTACTGTAGGCACTGTAATAGTCTTAAAATATCTTTGTGAATGTAGAAAATCTAAGAAGGTATAGAATAGACCTCATGAGAATCCAAGAAGAATAAGTTCAAAAGATAAAAAAAAGACTTTAAACACATTCATAATAGGAAAAACATGAAAAGAGAATTCTGAAATCCTACAAAGCAAAACCAAGCTCCTACTAAACATGAGACCAAAAAAGACTGAAACAGTTGTCTGGCATCCAAAACCATTGCTTACATTTCTTCTGTAATGGGGCAAGCACTATGGTTATCTATGATGGAAGCTCATGGGTTGGATGAGACATGATGCTATTCCAGGTTTAGACGCTAGTGTCCTTATACTGTCCATATCTGATGTAAATTGGAGCTAAACTAATGTAGATATTATAATATTGCAGGGTGTACAGAGCTAGTAGTGGTTACAATCTGCCATACATATAAGGGCAGACAAAAGGACTGGGTCCCAACCTGTGGACACCGGTCTTGGGAAGCCTTTAAATGTAATTTCCAGCTCAGAAGAGGGAGGCCACACCCCGGCTTTCACAGAATGCAAAAATACAAAGAAAAACACAAAAACTGAGCTTGGTTTAAGTTGGCATACATGCAGCACAAAAACACATGTTCACATTGACCACTCTGACACATGGTAAGGTTTTTAAACGGAACCTGTCACCTCCCCCCCAGGCATTTTTAACTAAAAGAGCCACTTGTGCAGCACTAATGCAGCATTCTGTCAAGGTGGCTCTTTTAGATCGGGTCCCTGCAAACGCTGAAATATTCGTTTTTATAATGTGCCCCTCATACCTGAATTTGTCAGGGGGACATGTCTTTTCCCCCTGGCACAAACAACTCTCAGCCATCACTCAGGGCCTCCCTGCACCAGGTGCCGCCTCCATTTCCTTCATGAATGTCCACGGCACCTGTGCTGTAAGTCTTTTTTCGGGCATGCGTAGTTTGCGCTGCCCTTCGAACTTACAGCGCAGGCACCAGGGATGTTCATGAAGGAAATGGAGGTGGCGCCTGGTGCACAGAGGCCCTGAGTGATGGCTGGGAGGTGTTTGTGTCAGGGGGGAAAAGACATGCCCCCCTGACAAATTCAGGTATGAGGGGCACATTATAAAAGCGATTATTTCAGCGTTTGCAGGGACCCGAACTAAAAGAGTCACCTTGACAGAATGCAGCATTAGTGCTGCACAAGGTGGCTCTTTCAGGTAAAAATGCCTGGGGGGTGACAGGTTCCCTTTAATATTAGACAGCATAGGACCATCCCGATCAGGGTACCTTGTCGATGGTGGGATGGTTTTTATGCTATTTTTGATGAAAAACAGTATTACTAAGAACCCTGAGTTATTTAAATGCACTTTTATTTTTTACTTATTTTGTTACTGCAGGGTTTTTGCTCATTTTATCCTTGTAGGTTATGTATGCTTTATGGCTAATGTGAACATGTGTTTATGTGCTGCATGTATACTAACTCAAACAAAGCTCAATTTTGTGTTTTTTCTTTTGATTATACTGCAGGCAGAATGTTAAAGAGCTGAGGAGCTTAAGTATGCCTTCTAATTTATTAAAAGGAACATCTCATGTTTATTCTTCAGAAGCTCTTGAAGATTGACAGTTTGGGCCAGCAAGAAGGTTACTCTGCTGGCCTGAATTCTAAGCTCCACAAAGTTGCTAGCAGAGGCAACTTTGGCACTGCAGCACCAGAAGTGTGCGGAAAATCTTAAAGGGAATCTGTGAAGGAAATATATAGTCAATAAGGGAAAGGATGACAGCAGCAGGATTACATTTAGCTGATGAAAGGGTGAAACTGGATATACCTGTATTGTAAGCACATATACCTGTATTGTAAGCACAGAGGCTTTTGATGGTGGTTTCAAACCAGGCACTTTAGCTGTCCTAGATCCTGAGCTTCAAGGGGGTTAGCAAATGGCTTGTAGATAGGAAAGGATATTTCCTATTGTTTGTCTGGGGAGGCACAGGAAATTTGAAATGCTACAGCTTAGCCCATTGTCCACTCACAAGCAGCATCTTTTAAAAGGGCCAATCGGGTCATCCTGGAAATATGAGCCTATGGTTAGGGCTATAAATAGCTGGGTGACACAAAGAGAAGTGTTCACATGTGAGGGCTTCGTATGCTGATGATAAACTTCTCCTTCCTTCAAGGAAACAGATGATAACTGTAGATGGAAACGTTTAGCTCTTTTTGTTATTCCTCCCTTTTTATTTGCATGTTTGTGTGTCGCTTTATTTTTACTGTTTTATATATTCATTGTAAGCACTGTATATTTTTATATTAAAGCTTAAAATCTTTAATACGTTTAACCCTTGTATGCTCTAAAAGAATCTATAGCCCTTTGGAGAGTGTGTGACCTTTTCATTGTCTGACAGCAACATATTCTAGTGACTCATCAACCCGTGTGTTTGATGAGTGGTGGCAGCATGTTAAGAATTTGGGGTGTGCTGAATGTGTTGGGGTGTGATTTATGCTCACTTTATAGCCTAAAACAGAGGTTGAGAGCTGGATTGAGTGAGAGGAGATCAATTAACCCTTGCAGGCACACTCCACATCATGTGCTGAGAAGTGTGTATGGGACAGAATCTGTCAGCAGGTTTTTGCTATGTAATCTGAAGACAGGATAATGTAAGGACTGAAACACAGATTTCAGGTTATGAGTCACTTATTAGACTGTGTGCTATTGTTTCAATGCAATGAAGATTTTATCACCAGGAGCTTATCACTGCCAGGACCATAGTGCATGGGAGCCCTGGTCTGACCACGCCCCCTCCTCCGATAAGCAGCTTACTGTCATAAGCAATGTAGGCACAGAGCTCTGGTGCAGGTGGGGTAAGCTTTATGAGCTATGGAACACACTACATCTAAAGCCTATGATTGTGCCACGACTGCTGCACCCAGTAAACTAAGTGATGCATTGTTGGAATCAGGGTCTCTTTTCCTACATTATGTTGCTCTCAGATGAGGTAACGAAAACCTGGTGACAGATTCCCTTTAAGCAGACTGCATAGATCCAGTGTTCTGGCCAGCTTTAGAGGAGCAGAACCAAAAATATTACCACAGGCCTAGCTAAATGACTAGTTCAGAGGAGCAATTGTATAACAAACAGCGTGCAAGCGCACACTCCTTGCCGAGAAAACCAGCAACTGCAGAGGTGGGTGGTAATATGGGCAATGAGATATAAACTATTAATTAAAAATCATTCCATTCCTGGAAACAGAGGACATTTTTAATAGATATTAAACAGCAAAGTTACTTGGTTTTTAAAAGCATTTTGCGATTTTAACTACTTAGGCACATGAAATAACTTCTTTAGTTATAACCCCTATGACCTCTGAACTTATGAGTTCAGTAGAAGGTGTTTCTATATCATTGACAGCCTTCGGTATATGAGCAAGCACCTACAGATATCTGCCAGTAACTGAACAGGATCGCCCACTGGATTCATAAGTCTTGATTTGGCAGAGGTTTTAATGAATAAAAAGCAAGTTATATTGAACATTTTAACACAAAACTCTACTGAACTGCTCCTCTCTCATAGGTCGATCAGTAAATTAATCACAAGCGGTTACTTTTAAGACCACCCCAATTTCCTGGCATATGACAAGTTGCCCTAGGACTTGTTTGTCCCACTTTTTATGTTTCCTTTTGGAACTCTCGATTTTTGCATTATTAAATCTTTAAAAGATAGCAGATAATTTGTTGAAGAAAATGAAAATTTTACATTTAAGAAAATTAGATAAATATTTATACATTGTAAATTCAGCTGATAAATATTTTTTCCTGATCCTAATTATGACTACCGACATTTATTACAGATGGTTGTCCTATATTCAGCGGGTAATAACTAATTCATTATAAAGGCATAAGATCTTTTTAAAAAATATATACGGTATATGTAGAAGATTCACAAAATTATCCACTAAACGTTCATGTTAAAGTTCCTGTAATTTTCTATGCTTTACTGTTTAACAGCCAATGAGATGACTAATTAATGCATATTGACAGACATTATAATTATACCCTGCAAAGACATTACATAATTTGTAATGTAATTAAAAGAAGACACACTGGGGTAACGTGAGTAGCAATCTAAATGACATGAAAATAGCAGTCACTGAACCATGCACATCTCATCCCACGAGCCATAATTTCGACCCTCAGCGTCATCCTACGCCACTGTAACATTTCGTCAATGCAGACGTTTCCAATTAATTTCCATGACCTCATCTGCAATTATAGTGTGTAATTTTCAATGCAATAATAATTGCATAGTGAAAACACACACAGAAACACCAGCAGCACTCATCTATTCTCAGCCATGGTTAAAAACTGAAACTGCAAGACATCAAGCGTACAGTGCATCAGCCAACTGCAGCGTAGCTAGAGAAGCAAGCAACGAAAATAGAATACCAGGATGGCAGTGCGTGGGCGATACTCAAACCACTTTATGAGCAAAAGCTTCCAGTGATATTTTAGACTTGACATAGATGACAGTTCCTTTTCTCTATTTACTATTCTTATTTTGGAAGGAGAACATGTATATTTATATTAAAGCAAATTCCCAGGAGATGGCATTCATTCCTACATACATAATACCTTATACTTTACATAACTTTTCCCCCCCTTAACTTGGTATTAGTTTACTTCCAGAAAAGAAAAAGCTTTATTTTTTTAATTTGAATACCTGCAATGCTTAAACGAAACCTGTCAGGTTTGATAACTATTAATCTGCAAATAAGAGGGTTAATCTCTGCAGGTTAATAGCATTATGAAGGTGCCCGGCTGCTGTACTGGAAGGACGGCATCTAGGAAAAATGAAACTTTATTCCTCCTGAATCTGCCGGCTTTCAGTTATAGCATTAGACGTACCCTGAGCAATTGACGTCACTGTTTACAGCCCTGAGAGTGGCAGCTGCAAACAAGCCACGGCAATGATTGACAGCTGGCTCAGCAGTGCATCAGTGTACAGAGAGCTGTCAGTCAATGACGGGCCGTGCTTACAGCCACCACTCTGAGTGCTGTGAGTGGTGTCTAATTACTCCAGGCACGTCAATATGACTGAAAGCTGGCTGTTTCAGGAGAAATAAAGTAAGTTTCTCAAGGATGTCGCACTTTCAGTACAATGGCTGAACACCTCCAGAACACTATTAACCTGCAGAATAACCCTATGCAGTGACATGTAAAAGTTTGGGCACATCTGGTCAAAATTACTGTTAGGATCCAATATCTCCTGAGACATATATAGAGGGGTATAAGCATAAAGCCGATGGTAATTACCAGTAAATAGACGCAGTCTAGATGTCCAGGAGACACACTTCAAACTCAACGCGCGTTTCAGAGAAGCACCTTCGTCAGGAGTAATTGGATCCTGATGAGGGACTACGGTGGACTTTACCATTTTTGAATCAGCAGTAGATTCTTATGTGTATTCCTGCCTCTCTTTACCATGTATTAACATGTGTATTTTGATACTCTGTAGAGGCTAGGGATCATTTTATGTCTATTGCTAGGTGCTCACGGTGATGAGCTTCTTTTGTACAGCACATATGTAGTTCATGGTTCTACATTCTCACTTCCCTTCACCGGTGTCTGTGAATTTTAACAATAAAGTTTGTTCATTTTTTGATTTATTTGGACCAAAATATCATCTTTTTGCCTGTGTGTTACTGTATTATGTTGCAGGTTATCCTCCTGCAATCCATTTCTGCTACGTCCGAATAAAGCCTGAATCTTAAACTCTATTACTGCTTCATAGTTTTGTATTTGAACATGAAGTTGTAACAAATATTTTGACAGCCTTTAATGGTTCCTCTTTGCATTATTAGAATCAAAGCAGGGGATTACATATAACCCATCATCTTAGAGTATCAGCAGGTACAGCGAAATGGGGAGTATTAAAACATAACCTTTATTAAATCTTTTTAAAATTTTGTTAATAAAAAACAGTGTATATACATAGCGCCCTGAACAAATTATAGTGAGGTGTGTAGTACCTTATGGTCTAAACTGCTAATTCCAGCAATTGATAGACAATGTCCAAAATCTCCTCTTTTTGGACGTGTTACTTGAAACCCACTGTGTTCTCAATTGGCCTTTACAGTACAATTGGCTACCTCCTCAAATACTCCCTCTTTTTGAGAGCCACTTGTTCCCATCCACAGACTCCTCTAAGACCCTGGTAGTGATCCAAACTCGTCAAGGTCTAGGGATACTGTAGTCAGTCCATATATGAGGATATTACCCACAGTGGATATATTAGTATATCAAGCAGATAAGGAAGGGGGGGTATGTGCAAAATGTCACAGTATAGATCTCAAGGAGATATTTCACATATATGACCACTTAGTTGATCCACCACAACCCTTCATTCATCTTATCAATTATTATTATTATTATTATTATTATTATTATTATTATTCATTTTTATAGCGCCATTTATTCTATGGCGCTTTACATGTGAAGTACGGGGCAAATATAGACAAACACATTAAACATGAGCAAAAACAAGGCACACGGGTACATAAGGAGGGAGGACCCTGCCCGCGAGGGCTCACAGTCTGCAGGGGATGGGTGATGATACACTAGGAGAGGGTAGAGCTGGTTGTGCGGCGGTTCAGTAGGTTCAGGATCACTGCAGGCTGTAGGCTGGTCGGAAGAGGTGAGTCTTCAGGCTCTTTTTGAAAGTTTCTATGGTAGGCGAGAGTCTGATGTGCTGGGGTAGAGAGTTCCAGAGTATGGGGGAAGCACGGGAGAAGTCTTGGATGCGGTTGTGGGAAGAAGAGATGAGGGGGGAGTAGAGAAGGAGGTCTTGAGAGGATCGGAGGTTGCGTGTTGGTAGGTACCGGGAGATCATGTCACAGATGTATGGAGGAGATAGGTTGTGGATGGCTTTGTAGGTCATTGTGAGGGTTTTGAACTGGAGTCTCTGGGCGATAGGAAGCCAGTGAAGGGCTTGGCATAGGGGAGAGGCAGGGGAATAGCGGGGAGACAGGTAGATTAGTCGAGCAGCAGAGTGTAGGATGGATTGGAGTGGTGCCAGAGTGCTAGAGGGGAGTCCAGAGAGTAGGAGGTTGCAGTAGTCGAGGCGGGAGATGATAAGGGCATGCAGTAGTGTTTTTGCGGTGTCGCGGTCAAGGAATGCGCGGATCCGGGAAATGTTTTTGAGTTTGAGGTGGCAGGAGGAGGCAAGGGCTTGGATATGTGGCTTGAAAGAGAGGGCAGAGTCGAGGATCACCCCGAGGCACCGGGCGTGTGGGACTGGGGAAAGTGAGCAGCCATTGACATTGATGGATAGGTCGGGTGGAGGGGTAGAGTGAGATGGGGGAAAGATGATGAATTCTGTTTTGTCCATGTTCAGTTGTAGAAAGCGAGCAGAAAAGAAGGCTGAAATAATCAATAAGGTACAATGTATAACTGGGCTGTGTGTGCCTCTGAACAAAAGCCATAAACCATAACCATAGATAGGCAAATGGGAGACTTTCGAAGACTTAACACTTCCCTCTACACTAGTGGAACAGTATTGACTAAACAATGGAGAAGAATCTCTGACCGAATGGGTGACATCAACCCTTTACATATGTAGATACCTATCTATTGAAACTGTTGGCGTCTCTATGGGTGCATTTGCCTGTCTATGGTTTAAGGGATGAACATGGTTTAAAAAAATCCCGTTTCCTGCTGGCACAATATGTACCAAAATATATTTATGCTGCATATTTATGTGTTCTCTTGTTTGGAGGCACACACAGCCTGGTTATACATTGTACCTTATTGATAAGATGAGCAATAGAGTTCACAATCAGAAGGCCAAATAGACCAGAGCCAATTTCACAATTTCATAGCTGGTTCAAATGAAGCTTGCATTATGCCAATTGGTACTGGATAAGGAAAGCGTGACTGTGAAAGGAGAAGCACACAATAGGGTAAATCTCCACTATAGGAGACAGTAAAAACAATAGGTTTGCTCACCTTGGGTGGTTGTGTGAAGACACAACCGCTATAAATGTTTACATATCTAGCTGCCACTACCCCGTGGCTAGTGGAAATATCCGCCAGAGGGAATTTGCCAAATTAGAAAAAAACACGTTAATATATTGGCTGTGCTGTTGGAAAAAAGTATCTTGCTACATTATTCTTAGAAAGTTCTTTATTATGCACTACATATTTCAATGCCCTATTGGTATTTTTATGAAATGTAAAAAAAAAAAAAATTAACAGGTTACACACATTGGTACATGGAGATATTTATAGACCAAAATTGGCGCCATAAAACCTATGGTACCCCCACCGGAGGGTTGGGATGCAAATTGAAGAAGAGGCCTGGAAGACAGGAAGAATTGAGGTACAAAAAGGTGTGTAGAGTACAAGAATTAGTACCATAAAGAGTTGATAGGACACATAAAAAAGAGAGTGTCTAACTATGGGAAATAATTCCATACCACTATTTTCCTTATTTGTTTTACTCCTACTGTACAATTTTTTAAAAATATTTAACATACTAGTCACTAACCATGCAGGGTGCCCTAACTTTTGCATGAGCCCACTTTCCTTTTTGTAATCTTTAAAATGTAAAAGATGAAGATATATATATATACATATATGTATTGTATATGTATATATATATATATATATATATATATATATATATATATATATATATATATATATATACATATATTTTACCTACAATACAAAGGAAATGTGTCATCTTTATCTTTAGGCCTTTTAGAGATCATTTCATCTTCAACTTGCTTAACTCTTCACAATAACAGTAATTTTGACCAGGGGGGCACAAACTTTTACATGCCACTGTATGTGATTACTTACCTGTCCTTGCATGTCTATGACCAGATGGTTGGTACTTGGCAGCCTCATAGAATGGCCACATCCGGGAAACTCCAGCACACATTGAATTTTGCCTAGGGAATCAAAGCTCTTTAAAGGGGTAGTTTGGCCATATGATATTAATGCTCTATCCTCAGAATAGGTCATCAATATGAGTTCTGTTGAGGTCGAACACTCAGCACCCTTACCAATCAGCCGTTATCAGCTCCGGCAGGCGATGGCCGGATGTAAACATTGAATGGAGCTGCACTGTGCCGCTCTATTGAATGTGTAATGTCCTTTGTGCAGCTGCTTCACAGTGACCAGAGATGCACTGATTGAGATATGTGCTGGTTGGTGGGGTGCCAGATGTTAGACCCCACCAATTTGATATTGACGACTTACCCCATGGATAGGTCATCAGCATTATATGAATGGACAACCCCTTTTATGTTTTGTTTTTCACTAGTTCCTTTGACATAGCCAGACATTTATGTTCCTCGTTCCCTTTACAAAATACTACCAGCAGTTCCAGACATTGATGCACATTATGACGATGTCTGTATCTTTATCATACTGGAGAGTGAGTAGACTCCTATTATTTTTTTTTTGTAGTGGTCAATTGTTTGGCATGGAGGATTGATATAATTAGGGATACGTTATCACTCATTCAGCTCTGTGTAATGATTTATTTCACCTGTGGGGCGCTGCAAATATTTGCTGCTAGATTTCCATTTACAGTGGACAGTGGATGGTGGCTGATCATATAGATAGACACCTCCTTCAAATTCTGCATTTTCATAAAATAATACATTTGCTTATTAATGTGTTTAGCTTTATTTTTTTATCTATTTCCAATGTCATACAATAAGAGTGAACATAATATTGTTCATATAGTTTTCTAGGAGTCCAGATCACCAGTAAAGGTCTGCACTGCACGTTCGTCCCCCAGTGACTTGATTCTTACCGGTATCTATTAGAGGTGACTGTCTGTGAGTGGGGAGACAAGATGATGACATGTTCTAACCATAGGTTTTTTGTCTCATACTTAGCATGCAATTTGTGTGGGGGAGAAGAGCTTTGCATCCATGGTTTTATGCACACAGCCCATAATTTGTAATGTGACTTGCTGACAGACTGGTGTTGTTTGGAGGTTCCATTTTTGCAGGCTTCAAACTGGGTCTCACTATGGGGTTTTCTCGCAAATGAAATATAACCTTATCCTAGGAAAATAATTTCCTATTTGTTTTAACCCTCCTTCATCAATATTTCGAAAATGCAGGTGAACATACTGCCAATCGTTGGTCTTTAGATACTTATACCTGTAGCATCCCATTTACCTTTTGCACTATCAAGTGTCTAAAAAAAATGACTGGAATTTATTTTCAGTAGCAGAGATGTCTATAAAGGCAGGAGATGTAGTAAAATAACAAGATGCGCAGTTTCTTCCTATAGATCCCCCCTACCGCTCCAGTGCAGCCTCTCTGCTGTCCCCTTGCATATCTTCGGTTACAGGGCTGGCAGTGATTGGCTGCAGTGGTTAGAGGTAGGGATGAACAGACCCGTGGAAGTTTGGGTTCGACCAAACTTTAGTCCAAAGTTGAGATTGGGACTTTACCCAAACTTGAACCTGAACCTGAAACCCATAGAAATCAATGGTGGCCCAAACTTTTGAGCTGGAAAATCTCTCTCTGTCTCTCTTCTCCCCGGACTCCCAAACTGTAATGGAGGAGCTCGTGTTAAGAGTGCCAGACACTTAGTCCGGGACATACCCCAAATTTTACACTCCGGGTTCGTTAACCTCTAGTTACAGGTTAATGACGGTGACATTAACACTCCTCCCTGCCAGAGGCAGCACTGGAGAGGCATGGACTTTTGCAGGAAAATCATGCTTATTTTACTTACAGCATAATCTGCATTAACCTCCCTTTAGACTAGATTCTCATTTGCAGTTTTTGGGCATCAAAAACTTCACTACAATCTGCATGTGTGAACAGTGTTCAAATTTAGTAAGAAAATTGCCAGCCAAATTTTCACTGTGTGAACAAAGAGAGATCCTGCTGCTGTTCTGGGCATTTTGTGTTTTACAGTATATAGTGCACTATATGTGTGATGCCAGGTAAGCCATATGGACATAAATATTTCACTATTTGGACAACCCCTTTTTAAATGATTAAGTCCTCAAAGTATATTAAGAAAAAGCTTATACTCACCTCCCTCACCGATGCCGTTCCAGCGTGGTAGGCATTGCATCTCTGTAGTGACATTATGTAATGTGAATGAGTAAATCTGATCACATCACGGGGGATCCCATGTTGTCCCGGCAGGTGGAGGTCACGTGATGACTTCCGGGTCTTCCAGCTACAGTGGCTTGTTCAGCCAGCAGCTGAGTCTAACAAACGATCTGCCTGTGTAACACTTGCAACTCTCATACAATGCAACACAAGTGTATTACATTGTATGAGACCAGTGATCAGAGAAGTAAAAATTGAAGTTCCATGCAGGAACTAAGTAAAAAAGTTTTAAAAAAAAGTTAAAAAAAATGTTTTAAAACTATTAAAAAAATCACAAAATAAATAAAAAAGAAGAAAAAATATTAAACCAATAAATACATATATTTATGAAAAAACAGAAAAAGTACACATATTTTGTATTGCCGCTTCCGGAAGGAGCTGACCTATAAAACTGTCACACTTGTAAACTCCTTCAGTGCATACAGAAAATAAAAAAAAACAGAGCAAAAGCCTTTGATTTTTCATCATGACGCACAAACAAAAAGTATAATAAAACGTGATCAAAAAGTCAAATAAAAATAAAAATGGTACTTATGAAAACATAATCTTGTCCTGCAAAAAACAAGCCATGATAAAGCCCCAACAGTGTAAAAATAAAAAAGTTATAGCTCTCAGAATAAAACAATGCAAAAACAATTATTTCTTCTATAAAATAGTTTTTATTGTGCAAAAGCAGTAAAACATAAAAAAGACATAAATATGGTATCGCTATAATTGAACTGACCCGAAGAATAACACTGCGTTATCGATTTTACTAGATGCGGAATGGCAATAAAAAAAGCGCTAAAAATCCTGAATTGCTAGTGTTTTGTCATTCTGTCTCCAAAAAATCAGAGTAGAAAGCGATCAAAAAATGTCATGTGCCCAAAAATGGTTCCAATAAAAACATCAAATCGTCCTGCAAAAAGTAAGCTCTCACGTGACTCTGTCCGCCGAAATATGGAAAAATTATAGCTCTCAAAACATGGTGATGCAAAAACTTGTTTTTCTGTGTTGTTGTCTTTTAGTGTGTGACAGCAGCCAAACATAAAAACCCAATATAAATCTGGTATCGCTGTAATCACACCGACCCGAAGAATAAAGTCGCATATCACTTATTCCGCATGAGAAACGGTGAAAAAATAAATAAAATCAATACTTTACCTGCTGTTTGATTTGTTAATTTTACCTCACAGAGATCGCAGTAAGGCTCGGCACACATTTATCCTGCGCTTTGCGCTGAGCGCTAAGGGTACTGTCACACAGTGGCACTTTGATCGCTACGACGGTACGATCCATGACGTTCCAGCGATATCCATACGATCTCGCTGTGTCTGACACGCAGCAGCGATCAGGGACCCTGCTGAGAATCGTACGTAGTAGCAGATCGTTTGGAACTTTATTTCGTCGCTGGATCTCCCGCTGTCATCGCTGGATCGTTGTGTGTGACAGCGATCCAGCGATGTGTTCGCTTGTAACCAGGGTAAACATCGGGTTACTAAGCGCAGGGCCGCGCTTAGTAACCCGATGTTTACCGTGGTTACCAGCGTAAAAGTTAAAAAAAAAAAACGTACATACTCACATTTCGGTGTCCGTCAGGTCCCTTGCCGTCTGCTTCCCGCTCGGACTGACTGCCGGCCGGAAAGTAAGAGCAGAGCACAGCGGTGACGTCACCGCTGTGATCTGCTTTCACTTTACGGCGGCAGTCAGTCAGAGCGTGAAGCAGACGGCAAGGGACCTGAAGGACACCGGAATGTGAGTATGTACGGTTTTTTTTTTTTACTTTTACGCTGGTAACCAGGGTAAACATCGGGTTACTAAGCGCGGCCCTGCGCTTAGTAACCCAATGTTTACCCTGGTTACCCGGGACCTTGGCATCGTTGGTCGCTGGAGAGCGGTCTGTGTGACAGCTCTCCAGCGACCACACAATGACTTTCCAACGATCACGGCCAGGTCGTATCGCTGGTCGTGATCGTTGGAAAGTTGCAGAGTGTGACAGTACCCTTACATTGGGGTTTCCATTTAAATCTCTGAAATACGTGATTCAGATGGAAAATCTTGCGGAAATTTCCCAAAAGTGAGGCAGATGGAGGTTCTGTGAAAGCCGTCTGACCTGTGATCCAGCGGTGTCTGTCTTTTTAGTCAGAATAAACAAGGAGTGGCTCACTGTTTATTACAGGTGCTCTAGAAAAATGTATAAACAGTCTCAAGAAAAAATCCGGCACACTGTTTCTTCAAGAAAAATTGTAATAAATTTTATTTTTTCAAAAATATGAATTTATGAATTTATCTCATTCCATATTTATATCAATTCCGCACCAGAAAGGACAAATGAAGTACATGATGTAGGTATCATAATGTTTCAACGTTTTGGCTAATACACAAGCCTTTTTCAAAATTAAAAATAATTTGTCTAAGGAAGAGTATAGATCACTGATGGATTTGAAAAATAATAGAGAATGAATTATAAAACCTGCCGACAAAGGTGGAGCAATTGTGGTGTTGGATCGAACTTATTACATTAATGAAATTCTGTCGCAATTTACCTACCAGCAGGGACCTTGTGGTTCCCTGGTCTTCCATTTATTATTTGTTCATTTGCTTCAATTATATAGTCTGAGAGGATAGTTTTATTACTAGTGGTGTGGTTTTTTCTGACACCTGGCCGCATCCATTTACCATATATACTTGGCCTTGGCAACAATAATCCTTATTTACTGTGTATATGATGGAGTCTTGAATTAATTTCCAATATGTATGTATATAATATTATAATATTTATTGGGCAAATATATTATTGTTCTTTAGCCCATTACTTGATTTTCTTTTTATGATGAGTTTAATGTGAACTTATATTATTTGCATTTAGGTATCTCTTGAAAAAGGCTTGTGTATTAGCCGAAACATTGAAACATTATGATACCTACATCATGTACTTCATTTGTCCTTTCTGGTGTGGAATTGATATAAATATGGAATGAGATAAATTCATAAATTCATATTTTTGAAAAAATAAAATTTATTCCAATTTTTCTTGAAGAAACAGTGTGCCGGATTTTTTCTCGAGACTGACTTTTTAGTCATACATGAAAGCTCGATCCGCCAGTTTTGTGCACCTCCTAAAAGAAGTAAACCGCTGAACAGAGGCCAAATGGAGTTCAGAGTTACTCTGCTGCCTCATTAAAGTGAATGAATCCCTCGGGGGTTTCATTTGAATCACGTCACTCTGAGATTTAGATGGAAACCCCAAAGTAAGTAGTCAGCGTAGAGCACCAGTTAAATGTGATCCCAAACGTTATGTAAAATGTTCCCAATAAAAGCTTCAACTCAATCCACAAAAAAAGCAAGTCCTCACTCAGGTCCGTCATCTGTTAATGGAAATATAGAGGGGTTGCACGTTACTGCTAGCACAAAGGCTCTGGAAAAGCCTTTACAAATTCTGCACTCCCAAATTCAAATGCCCCCTCCCTTCTGAGCCCCAGCGTGCTTAATCCACATTTAGCGTCCACATGTTTGGCATTTCTGTAGTGATGAGGACCCACCTAATTTACGGGTGCGTGTCTCCAGAAGCACGGGCTGGGCATAATGTTGAGGTAACAACAACATACTGGTCAGTACAGCGTACTGGTCACTACATCGGCAGTTTGCAAATTTCACTCAGCAACATCCACTGTTGCTTGTTTCTGGAAAACACCCATGGAGTCAAAATCATCACTACATCTGTAGATAAATTCCCAAAGGGGAATAATGTTCAAACTGGGTTCACTTGAGGGTGGATTCTGCTTTTCTAGCATTTAGAGGTACTTTTTATGGAGCCCAGAAACTATTCTATAATAATTTGTTCTCCAAGAGTCAAATAGCACTTCATCCCTCCCGAGTCTTGCTGTTTGGCTAAGCAGTACTGTACAGCCACATATGGGGTATTGCCAAGTTCAGCAGAAATTGTGTGACACATTTTAGCACCATTTTTACCCATTTCCAAGTGTGAAAATGTAAAATCTGGGGCTAAAACTATTTTTATTGGTAAAAATGTAATTATTTTTTCTTCACTGCCCAATGGTATAAAATTCTGTGACCCACTTGTGGTATTAATATGATCACTACATCCATAGATGAACTTATTGAGAAGTGTAGTTTGTAAAATAGGGTCTCTTAAGGGGTTTCTGCTGTTCTGGCACCTCAGGGGCTCTGCCAATGTGACATGGCCCCCTCAAGCCAGTGCAGCAAAATGCACTGTAATATGGCGCTCCTTCCCTTTTGAGCTTTGCACTGTGCCTCAAAAGTAGTTTTCGACCACTTATGGGGTATTGATGTACTCAGGAGAAAACGAACAGTACAATTTGTTATGCAATTTCTCCTATTTCCCCTTTTGAAAATTGCACACTTGGTGTCAAAGCGACATTTTAATGGAAAAAATAGTATTATTTCATTTACTCAACCCAATCTTAGACAAGTTTGTAAATTGCCTGAGGGTTAAACATACTCACTACCCCACTAGATGAATTCCTTGAGAGGTGTAGTTTACAAAGTGGGATCTCCTGTGGGGGTTTCTGCTGTTTTGACATGTCAGGGGCACTTCAAAATTGACATGGTATCGGCAACCTATTGCAGCCAAAATAGCGCTCATTTTCTTTCCAGCTCTACCATGTGCTCAAGCAGTCATTTTTCAACAAATATGGGATACCTACAAATTTTATAAATAGGGTCATTTGTGGGGGGTTTCTACTGTTTAGGTACCTCAGGGGCTCTCCAAATGGCGCTCCTTCCCTTCCAAGCCCTGCCGTGCGCCCAGACAGTAGTTTTCCTTTACATATGTAGTATCAGCATACTCAGGAGAAATTGTACAACAAATTTAGGGGACCATTTTTTCTGGCTACCCTTGTGAAAATAAAAAAACTGAGGCTAAAATAACATTTTTGTGTAAAAAATGTGTTTTTAATTTTCACGGCTCAACATTATAAAATTCTGTGAAGCCCCTGTGGTTTCAAGGTGCTCAGCCCCTGAGAGCAGACGCTGGCATGCCTCCTTCCCTGCCTGTCAAATCCTGATCTGATACTCTGCAGTGCAGAGTGTCAGATCAGTGATCTGACACAATACAGTGATGTCCCATCTTGGGAAAATGTAAAAAAGTAGGAAAAAAAATTACAAAGTGTGAAAATATTTTTTTAAAAATCCCCAAATAAAGAAAAAAAACTAAATATTTTCCAATGAATACATTTATTTAAGTAAATTGTAAAAAAACCCAATAAAAGTACACATATTTGGTATCGCCACGTCCGTAACAACCCACTCTATAAAACTGTCCCAATAGTTAACCTTTTTATTGAACACCATAAAAAATAAATAAAAAACGAGTCAAAAAACAATGCTTTGTCATCATACCATTGAACAAAAAGTGCAATAAAACGCGATAAAAAAGATTCATGTAAATAAACATGGTACCAATGAAAACATCATCTTGTCCCGCAAAAAACAAGCCAACATACAGCTCCATCAGTAGAAAAATAAAAAAAATTATAGCTCTCAGAATAAAGCTATGCAAAATTTATTATTTTTTCTATAAAATAGTTTTTATTGTATAAAAGCAGCAAAACATAAAAAAATTAAATGAGGTATCGCTGTAATCATACTGGCCTGAAGAATAAAGCGGTCTTACCAATTTTACCGCACGCGAACGGTATAAAAAAAGTAAAACAAAAAGCAATTCCTGAATTGCTGGTGTTTAATCATTCTGTCTCCAAAAAATCTGAATAGAAAGTGATCAAAAAAGGTCATGGGCCTGAAAAAGGTATCACATGACTCTGTCGGCCAAAATATGAAAAAATTATACAGTTATATGAAAAAGTTTGGGCACCCCTATTAATCTTAAGCTTAATGTTTTATAAAAATTGTTTTTTTTGCAACAGCTATTTCAGTTTCATATATCTAATAACTGTTGGACACAGTAATGTTTCTGCCTTGAAATGAGGTTAATTGTACTAACAGAAAATGTGCAATCTGCATTCAAACAAAATTTGACAGGTGCATAAGTATGGGCACCTCACCAGAAAAGTGACATTAATATTTAGTAGATCCTCCTTTTGCAAAAATAACAGCCTCTACATTTATTCTGCGTTCTGCGCAGAGCGCTTACACCAGGGTTTCCGTGTTAATCTCTGAAATACGTGGTTCAGACAGAACCCCCGGTGGAAAATTCCCTATAATGAGGCAGATGGAGGCACTGTGCGCACTATAGGACCTGTGATCCGCTGGTGTCTCTCTTTTTAGGATTGCATAAAAGTGCCGTCGGCCACAGTTTTGTGCACTTCTGAAAAGGATACTGCTGAACAGAGGTCAGACGAAGTCCAGAGTAAATCTGCTGCCTCATTATGGTGAATGGATGGTGAATGGATTCCTCCGGGGTTTCATCTGTCACGTCACTCTGAGATTTAGATAGAAACCCCAAAGTAAGTGCTCAGCATAGAGCGCCGGATAAATGTGATCCCAAACGTTATGTAAAACTAGATTGTGGCCCGATTCTAACGCATCGGGTATTCTAGAATATGCATGTCCCCGTAGTATATGGACAATGATGATTCCAGAATTCGCGGCAGACTGTGCCCGTCGCTGATTGGTCGAGGCAACCTTTATGACATTGTCGCCATGGCAACCATTATGACATCTACATCGATAATGTGCCAGTCGCTGATTGGTCGAGGCCCTGGCGGCCTCAACCAATCAGAGATGCGGGATTTCCAGGTCAGACAGACAGACAGACGGAAAAACCCTTAGACAATTATATATATACCCATAAAAGCTTAAACTCAATCCACAAAAAAGCAAGTCCTCACTCAGATCTCAGATCTGTCTGTTTTTAATGGATATATAGGGGCTTTCACGTTACTGGCACCACAAAGACTCTGGAACAGCGAAATGGCTCCTTACTCGCAAAAAGAAATTTAGCAAATTCTCTGCTCCCAAATCCAAATGCCTCCCACCTTTCTAAGCCCCAGTGTGTCTAAAACACATTTAGTGCCCACACGTTTGACATTTCTGTAGTGATGAGAGCCCGCCTAATTTACAGGTGCGTGTCTCCAAAAGCATGAGCTGGACATAATGTACTGATGACTGCAAAGTACTGGTCACTACAGCATACTGTTCACTACAATGGCAGTTTGCAATTTTCACTCAGCTACATCCACTACTGCTTGTTTCTGGGAAACACCTATGGAGTCAAAATCGTCACTACACCTATAGATAATCTCTCAAAGGGTTATAATTTCCAAAATGTGGTCACTTGAGGGAGGATTATGCTTTTCTAGCAATTAGAGGCCCTGTATATGGAATCCGCAAACTAGTCTACGAAAATCTGCGCTCCAAGAGGCAAATAGCGCTCTGTCCCTCCCGAGTCTCTCCGTATGGCAAAGTAGGACTGTACAGCCACATATGGGGTATTTCTACATTCATCAGAATTTGTGGGACAAATTCTGGTGCCATTTTTACCCATTTCCCAGTGTGAAAATGTAAAACTTTGAGCTAACACACAATCTTGGAGGTACAAATGTAAATTGTTTTCTTAACTGCCGCATGGTATAAAAGTCTGTGACACACCTGTGGTGTCAATATAATCACTGCACCCTTAGATTAATTAACTGAGAGGTTTAATTGGTAAAATGGGGTCACTTATGGGGGCTTCTGCTGTTCTGGTATCTCATGGGCTCTGCCAATGTAACATGGCACCCTCAAACAAATGCAGCAAAATTGGCACTATAATATGCTGCTACTTCCCTTCTGAGCTTTGCACTGTGCCTCAGTAGTAGTTTTCAACCTCATATGGGGTATTGGTGAACTCAGGAGAAATTTCGCAACAAACCTTTGGGTCCATTTTCTCCTTTTGCCCTATTGAAAATACTAAATTTGTAGCTAAAAAAGATTTTTGTGGGAAAAATATGATTTCTTTTATTTTCACGGCTTAACATTATAAACTTCCGTAAAGCACCTATTGGTCAAAGGTGCTCAATACACATCTAGATAAGTTCCCTAAAGGGACTAGTTTCCAAAATAGTGTTACTAGTTGGGGTTTCCACTGTTTAGGCACATCAGGGGCTCTCTAAACATGACATGGGGTCCGCTAATTATGCCAGCAAATTTTACATTTTAAAAGTGAAATGGCGCTCCTTCCTTTCCTAGCCCTGCCGTGCGCCCAAACAGTAGATTCCCCCCATATATTGGAGCATCGGCATGCTCAGGAGAATTTGCACAACAAAATGTATGGTCCATTTTCTCCCGTTACCCTTGCAAAAGTAAAAAAAAAATTGTGAAAGAAAAGTAAATGTTTATTTTTTTCTTCCACATTCCAAAAATTCCTGTGAAGCACCTGAAGAGTTACTAAACTTCTTGAATGTAGTTTTGAGTACTGTGAGGGGTACAGTTTTTAGAATGGTGTCATTTTGGGGTATTTTCTGTATATAGGCCCCTCAAAATCATTTCATGTGAGGTGGTCCCTAAAAAAATGGTTTTGCAAATTTTGTTGTAAAAATTAGAAATCGATGGTCAAATTTTAACCCTTATAACTTCCTAAAAATTATGTTTCCAAATTGTGCTGATGTAAAGTAGATATGTGGGAAATAGTTATTGATTAACTATTTTGTGTGCTATAACTCTGATTTAAGGGCATAAAAATTAAAAGTTGGAAAATTGTGAAATTTTCAAAATTTGACTCAAATTTCCATTTGTTTCATAAATAATTGCAAGTCATATCAAATATATTTTACAACTATCATGAACTACAATATGTAACGAAAAAAGAATCTAAGAATCACCGGGATCCGTTGAAGTGTTCCAGAGTTATGATCTCATAAATTGATAGTGGTCAGAATTGTAAAAATTGGCCTGGTCAGGAAGGTGAAAACAGGCTTCGGGGTGAAGGGGTTAAATCTTTGATTATTAAAAAAATATGTTTTTGTGCAAATTAGCAGATAGTCTTCACATGACCATAGCTGTTGTATATATGCAGGTGCATCTCACAAAATTAGAATATCATCAAAAAGTTAATTTATTTCAGTTCTTCAAACTTTTGGCAGTGTGGACATGTGCCAACTCCTGCTGGAGAATGAAATTTCCATCTCCAAAAAGCTTGTCGGCAGAGGGAAGCATGAAGAGCTCTAAAATTTCCTGGTAGACGGCTGCGCTGACTTTCATCTTGATAAAACACAGTGGACCTACAGCAGCAGATGACATGGCTCCCCAAACCATCACTGATTGTGGAAACTTATTGGAGATGGCAATTTCATTCTCCAGCAGGACTTGGCACCTGTCCACACTGCCAAATGTACCAATTCCTGGTTTAAAAACAACAGTATCACTGTGCTTGATTGGCCAGCAAACTCACCTGACCGTAACCCCATAGAGAATCTGTGGGGTATTGTCAAGAGGAAGAAGAGAAACACCAGACCCAACAATGCAGTTGAACTGAAAGCTGCTATAAAAGCATCCTGGGCTTCCATAACACCTCAGCAGTGCCACAGGCTGATTGCCTCCATGCCATGCTGTATTGATGCGGTAATTGATGCCAAAGGAGCCCTGACTAAGTATTTGAGTGTATTTACTGAACATACATTTCAGTAAGCCAATATTTTGGATTTTAAAATAATTTTACAAGCTGGTTGTTATAAAGTATTCTAATTTACTGAAATAATGACTTTTGGGTTTTCATTGGCTGTAAGTCATAATCATCGAAATTAACAGATTAACAGAAATAAACACTTGAAATAGATCATTCTGTTTGTAATGACTCTATCTAATATATGGGTTTCACTTTTTGTATTGAAAAACTGAAATAAATTAACTTTTTGATGATATTCTAATTTTGTGAAATGCACCAGTAGAGTTGAGCGACTTTTACTTTTTTAGGATCGAGTCAGGTATCGCGAAACCCGACTTTCTCAAAAGTCAGGTCTGGTGAAATCGGCCGATTATTGCGAAAAGTCGGGGGCCGACTGAAACACGAAACCCAATGCAAGTCAATGGGGAATCAAAGTCGGCAGTGAGTGGAGGACAGGAAAACACCTACAGTGCCCATTTTACTGCCAAAAACATAAATTCTTATTATTTAAGCTTGTCAATCTTAATTTACTTTATAATAATAGTTAGGCATTGAAAACTGGGGGTCATTTGGCTAAAGTTGTGGGGGGTAGGGCTGGCTCAAGATTTTCGTGGGCCCAGGAAACTCGGAATACGTCACGGCGGTGGAGCAGGGAGAGGTAAGCATTTCAACTTTGCAAGTGCTGTGATCCTGAGCAAGCAGGGGGGCCCACTAGTTGGCTCTGGCACAGGGCCCCTCATAGTACGGCGGTGTGTTTGATGGCGGGCGGAGCCTCCCACTGCCAGAGACACTTTTGCGTACTATGAGGGGCCCTGTGCCAGTGCCAACGAGTATGCCCCCCCACCTGGTGAAGGAACCTGCACTTTCATTTGCACCTTCCTCTTTGTCCCCGTGTAAGGTGGTATAGTATGTGGGAAGGGGAACCTGACTTTCAGCAGGGTCAGATTCTGGCTGTGTAGAGTGCAAGGGGAATGTAGTGGTCTGGGTCAATGTACCAGCAGACTCATCTAGCAGTGGCTGGGCAATGGGCAGGATGAGGAGGAAACACAGCTATAGGGCCAAAAAAAAGTAGGCTAAAAGCAGTTCAAAATTGGTAACAGGACTAACCAGGCGGCATAGCTTAGATCAGTGGAGGACAACTGTAAGGACTGGCTGACACAGTTACTAGGCCCAAATAAGTAAGTAGGCTAAATGCAGTTCAAAATTGGTAACAGGAGTACACAGGCGGCATTGCTTTGTTTAGTGGAGGACAACTGTAAGGACTGGCTGACATGGTTACTAGGCCCAAATAAGTAAGTATGCTAAATGCCGTTCAAAATTGGTAACAGGAGTACACAGGCGGCATTGCTTTGTTCAGTGGAGGACAACTGTAATGAGGGGCACACACAGTTAGTAGGCCCAAATAATTAAGTAGGCTAAATGCAGTTCACAAATTTGTAACAGGAGTACACAGGCGGCATTGCTTTGTTCAGTGGAGGACAACTGTAAGGAGTGGCGCAGACAGGCACAGGTAGTAGGCCTAAAATAAAAAAGGAGGCTAAATGCAGTTCAAAATTGGTAACAGGAGTACACAGGCGGGATAGCTTTGTTCAGTGCAGACAACTGTAAGGACTGGCTGACACAGTTACTAGGCCCAAATAAGTAAGTAGGCTAAATGCAGTTCAAAATTTGTAACAGGAGTACGCAGGCGGCATTGCTTTGTTCAGTGGAGGACAACTGTAAGGAGTGGCGCAGACAGACACATGTAGTAGGCCTAAAATAAAAAAGTAGGCTAAATGCAGTTCAAAATTGGTAACAGGAGTACACAGGCGGCATAGCTTTGTTCAGTGGAGGACAACTTTAAGGACTGGCTGACACACTTACTAGGCCCAAATAAGTAAATAGGCTAAATGCAGTTCAAAATTGGTAAAAGGAGTACACAGGCGGCATAGCTTTGTTCAGTGGAGGACAACTGTAAGGACTGGCTGACACAGTTACTAGGCCCAAATAAGTAAGTAGAGCACTGTTCGAGCTGGGGGGAACACTCTCTTGTGGGCAGCGGTACTGGCACAGGGCCCCTCATATTACGACGGTGTGTCTGATGTTGGTTGTGCACCACCACCATCAGAGACACTTCATTGTACTATGAGGGACCCTGTGCCAGTGCCGGCGCCCAAAGAGTGGGCACACCCACCTGTCCAGGCAAACGGCACTCGCACGGGTGCTTGCGCCAAGTGGTGACCACGGCCCTGTGGGGGGAGTCAGCCCATTTAGGGAGGTATAAAAATGGCCTATGGTGGACATTCAGCAGCTGCAAATGGAGGAATTGGAGAAGTCAGTAAGAGGAGGCCAAAAGCAAGACATTTTTCAGGCAAGCTACGTGTCAGCAGGGGAAGGTGGGGCAAAATAATTTGAAATCCATAATTGTTTCATTTTAATGAAGGTTAGATCATCAACATTTCGGGTAGCCAGACGTGTCCTTTTTTTGGTCAGTATTGAACCAGCAGCACTGAAGACTCTTTCTGATAGCACACTAGCAGCTGGGCAAACGAGCTCCTGTAATGCATATTCTGCCAATTCAGGCCAGGTGTCTATTTTAGATGCCCAATAATCAAAGGGGAATGACCTGTGAGGGAGAACAACGATAAGGGAGGAAAAACAGTTTGTAACCATACTGGACAAATGCTGTCTCCTGTCACTTTGAATCGATGCAGCAGTACCTGTCGTGTCTGCGGTCATTGCAAAATCACTCCACAACCTGGTCATAAAACCCCTCTGTCCAACACCACTTCGGATGTGTGCATCTCTAACACCTCTGCCATGTTGCCGATACAGCTCGTGTGAGAACCATCACCGCCGCTGTGTGCTGGGAATGCCTGAACCAAACGGTCTACAAGAGTTGCTTGTTTGGTAGCCAATATTTACTCAAGGTTCTCATGTGGCATGATATTTTGTAATTTTCCTTTATATCGTGGATCCAGGAGGCAGGCCAACCAGTAATCGTCATCGGTCATCATTTTGATAATGCGGGGGTCCCTTTTTAGGATGCGCAAGGCATACTCAGCCATGTGGGCCAATGTTCCAGGTGTCAATTCACTGCTTGTGCTTGGTTCAGGAGCAATTTCTTGCAAATCAACATCACTTGTGTCCCGAAAAAACCCTGTACCTGACCATGCAACGCCACCAGTTTCTATTGCCCCCTGAGAAGCATCCTCATCCCATAAATATTCATCCCCATCATCCTCCTCCTCTTCATCCGCCACCTCGTCCAGGAGAGTTCCCTGAGCAGACAATGGCTGACTGTCATCAAGGCTTCCCTCCTCCTCGGCTGCAGACACCTGCTCCTTAATGTGCGTCAAACTTTGCATCAGCAGACGCATTAGTGGGATGCTCATGCTTATGATGGCATTGTCTGCACTTACCAGCTGTGTGCATTCCTCAAAACACTGAAGGACTTGACAGAGGTCATGTTTGCCATCCAACTGCCTGCCCGTGTATGTGTATCCTATCCTCCCACAAATAAATTACAGCACGCCTCTGTTCGCACAGCCTCTGAAGCATGTGCAGTGTGGAGTTCCACCTTGTTGCAACGTCGATTATTAGGCGGTGCTGGGGAAGATTCAGCGATCGCTGATGGTTCAGCATACGGCTGGAGTGTACGGGCGACCGGCGGATGTGCGAGCAAAGTCTTCGCATCTTCAGGAGCTGGGCTGGTAACCCCGGATAATTTTTCAGGAAGCAATTTTTCATTGTTGAAAATTGTTGGTACTAGGGTTGAGCGAAACGGGTCGTTCATTTTCAAAAGTCGCCGACTTTTGGCAAAGTCGACGTCTCATGAAACCGAGCCGATCCCAGCGTTGCATCGGCCATGCGGTACGCGACTTTCGCGCCAAAGTCACGTTTCAATGACGCGAAAAGCGCCATTTCTCAGCCAATGAAGGTGAACGCAGAGTGTGGGCAGCGTGATGACATAGTGCCTGGTCCCCACCATCTTAGAGAAGGGCATTGCAGTGATTGGCTTGCTGTCTGCGGCGTCACAGGGGCTATAAAGGGGCGTTCCCGCCGACCGCCATCTCACTGCTGCTGATCTGAGCTTAGGGAGAGGTTGCTGCCGCTTCGTCACAAGCAGGGAGAGCGTTAGGCAGGGTCCATAAACCACCAAACCGCTTGTGCTGTAGCGATTTCCACTGTCCAACACCACCTTCGGTGTGCAGGGACAGTGGAAGCGAAATTTTTTTATTTTTTCTCTCAGCGCTGTAGCTCATTGGGCTGCCCTAGAAGGCTCGCTGATAGCTGTATTGCTGTGTGTACGCCACTGTGGAAACCAACTGCTTTTTTCAAAGCACATATCCTCTTGTTCCTTCCTTTCTGCACAGCTATCTTTTTTGTTTGTCCACACTTTTTATTTAATTTGTGCATCAGTCCACTCCTTATTGCTGCCTGCCATACCTGGCTGAGATTACTGCAGGGAGATAGTAATTGTAGGACAGTCCCTGTTTTTTTTTTTTTTTTGTTGGAGATTACGATTGGCATTTCTGCTAGAGTGCCATCCGTGTGTGTGCCATCTCTCACTGAGTGGGCCATAGAAAGCCTATTTATTTTTTTCCATGATTTGGGTTCTAAAATCTACCTGAAAAAAAAACACTACATCAATCAGTGGGAGAAAAATATTGGCCTCAGTCAGGGCTTGTGTGCCACTCCAGACTCCTGTGTGTGCCATCTCTCACTCAGTGGGCCATAGAAAGCCTTTTTTTTTTTTTTTTTTTTTTTTTTTTTTATTATTTGGTTTCTAAAGTCTCCCTGAAAAAAAAAAAAAATTTAAAAAACAGTGGGAGATTAATATTGCCCTTTCAGCTTGTGTGCCAGTCTTGACTCCTGGGTGTGCCACCTCTCTCTCTCAAATTGTGGGCCATAGAAAGCCTATTTATTTTTTTGCTTGATTTGGGTTCTAAAATCTACCTTTAAAAAAACCACTACATCAATCAGTGGGAGAAAAATATTGGCCTCAGTCAGTGCTTGTGTGCCACTCCTGACTCCTGTGTGTGCCATCTCTCACTCAGTGGGCCATAGAAAGCTTATTAATTTTTTTTTTATTATTTGGTTTCTAAAGTCTCCCTGAAAAAAAAAAAAAAATTAAAAAAACAGTGGGAGATTAATATTGCCCTTTCAGCTTGTGTGCCAGTCTTGACTCCTGGGTGTGCCACCTCTCTCTCTCAAATTGTGGGCCATAGAAAACCTATTTATTTTTTTGCTTGATTTGGGTTCTAAAATCTACCTTTAAAAAAATCACTACATCAATCAGTGGGAGAAAAATATTGGCCTCAGTCAGGGCTTGTGTGCCACTCCTGACTCCTGTGTGTGCCATCTCTCACTCAGTGGGCCATAGAAAGCTTATTAATTTTTGTTTTTTTATTATTTGGTTTCTAAAGTCTCCCTGAAAAAAAAAAAAAATTAAAAAACAGTGGGAGATTAATATTGCCCTTTCAGCTTGTGTGCCAGTCTTGACTCCTGGGTGTGCCACCTCTCTCTCTCAAATTGTGGGCCATAGAAAGCCTATTTATTTTTTTGCTTGATTTGGGTTCTAAAATCTACCTTTAAAAAAATCACTACATCAATCAGTGGGAGAAAAATATTGGCCTCAGTCAGGGCTTGTGTGCCACTCCTGACTCCTGTGTGTGCCATCTCTCACTCAGTGGGCCATAGAAAGCCTATTTATTTTTTTGCTTGATTTGGGTTCTAAAATCTACCTTTAAAAAAATTACTACATCAATCAGTGGGAGAAAAATATTGGCCTCAGTCAGGGCTTGTGTGCCACTCCTGACTCCTGTGTGTGCCATCTCTCACTCAGTGGGCCATAGAAAGCCTATTTATTTTTTTGCTTGATTTGGGTTCTAAAATCTACCTTTAAAAAAATCACTACATCAATCAGTGGGAGAAAAATATTGGCCTCAGTCAGTGCTTGTGTGCCACTCCTGACTCCTGTGTGTGCCATCTCTCACTCAGTGGGCCATAGAAAGCTTATTATTTTTTTTTTTATTATTTGGTTTCTAAAGTCTCCCTGAAAAAAAAAAAAAAATTAAAAAAACAGTGGGAGATTAATATTGCCCTTTCAGCTTGTGTGCCAGTCTTGACTCCTGGGTGTGCCACCTCTCTCTCTCAAATTGTGGGCCATAGAAAGCCTATTTATTTTTTTGCTTGATTTGGGTTCTAAAATCTACCTTTAAAAAAATCACTACATCAATCAGTGGGAGAAAAATATTGGCCTCAGTCAGGGCTTGTGTGCCACTCCTGACTCCTGTGTGTGCCATCTCTCACTCAGTGGGCCATAGAAAGCTTATTAATTTTTGTTTTTTTATTATTTGGTTTCTAAAGTCTCCCTGAAAAAAAAAACAAAAAAAAAAAACAGTGGGAGATTAATATTGCCCTTTCAGCTTGTGTGCCAGTCTTGACTCCTGGGTGTGCCACCTCTCTCTCTCAAATTGTGGGCCATAGAAAGCCTATTTATTTTTTTGCTTGATTTGGGTTCTAAAATCTACCTTTAAAAAAATCACTACATCAATCAGTGGGAGAAAAATATTGGCCTCAGTCAGGGCTTGTGTGCCACTCCTGACTCCTGTGTGTGCCATCTCTCACTCAGTGGGCCATAGAAAGCCTATTTATTTTTTTGCTTGATTTGGGTTCTAAAATCTACCTTTAAAAAAATCACTACATCAATCAGTGGGAGAAAAATATTGGCCTCAGTCAGTGCTTGTGTGCCACTCCTGACTCCTGTGTGTGCCATCTCTCACTCAGTGGGCCATAGAAAGCTTATTAATTTTTTTTTTATTATTTGGTTTCTAAAGTCTCCCTGAAAAAAAAAAAAAAATTAAAAAAACAGTGGGAGATTAATATTGCCCTTTCAGCTTGTGTGCCAGTCTTGGCTCCTGGGTGTGCCACCTCTCTCTCTCAAATTGTGGGCCATAGAAAACCTATTTATTTTTTTGCTTGATTTGGGTTCTAAAATCTACCTTTAAAAAAATCACTACATCAATCAGTGGGAGAAAAATATTGGCCTCAGTCAGGGCTTGTGTGCCACTCCTGACTCCTGTGTGTGCCATCTCTCACTCAGTGGGCCATAGAAAGCTTATTAATTTTTGTTTTTTTATTATTTGGTTTCTAAAGTCTCCCTGAAAAAAAAAAAAAAATTAAAAAACAGTGGGAGATTAATATTGCCCTTTCAGCTTTTGTGCCAGTCTTGACTCCTGGGTGTGCCACCTCTCTCTCTCAAATTGTGGGCCATAGAAAGCCTATTTATTTTCTTGCTTGATTTGGGTTCTAAAATCTACCTTTAAAAAAATCACTACATCAATCAGTGGGAGAAAAATATTGGCCTCAGTCAGGGCTTGTGTGCCACTCCTGACTCCTGTGTGTGCCATCTCTCACTCAGTGGGCCATAGAAAGCCTATTTATTTTTTTGCTTGATTTGGGTTCTAAAATCTACCTTTAAAAAAATCACTACATCAATCAGTGGGAGAAAAATATTGGCCTCAGTCAGGGCTTGTGTGCCACTCCGGACTCCTGTGTGTGCCATCTCTCACTCAGTGGGCCATAGAAAGCCTATTTATTTTTTTGCTTGATTTGGGTTCTAAAATCTACCTTTAAAAAAATCACTACATCAATCAGTGGGAGAAAAATATTGGCCTCAGTCAGTGCTTGTGTGCCACTCCTGACTCCTGTGTGTGCCATCTCTCACTCAGTGGGCCATAGAAAGCTTATTATTTTTTTTTTTATTATTTGGTTTCTAAAGTCTCCCTGAAAAAAAAAAAACAATTAAAAAAACAGTGGGAGATTAATATTGCCCTTTCAGCTTGTGTGCCAGTCTTGACTCCTGGGTGTGCCACCTCTCTCTCTCAAATTGTGGGCCATAGAAAGCCTATTTATTTTTTTGCTTGATTTGGGTTCTAAAATCTACCTTTAAAAAAATCACTACATCAATCAGTGGGAGAAAAATATTGGCCTCAGTCAGGGCTTGTGTGCCACTCCTGACTCCTGTGTGTGCCATCTCTCACTCAGTGGGCCATAGAAAGCCTATTTATTTTTTTGCTTGATTTGGGTTCTAAAATCTACCTTTAAAAAAATCACTACATCAATCAGTGGGAGAAAAATATTGGCCTCAGTCAGTGCTTGTGTGCCACTCCTGACTCCTGTGTGTGCCATCTCTCACTCAGTGGGCCATAGAAAGCTTATTAATTTTTTTTTATTATTTGGTTTCTAAAGTCTCCCTGAAAAAAAAAAAAAAATTAAAAAAACAGTGGGAGATTAATATTGCCCTTTCAGCTTGTGTGCCAGTCTTGACTCCTGGGTGTGCCACCTCTCTCTCTCAAATTGTGGGCCATAGAAAGCCTATTTATTTTTTTGCTTGATTTGGGTTCTAAAATCTACCTTTAAAAAAATCACTACATCAATCAGTGGGAGAAAAATATTGGCCTCAGTCAGGGCTTGTGTGCCACTCCTGACTCCTGTGTGTGCCATCTCTCACTCAGTGGGCCATAGAAAGCTTATTAATTTTTGTTTTTTTATTATTTGGTTTCTAAAGTCTCCCTGAAAAAAAAAACAAAACAAAAAAACAGTGGGAGATTAATATTGCCCTTTCAGCTTGTGTGCCAGTCTTGACTCCTGGGTGTGCCACCTCTCTCTCTCAAATTGTGGGCCATAGAAAGCCTATTTATTTTTTTGCTTGATTTGGGTTCTAAAATCTACCTTTAAAAAAATCACTACATCAATCAGTGGGAGAAAAATATTGGCCTCAGTCAGGGCTTGTGTGCCACTCCTGACTCCTGTGTGTGCCATCTCTCACTCAGTGGGCCATAGAAAGCCTATTTATTTTTTTGCTTGATTTGGGTTCTAAAATCTACCTTTAAAAAAATCACTACATCAATCAGTGGGAGAAAAATATTGGCCTCAGTCAGGGCTTGTGTGCCACTCCTGACTCCTGTGTGTGCCATCTCTCACTCAGTGGGCCATAGAAAGCCTATTTATTTTTTTGCTTGATTTGGGTTCTAAAATCTACCTTTAAAAAAATCACTACATCAATCAGTGGGAGAAAAATATTGGCCTCAGTCAGGGCTTGTGTGCCACTCCTGACTCCTGTGTGTGCCATCTCTCACTCAGTGGGCCATAGAAAGCCTATTTATTTTTTTGCTTGATTTGGGTTCTAAAATCTACCTTTAAAAAAATCACTACATCAATCAGTGGGAGAAAAATATTGGCCTCAGTCAGGGCTTGTGTGCCACTCCTGACTCCTGTGTGTGCCATCTCTCACTCAGTGGGCCATAGAAAGCCTATTTATTTTTTTGCTTGATTTGGGTTCTAAAATCTACCTTTAAAAAAATCACTACATCAATCAGTGGGAGAAAAATATTGGCCTCAGTCAGGGCTTGTGTGCCACTCCTGACTCCTGTGTGTGCCATCTCTCACTCAGTGGGCCATAGAAAGCTTATTAATTTTTTTTTTATTATTTGGTTTCTAAAGTCTCCCTGAAAAAAAAAAAAATTAAAAAAACAGTGGGAGATTAATATTGCCCTTTCAGCTTGTGTGCCAGTCTTGACTCCTGGGTGTGCCACCTCTCTCTCTCAAATTGTGGGCCATAGAAAGCCTATTTATTTTTTTGCTTGATTTGGGTTCTAAAATCCACCTTTAAAAAAATCACTACATCAATCAGTGGGAGAAAAATATTGGCCTCAGGGCTTGTGTGCCACTCCTGACTCCTGTGTGTGCCATCTCTCACTCAGTGGGCCATAGAAAGCCTATTTATTTTTTTGCTTGATTTGGGTTCTAAAATCTACCAGAAAAAAAAATAAAACATCAATCAGTGGGAGATTAATATTGGCCTCAGTCAGGGCTTGTGTGCCACTCCTGACTCCTGTGTGTGCCATCTCTCACTCAGTGGGCCATAGAAAGCCTATTTATTTTTTTGCTTGATTTGGGTTCTAAAATCTACCTTTAAAAAAATCACTACATCAATCAGTGGGAGAAAAATATTGGCCTCAGTCAGGGCTTGTGTGCCACTCCTGACTCCTGTGTGTGCCATCTCTCACTCAGTGGGCCATAGAAAGCCTATTTATTTTTTTGCTTGATTTGGGTTCTTAAATCTACCTTTAAAAAAATCACTACATCAATCAGTGGGAGAAAAATATTGGCCTCAGTCAGGGCTTGTGTGCCACTCCTGACTCCTGTGTGTGCCATCTCTCACTCAGTGGGCCATAGAAAGCCTATTTATTTTTTTGCCTGATTTGGGTTCTTAAATCTACCTTTAAAAAAATCACTACATCAATCAGTGGGAGAAAAATATTGGCCTCAGTCAGGGCTTGTGTGCCACTCCTGACTCCTGTGTGTGCCATCTCTCACTCAGTGGGCCATAGAAAGCCTATTTATTTTTTTGTTTGATTTGGGTTCTAAAATCTACCTTTAAAAAAATCACTACATCAATCAGTGGGAGAAAAATATTGGCCTCAGTCAGGGCTTGTGTGCCACTCCTGACTCCTGTGTGTGCCATCTCTCACTCAGTGGGCCATAGAAAGCCTATTTATTTTTTTGCTTGATTTGGGTTCTAAAATCTACCTTTAAAAAAATCACTACATCAATCAGTGGGAGAAAAATATTGGCCTCAGTCAGGGCTTGTGTGCCACTCCTGACTCCTGTGTGTGCCATCTCTCACTCAGTGGGCCATAGAAAGCCTATTTATTTTTTTGCTTGATTTGGGTTCTAAAATCTACCTTTAAAAAAATCACTACATCAATCAGTGGGAGAAAAATATTGGCCTCAGTCAGGGCTTGTGTGCCACTCCTGACTCCTGTGTGTGCCATCTCTCACTCAGTGGGCCATAGAAAGCTTATTAATTTTTTTTTTATTATTTGGTTTCTAAAGTCTCCCTGAAAAAAAAAAAAATTAAAAAAACAGTGGGAGATTAATATTGCCCTTTCAGCTTGTGTGCCAGTCTTGACTCCTGGGTGTGCCACCTCTCTCTCTCAAATTGTGGGCCATAGAAAGCCTATTTATTTTTTTGCTTGATTTGGGTTCTAAAATCTACCTTTAAAAAAATCACTACATCAATCAGTGGGAGAAAAATATTGGCCTCAGGGCTTGTGTGCCACTCCTGACTCCTGTGTGTGCCATCTCTCACTCAGTGGGCCATAGAAAGCCTATTTATTTTTTTGCTTGATTTGGGTTCTAAAATCTACCAGAAAAAAAAATAAAACATCAATCAGTGGGAGATTAATATTGGCCTCAGTCAGGGCTTGTGTGCCACTCCTGACTCCTGTGTGTGCCATCTCTCACTCAGTGGTCCCTAGAAAGTCTTTTTATTTTTTTAGTATTTGGTTTCTAAATTGTCCCTGAAAGAAATTATTTGATCTTATTTGGTTTCTAAAGTCTCCCTGAGAAAAAAAAAAAAGGTGTGAGATTAATATTGACATTTGTGCTTGAGTGACAGTCCTGCGTGTGTGGCATCTCTGTGATTTGGTGCCACAGAAAACAGTGTGTGTAACATTGTGCCTGATTTTCCTTGTGGTCTCAACAACCTGTTAAGGGATATTGAAATCATACTGAAGTTATAGCTCACCGTGTAAGTTGTTTGACAGCAACAAATAAAGCTACTTTGGTTACGTTTTTAAAACAATGAGGAAGTCTGGTGCAAGAGGTCGTGGCCGTGGGCGTTCATTGTCAGCTGGTAATGATGGTAGTGGTAGTGGAGCATCAGGTGGGCGTGGGGATAAAAATATTCCACCTAAGTCTGGAGCTGTGGAGCCAGTTTTGTCGTCTGGCTACACAAGGCCTCGAAAGCTCTCTTTTCTGGGAGTAGGAAAACCGCTTTTAAAGCCGGAGCAGCAACAGCAAGTTTTGGCTTACATTGCAGACTCAGCCTCTAGCTCTTTTGCCTCCTCTTCTGAAACTGGTAAATGTAAAAGCAGCGCGTCGCTTGTGGATGTTCACGGTCAGGGACAAGTCGCTTCCTTGTCCTCTTCAGCAAAAACAACAACAAGAGAGAAGGATGCAGCAGGCGACACAACGGGTTACTCCATGGAGCTCTTTACACATACCGTCCCTGGCTTAGAAAGTGAAACACTTAACAGGCCATGCCCATTACTAGTAGATTCTGACATGGAGTGCACTGATGCACAGCCACAGCCAGAGTACTATGCTGCTCCTTTGACTCAGACCACAACATTGCCCTCTCAGGGTACTGATCCGCAATCAGACCCTGATGAGACTATGTTGCCCCGCCACGAACGCTATACCACCGACCGACATGGTGACACAGACGAAGTTGCACATGAGCTCGAAGAGGAGGTAATAGATGACCCAGTTGTTGACCCCGATTGGCAGCCATTGGGGGAACAGAGTGCAGGCGGCAGTAGTTCAGAAGCGGAGGTGGAGGAGGGGCCGCAGCAGGCATCAACATCGCAACAGGTTCCATCTGCCGGGCCCGTATCTGGCCCAAAACGCGTGTCAAATCCAAAACCTGTTGGAGGACAGCGTGGCCATCCGGTTAAAGCTCAGTCTGCAATCCCTGAAAAGGGATCCGATGCTAGGAAGAGTGCAGTCTGGCATTTTTTTAAACAACATCCAATTGATCAGCGCAAAGTCATCTGTCAAAAATGTTCAACTAGCTTAAGCAGAGGTCAGAATCTGAAAAGTCTCAATACTAGTTGCATGCATAGACACTTAACCACCATGCATTTTCAAGCCTGGACTAACTACCAAACGTCCCTTAAGGTTGTAGCACCCTCGGCCAATGAAACTAGTCAGCAACGCAACATCCCTTCCGTCACTGTAAGGCCACCATTTTCCGCACCACCGGCAGTATCTGTGCAGGTTTCTTTGCCAGCCAAAAGCAGTCAGGGTCAGGGAATCACCAGTTTTATAGGAGGAAATATTGCATCTAGGGCACCGGCGGAAACAATACCGTCTCCAACCGTCTCTCAGTCTGCCATGTCCACCGGCACACCCGCAAGTTCCACGTTCTCCATCTCTCCAGTTCAGCTCACACTACATGAGACTCTGGTTAGGAAAAGGAAGTACTTATCCTCGCATCCGCGTACACAGGGTTTTAACGCCCACATAGCTAGACTAATCTCGTTAGAGATGATGCCCTACCGGTTAGTTGAAAGCGAAGCTTTCAAAGCCCTGATGGAGTACGCTGAACCACGATACGAGCTACCCAGTCGACACTTTTTTTCAAGAAAAGCCATCCCAGCCCTGCACCAGCATGTTAAACAGCGCATCGTCCATGCACTCAGGCAATCTGTGAGTACAAAGGTGCACCTGACTACAGATGCATGGACCAGTAGGCATGGCCAGGGACGTTATGTGTCCATCACGGCACACTGGGTGAATGTGGTGGATGCAGGGTCCACAGGGGACATCAATTTCGGGACAGTTGTGCCTAGCCCACGGTCTAGGAAACAGTTGGCTGTAGGCGTTCGCACCCCCTCCTCCTCCTCGTCCTCCTGCAGAAGCTACAGCTCTTCCACAGACCGCAGTCGGCCAACCACTCCATCGGCAGATGACACTGTTGCACACCAGTTGTCCCATTATGGGCCAGCTACTGGCAAGCGTCAGCAGGCTGTATTGGCTATGAAGTGTTTGGGCGACAACAGACACACCGCGGAAGTTCTGTCCGAGTTCTTGCAACAAGAAACGCAGTCGTGGCTGGGCACAGTAGATCTTGAGGCAGGCAAGGTAGTGAGTGATAACGGAAGGAATTTCATGGCTGCAATCTCCCTTTCCCAACTGAAACACATTCCTTGCCTGGCTCATACCTTAAACCTGGTGGTGCAGTGCTTATTGAAAACTTATCCTGGGTTCTCCGACCTGCTCCTCAAAGTGCGTGGACTTTGCTCACATATCCGACATTCGCCTGTACACTCCAGCCGTATGCAGACCTATCAGCGGTCTTTGAACCTTCCCCAGCATCGCCTAATCATAGACGTTGCAACAAGGTGGAACTCAACACTGCACATGCTTCAGAGACTGTGCCAACAGAGGCGGGCTGTTATGTTTTTGTGGGAGGATACACATAGACGGGCAGGCAGTAGGATGGCAGACATGGAGTTGTCAGGTGTGCAGTGGTCCAAGATACAAGACATGTGTCAAGTCCTTCAGTGTTTTGAGGAATGCACACGGCTGGTTAGTGCAGACAACGCCGTAATAAGCATGAGCATCCCCCTAATGCGTCTGCTGATGCAAAGTTTGACGCACATAAAGGATCAGGCGTCTGCACCAGAGGAAGAGGAAAGCCTTGATGACAGTCAGCCATTGTCTGGTCAGGGCAGTGTACAGGACGAGGTAGCGGGCGAAGAGGAGGTGGAGGACGAGGAGGATGATGGGGATGAGTATATTTTTAATGCGGAAGCTTTCCCGGGGGCACTGGAAATTGGTTGCGTGGCAAGGCCGGGTTCTGGTTTTTTGAGGGACACAAGTGACGTAGATTTGCCTGAAACTGCCCCTCAACCAATCACAACCGGAGATTTGACAACTGGAACTTTGGCCCACATGGCGGATTATACCTTACGTATCCTAAAAAGGGACACACGCATTACGAAAATGATGAACGATGACGATTACTGGTTGGCCTGCCTCCTTGATCCACGCTATAAAGGCAAATTGCAAAATATAATGCCACATGAGAACTTGGAACTAATATTAGCAACCAAACAATCAACTCTTGTTGACCATTTGCTTCAGGCATTCCCAGCACACAGCGCACGTGATCGTTCTCACACGAGCTCCAGGGGGCAGCAGACTAGGAGTGTTAGGGGTGCACACATCAGAAGTGGCGTTGGACAGAGGGGTTTTCTGACCAGGTTGTGGAGTGATTTTGCTATGACCGCAGACAGGACAGGTACTGCTGCATCAATTGAAAGTGACAGGAGACAACATTTGTCCAGTATGGTTACTAACTATTTTTCATCCCTTATCGATGTTCTCCCTCAACCGTCATTCCCATTTGATTACTGGGCATCAAAATTAGACACCTGGCCAGAATTGGCAGAATATGCATTGCAGGAGCTTGCTTGCCCGGCAGCAAGTGTCCTATCAGAAAGAGTATTCAGTGCTGCAGGTTCAATATTAACCGAAAAAAGGACTCGTCTGGCTACCCAAAATGTTGACGATCTAACATTCATTAAAATGAACCACAACTGGATTTCAAAATCTTTTGCCCCACCTTGCCCGGCCGACACCTAGCTTTCCTATGAAAAGCTCTTGCCTGTGAATTACTTTTCTAATGTCTAATTTGCTGCAGCTGATTGTACAGCATATGACATGTTTACACCTCCATAAATGGCCAAACTCACCACACGGGGCCGTGGTATCGCGACTTGGCGCAAGCACCCGTGAGACTGCTGTTTGTCTGAAGAGGTGGGTGTGCTCGCTTTTGGTTGACGGCATTGCTACTGGGTCCCTCATAGTACAATGTAGTGTCTCTGGCGGTGGTGGTGCGCACCCAACGTCAGACACACCGTTGTAACATGAGGGGCCCTGGGGCGGTCCCGCCGGCCACAAGAGAGTTCCCCCTCCCCCAGCTCAAACTGTGCTCTACCACGTGCAAAATTATGTCGCACAGCTCCACCAATGTTTAGTCTATTCGCTGACATCATTCAATGTCTGGCACTGACAATACAAATTTGTAGACATCTATGATGCTACTTAAAGTAGTCTGTGTCAGTGTCCTATATTGGCACCATTAAATAGTTACTGCCAAATTACTATGTCAGAAACTCAGCAGATGAGCCCACCCCTGTACCTAAGTATGCCACCTTTTTTTTTTTTTGGGTTGTTTTGCGAGACATTAACATCTATTTATATTTTGGGAGTACTGGGACAGACACTCCTTGCAATACTCCTCCACTGACCACAATGCTGCCTGCCTGTGTATCCATGTAACTGATGTAAAACTGCCTTGAGCCTATGTTTTGTTATTTTAGGCCTTTGATAGCCTGTCTGCGGTCCCTACTTTAAATACTCCTCCATTGACAACAATGCTGCCTGTGTTTTCAATTTAACCTATTTTAAACTGCCTTGAGCCTATGTTTTGTTATTTTAGGCCTTTGATAGCCTGTCTGCGGTCCCTACTTGCAATACTCCTCCTCCGCTGACCACCAAGCTGCCTGTGTATCCATGTAACCTATTTTAAACTGCCTTGAGCCTATGTTTTGTTATTTTAGGCCTTTGATAGCCTGTCTGCGGTCCCTACTTTAAATACTCCTCCACTGACCACCAAGCTGCCTGTGTATCCATGTAACCGATGTAAAACTGCCATGAGCCTATGTTTTGTTATTTTAGGCCTTTGATAGCCTGTCTGCGGTCCCTACTTTAAATACTCCTCCACTGACCACCAAGCTGCCTGTGTATCCATGTAACCAATGTAAAACTGCCATGAGCCTATGTTTTGTTATTTTAGGCCTTTGATAGCCTGTCTGCGGTCCCTACTTTAAATACTCCTCCACTGACCACCAAGCTGCCTGTGTATCCATGTAACCGATGTAAAACTGCCATAAGCCTATTTTTATATTATTATTTGTATTTTAGGCCTAGGAAGCCTGTCTGCAGTCCCTAATTCAAGTTGTCCTCAAATGAATAAAGCTGAGCTTCTACCTTCTGCCTCTCATTAACTGCTGTTTTTTTTTTAAAAAAATGGTGTTTAGGGCCTACTAACGGTTTCTGCCCCTCCCTGGTGTTGCCCTCAACTGAATACAGCTGAGCTTCAACCTTCTGCCTCTCATTAACTGGTGTTTTTTTAAAAAACAAAATGGTGTTTAGGGCCTACTAACGGTTTCTGCTACTCCCTGGTGTTGTCCTCAACTGTATAAAGCTGAGCTTCAGTCTTTAGGCTTTTGGCCTATAGTAGCAGATATTAAACTGCATTTGGCCTACTAGTGTGGTTGGGCCCTTAAAACAGTGTCTGCTGCTCCTGGGTTTGCTACTCCACTGAACAAAGCAATGCCGCCTGTTTAGTCCTGTTACCAATTTTGAACTGCATTTAGCCCACTTTATTCTTTGGGCCCATATCTGTTTCCCCCTCATCCTGCCCATTGCCCAGCCAGTGATAGATGAGTCTGCTGGTACATTGACCCATAATGCAACATTCCCGTGCACGCTACACTGCAAGATTGTGACCCTGCTGAAAGTCAGGTCCCCCTTCCCGCATAAAATACCACCTTACACGGGGACAAAGAGGAAGGTGCAGATGAAGGTGCAGGTTCCTTCATCAGGTGGGGGGAGGAATACTCGTTGGCGACGTCACTGCCACAGGGCCCCTCAAAGTACACAAAAGTGTTGCTACCGGTGGGAGGCACCCCCGCCGTGCAAACACACCGCTGTACTTTGATCGGTGACTACCCAGATAACGGTGCAGCTACGACACTTAAGTAAGCCCACCACAAAGTCCATCCCAACCATCTCCCAGGGCCTGTCTGCCACTGGCAGGGGGTAAAGTAGCCCAGCAGGCCGTTGCCGAGTAGACCGATTCTTGGCGCAGGAGACACATGCCTGAATATTATCCCCGACGTCACGAGCCATATGCGGCCACCAGTATGTTCTCGCCAGAAGCTCAAATGTCCTCTTGATCCCGAAATGTGTACCCTCCTTGGACAAAGGAGCCCAACAGAGAAACTCCGGTCGCAAATTTGATGGTACAAAAGCTTGCCCGGGGGAACAGACTCTAGTGAATCCGGAGCCACAGTTCTCAGGCTCTCAGAAGGGACAATAAGCCAAGGCTCCTCCTCCTCTGATGACACTACGGAGCGGGAGAGAGCGTCGGCACGAATGTTCTTCAACCTGGAGAAAAAAGTTAGGGTGAAATGGAACCGGGAGAAGAACAGGGACCATCTGGCCTGGCGAGAACTTTGCCGTTGGGCTGTCTATTAGTACACAAAATTTTTTTGGTCTGTAAAAACTTTAGGAGGTGTCTCCACTCTGAGAAAGCCAACTTCATGGCTAGCAACTCCCTGTCCACGATGGAATAATTCCTCTCCGCTGGTGAGAAGGTCTTGGAGAAGAAGCAAGGATGCTTCCGACCTTGAGCATCCTTTTGGAAGAGGACTGCTCCAGCACCAACGGATGAGGCATCCACCTCTATTATAAATGCCTTATCTACATCGGGGCGATGTAGGATGGGAGTGCTAGCGAAGTGTGACTTAATAGTGAGTAGGGCCTTGGAGACCTCCTCCGACCACAACTTGGGATTTGCTCCCTTCTTGGTGAGGGCAACCAAGGGAGCTACCAAAGATGAGAAGTGTGGGATGAACTGGCGATAGTAATTAATGAACCCCATAAAGCGCTGCACTGCTTTAAGAGAATGGGGTTCTTGCCAGTCCATTACAGCCTGTAGCTTGGCAGGATCCATAGCCAATCCCTGGTCAGAGATGATATAGCCAAGGAAAGGCAAAGACTCCTGCTCAAACACACACTTCAGTTTGCCCGTAAGAGGTCAAAAACTTTGCAAACATCTCTCTGATTGGAGTCAATATCTGGAGAGTAGATGAGAATATCATCCACATAGACTACGACCGAGGTGGTGAGCATCACCCGGAAGATGTCGTTCACAAAGTCTTGGAAAACGGCTGGGGCATTACAGAGTCTATCAAAGAGCTCAGATATCAAGGGCAAAGGATACTTATTCTTAAGTGATGGTGTTAAGACCCCAGTAGTCTATGCATGGACGTAGTTCTCCCCATATTGACAGCAGCATCAGAGGGGCTAAACGCCCACGATCAATGCTAGCAGGGCGTCACCTCTCATATTGAGTTGACACCCACATTTGATCGTGACGGTGCTTTGTGTGAGCTCATATGATCCCACAGCACTGTACATATATGGCGCATGTTGGGAAGGGGTTAAGAAAGAAGTGTGTAAAGACAGAAGACACAACCTTCAAAGAAATCATGCATTTTGGAAATTAAGAAAAGTAAACACTGAATCAGAAGGCAAACATTTTAATAAAATTCACAATACTAATAACAATACCACACACAATACAATACAACCACTCACCGATTCATCAAACCTACATACTAAAGATGACCTGCTAATAGTTGTTATCACATTTTACTGTCTTTATAAGTATAACAGCAGCTCTAGAATGTTGTCTTTATGTTGTTTTTTATCTATTTTGAAACACTACTGCTTTTGACAGAACAAACTTGACATTTAAGTCTGTCCTAAAATATTGTGCAAAGGGCAACAAGCTCAGAGTACAAAACCAGCACTAAAACTACATTAAAATTATGCAAAAGGAATCAATGAAGAAAGTAATGCAATAAAAGGAACAAATAATGTCATGTCAAATGCATACAGGTTGCTGGGGAGAGGATGTATGCCTACAAAAAAGTGCTGAATGATTGCCCACTGTCCTTAAAAGGTGATGAAATGATACCTATGGTGATAATTACAATCAGTTCCTTCTATAAAATCTTGCAATGGCTTTAAAATATAACACATTAAGTAGCAATGAAGAAAGTGTTTAAGTAGGAAAGATGGATATGCTTCTTAGACCAGCTAATTTTCCTTACTGCTCAGTTCACAGATCTGGGAGTATGACCTAGAATAATGGCCCAACAGACGGAACTTGATAACATTTCACCTGAGAAGAGCTGAGCTGACAAGTGTCCATTCAGTTTTTATTATATATAACAGTAAAGGCATAACAATCATTTCCAAACCATGAAATCTTTGAGATCTTTTAGAGCCACAATTACAAAAAATATATAATGTGACTCATTAGAAACACATATATAAGACACTTTATAAGCGTGTCCCGAGGAACACTCCGGTATAAAACATCAGAAAATATAAAAATAAGTATTTTGCTTATAAAAAAGAAAATACTGGAGAGATATCAAATGCAGACATTTTAACATTAAAAACAAAAACACATACAACAAAAAACTGGTACAGTACAAAAATTGGCCACCAGCTACAAAAACTTTCTCCTGCAAGTAGTTAACTGAAAGGTTTTTTTCAGTTGAAAACACAGATATGGCATCCACCGAGTGTTGTCCTGTCGCGTCTTCTTTATATTATTGCCAAGAAGCTGCAACTGAATAAAGCTGTGCTTCAACCTTATGGCTTTCGACCTACAGTATCAGATATTAAACTGCATTTGGCCTTCAACATTGGTTCCGGCCTACTAACGGTGTCTGCCCCTGCCTGGTGTTGTCCTCAACTGAATAAAGCTGAGCTTCCACCTTCTGGCTCTGATTAACTGCTGTTTTTTTTAAAATTGGCTGTTCCGGCCTACTAACGGTGTGTGCCCCTCCCTGGTGTTGTCCTCAACTGAATAAAGCTGAGCTTCCACCTTCTGGCTCTGATTAACTGCTGTTTTTTTAAAACTTTGGTTCCGGCCTACTAACGGTGTCTGCCCCTGCCTGGTGTTGTCCTCAACTGAATAAAGCTGAGCTTCCACCTTCTGGCTCTGATTAACTGCTGTTTTTTTAAAAAATTGGCTGTTCCGGCCTACTAACGGTGTCTGCCCCTGCCTGGTGTTGTCCTCAACTGAATAAAGCTGAGCTTCCACCTTCTGGCTCTGATTAACTGCTGTTTTTTTAAATATTGGCTGTTCCGGCCTATTAACGGTGTGTGCCCCTCCCTGGTGTTGTCCTCAACTGAATAAAGCTGAGCTTCCACCTTCTGGCTCTGATTAACTGCTGTTTTTTTAAAACTTTGGTTCCGGCCTACTAACGGTGTGTACCCCTCCCTGGTGTTGTCCTCAACTGAATAAAGCTGAGCTTCCACCTTCTGGCTCTGATTAACTGCTGTTTTTTTAAAAATTGGCTGTTCCGGCCTACTAATGGTGTGTGCCCCTCCCTGGTGTTGTCCTCAACTGAATAAAGCTGAGCTTCCACCTTCTGGCTCTGATTAACTGCTGTTTTTTTAAAAATTGGCTGTTCCGGCCTACTAACGGTGTCTGCCCCTCCCTGGTGTTGTCCTCAACTGAATAAAGCTGAGCTTCCACCTTCTGGCTCTGATTAACTGCTGTTTTTTTAAAAATTGGCTGTTCCGGCCTACTAATGGTGTGTGCCCCTCCCTGGTGTTGTCCTCAACTGAATAAAGCTGAGCTTCCACCTTCTGGCTCTGATTAACTGCTGTTTTTTTAAAAATTGGCTGTTCCGGCCTACTAACGGTGTCTGCCCCTCCCTGGTGTTGTCCTCAACTGAATAAAGCTGAGCTTCCACCTTCTGGCTCTGATTAACTGCTGTTTTTTTAAAAATTGGCTGTTCCGGCCTACTAACGGTGTGTGCCCCTGCCTGGTGTTGTCCTCAACTGAACAAAGCTGAGCTTCCACATTCTGGCTTTCGGCCTATTCTATCAGATATTAAACTGCATTTGGCCTACTAGTGTGGTTAGGCCCTTGAAACAGTGTCTGCTGCTCTTGGGTTTGCTACTCCACTGAACAAAGCAATGCCGCCTGTTTAGTCCTGTTACCAATTTTGAACTGCATTTAGCCTACTTTATTCTTTGGCCCTATATCTGTTTCCTCCTCATCCTGCCCATTGCCCAGCCACTACTAGATGAGTCTGCTGGTACATTGACCTAGACCACTACATTCCCCTTGTACTCTACACAGCCAGAATCTGACCCTGCTGAAAGTAAGGTTCCCCTTCCCGCATGTTATACCACCTTACACAGGGACAAAGAGGAAGGTGCAGATGAAAGTGCAGGTTACTTCATCAGGTGGGGGGGGGCATACTCGTTGGCGACGTCACTGGCACAGGGCCCCTCAGAGTACGCAAAAGTGTCGCTGCTGGTGGGAGGCGCCCCCGCCATGCAAACACACCGCCGTACTTTGAGGGGCCCTGTGCCAGTGCCAATGCGAACGAGTGGGCCCCCCCTGCTTGCTCAGGATCACAGCACTTGCAACGTTGAAATACTTACCTCTCCCTGCTCCACCACCGTGACGTAGTCCGCATTTCCTGGGCCCACGAAAAACTTGAGCCAGCCCTACTCCCCCCACAACTTTAGCCAAATGACCCCCAATTTCCTATGCCCAACTATTATTATATAGTTAATTAAGATTGACAAGCTTCAGAAACAAGAATGGATGTTTTTGGCATTAAAATGGGCACTGTAGGTGTTTTCCTGGCCTCCACTCACTGCCGACTATGCTTCCCCATTGACTTGCATTGGGTTTCGTGTTTCGGTCGATCCCCGACTTTTAGCGATAATCGGCCGACTGCACTCGACTCGACTCTGGACAAAGTCGGGTTTCACAAAACCCGACTCGATCTTAAAAAAATGAAAGTCGCTCAACCCTAGTTGGTACCCCTCGTTTAATGACAGAAAAACTCACAATGGTCACAGAAATAACTTGAATCTGACAAAAGTAATAATATATAAAAAAAATCTATGAAAATGAACAAATGAAAGTCAGACATTGCTTTTCAACCATGCTTCCACAGAATTTTTTTTTTTAAATAAAACTTATGAAATAGGCCTGAACAGAAATTATGGTACCCTAAATTTAATATTTGTTGCACAACCTTTTGAGGCAATCACTGCAATCAAACGATTCCTGTAATTGTCAATGAGACTTCAGCAGTTGTCTCGTGTTTGAAGATTGCCTTTTCCAGACAGCATGTTTCAGCTCTTTCCAAAGATGCTCAACAGGATTTAGGTTAGGGCTCATAGAAGGCCACTTCAGAATAGTCCAATGTTTTCCTCTTAGCCATTCTTGGGTGTTTTTAGCTGTGTGTTTTCGGTCATTATCCTGCTGCCACACCCATGACCTGCAACTGAGACCAAGCTTTCTGACACTGGGCAGCACATTTCTCTCTAGAATCCCTTGATAGTCTTGAGATTTCATTGTACCCTGCACAGTTTCTAGACACCCTGCGCCAGATGCTGCAAAGCAGCCCCAGAACATAACAGAGCCTCCTCCATGTTTCACAATAGAGACAGTGTTCTTTTCTTGATATGCTTAATTTTTCCATCTGTGAACATAGAGCTGATGCGACTTGCCAAAAAGTTCCATTTTTGTCTCATCTGCCCATAGGACATTCTCCCAGAAGCTTTATGGCTTGTCAACATGTAGTTTGGCACATTCCAGTCTGGCTTTTTTATGATTTTTTTCAACAATGGTGTCCTCCTTGGTCGTCTCCCATGAAGTCCACTTTAGCTCATACAACCACGGATGGTGCGATCTGACACTGATGTTCCTTGAGCTTGAAGTAGATCACCTTTAATCTGTTTAGAAGTTTTTCTGAGCTCTTTTGTTAACATTCGTATTATCCGTCTCTTTGATTTGTCATCAATTTTCCTCCTGCAGCCACATCCAGGGAGGTTGGCTACAGTCCCATGGATCTAAAATTTCTGAATAATATGTGCAGTTGTAGTCACAGGAGCATCAAGCTGCTTGGAGATAGTTTTATAACTTTTACCTTTAACATGTTTGTCTATAATTTTCTTTCTAATCTCCTGAGACAACTCTTTCCTTCGCTTCCTCTGGTCCATGTTGAGTGTGATACACACCATGTCACCAAACAGCACAGTGAGTATCTGTAGCCCTAAATACAGGCCCGCTCACTGATTCCAAGATTGTTGACACCTGTGATGCTAGTCAGTGGACACACCTTGATTTAACATGTCCCTTTTGTCACATTATCTTTAGGGGTACTATCAGTTCTGTCCAGGCCTATTTCATGAGTTTTATTTTTGTTAAATTCCGTGAAAAGCAATGTCTGACTTTCATTTGTTTATTTTCATAGATCTTTTATTCATTATTACTTTTGTCAGATTCAAGTTATTTCTGTGACCATTGTGGGTTTTTCTGTCATTAAACGAGGGGTACCAACAATTTTGACCACGTGTGTATAGATGTATGTAAGTAGGAGCTGTTCTGCTCTGACTAGCCGGACTATGTGCCCTTAATGTGACTGACTACCCTGAACCTTAGAGGACTGACCGTGTTCCTCTGAAGACACGGACCGGACAGCTGTGTTTGCTGTGTTATTTTTAAATACATTAATGTAGGCTCCGACCACTCGGCCCTGCTTGACCTATTTTTGGCTCGGGCTGGCCATTGTTCTATTTTTGGAGCCTGTAGGCCACGACGCTGTTGTTGATTCACATGCAAATGAGTTATCACCAGCTTTAGCCAACTTTACTGTAGAGCCAGGCAGAAAGCGACTGAGAGGGTGAGAGAGAGGAAGCACATGCAGGGAGGAAAAGGCACAGATACAAGACAAGGCTCGCACTTCCTCAGGGTGCTGCTGGCTGTGTCATTGTTCCTCTCACAGTGTAGCGGACATATTTATCCGTCTTCAGCTTTCTTTTCACGCTTTCATCCTCTTATTTCATGCTGCCTTTCATTCCTGAGACAGAGAACACCCCTAAAGCTCCAGCCTCCTGTTGCACCTGCTCTCAGGACAGGCAGCGGCTGTGATACTAGGCAGCTACTTGGCTCTTTGCAGAATCTGCAGCCACATCCATCAAGGGAGTGAGCACAGTAAATATGTGTATAAAAATGGAATAATTGTCAAAGTGTGTGAGTGCCTTCTCCTCCCCCTGTGGAGGAGTTAACACTGCTGAGGGGTCGCTTCCATGCAGAAGAGTGATGAAGCTTTCATGTGTCTGAACTGCACACAGTGACTGGAATATGCTGCAGACAATTTATGAGAGTGAATCATGTTTCTCCTCAGATGGGGTATCTGGTCGTGACAAGCTCCTGGCACCGCACAGAATGCATAGTATGATCAGCCCAGGTAAGGAGACCCTGCCGCATGATCTTATCGTAACTTATTATTAATGATTACCGCCATTTATGGGAATTTATGATTTTTCATCATCCTCTCTTTTTATTATATGGTTAAGCATAAAACCAATCTATTTTGCAACACAATGAATGAATATGTTTCTTGAGAGATATATATATCAGTGTGTGTGTGTATATATATATATATATATATATATATATATATATATATACATGCATATATTCATACACACATTCATATATATGTGTATATATATATACAGTATATATACATGTGTGTTGTATGTATGTATATATATACATATATATATATATATATATATATATATATATATTCACACACACTCACATACATATATATATGCTATACTATACTATACCCATAACGTTAATTACCATTATATCCTATAATCTCTCAGACTGACAGATGAGGTACAGGTGGTTTTGTCATTATGTACATGCATTTCTGATCGTCATGTGTTACCTTCTTCTATTATACCTGAGAGTTCATACACTGCAGCCCCGAACACTAAATAATGAGTCAGCTCTGCTACATCTGTATATATGAAGCAATTAGTTGATATTGAAGTTATTTTTGCAATGGATGGTACTAATTCTGAGAATGTTACTAGTCCGCGTGAGTCGGACACACACTTTATACTTACTACAGATAGTGCTGGTGGTGTAGGCCTTGTAATCCCTTATCATATCAGTTGCCTCTGGTGAGGTGGGATAGCCACTGTTTGCCATCTGACCTCACCATACAGTATCGGTCTGTCATCTACTATTATACTGCTGTGTATGTGACGACTATGTACTATATGCTGCAGCATACATAGTGCCCATTATAGTGGTTCCACCTCACTTCCCTCTGTAATGAGCAATGTGTGCTTATTTCATCCTTCATTCTCCCTTATTCACCTGCCTCATGTTATTACACTGTATGAAGAGCCCAAAGTCACGTTGCTCGTACTGATGGCTGCCAGTGCTGACTAATATACAAGAGTAACGTGAGATCGTCGGAGTGATATTTACGTGGTGTTTTAGATTAGTATTATTAGGACTTCATTTCTCGAATTCCATTAAGCTTCTTCAAATGATTCATTGACTCTATGACCATAGGTAAATGTTCTCACACTGTAATCTAGAGGAAGAAGGGCTGGAAAATACTCCGGTAAAGTCTAATATCTGATCTCAGAAACTACTCCTCAATATCTACTGTGATTCCCTTATTGTGGGTTTTCCATTTTTGCAGAGTAAAATTCATGTGAGTATAGTATGGTATTATGTGAGTAAAGGTAAACCATGGACCACAGTGATAAATACTCATTCCCATCATGGAGATACATTCTGTACCTTTCTTACTGGCTTCCAACCTTACCTTAGCTTTATGTACATCAATGCAAAATCTGATATATTTACGCCTGCTATTATATCTTAAAGGGATGTGTTCTCGACAGGATTGTACAACTCTTAACTCTATTTTCGGTGCCGTTTTTCTATATAGTAATGAGAAATTATTATGGGGCAGATTTATTAACCCCTTCACCCCCGGAGCTTTTTCCGTTTTTCCGTTTTCGTTTTTCGCTCCCCTCCTTCCCAGAGCCATAACTTTTTTATTTTTCCGTCAATTTGGCCATGTGAGGGCTTATTTTTTGCGGGACGAGTTGTACTTTTGAACGACATCATTGGTTTTAGCATGTCGTGTACTAGAAAACGGGAAAAAAATTCCAAGTGCAGTGAAATTGCAAAAAAAGTGCAATCCCACACTTGTTTTTTGCTTGCCTATTTTGCTAGGTTCACTAAATGCTAAAACTGACCTGCCATTATGATTCTCCAGGTCACTACGAGTTCATAGACACCTAACATGACTAGGTTATTTTTCACCTAAGTGGTGAAAAAAAATTCCAAACTTTGCAAAAAACAAAACAAAACAAAATTGCGCCATTTTCCGATACTCGTAGCGTCTCCATTTTTCGTGATCTGGGGTCAGGTGAGGGCTTATTTTTTGCGAGCCGAGCTGGCGTTTTTAATGATAGCATTTTGGTGTAGATACGTTCTTTTGATCGCCCGTTATTGCATTTTAATGCAATGTCGTGGCGACCAAAAAAACGTAAATCTGGCGTTTCGAATTTTTTTCTCATTACGCCATTTAGCGATCAGGTTAATGCTTTTTTTTAATTGATAGATCGGGCGATTCTGAACGCGGCGATACCAAATATGTGTAGGTTTTTGGGTTTTTTTATTGATTTATTTTGATTGGGGCGAAAGGGGGGTGATTTAAACTTTTATGTTTTTTTTATTTTTTTCACATTTTTAAAAACTTTTTTTTTTTACTTTTGCCATGCTTCTATAGCCTCCATGGGAGGCTAGAAGCAGGCACAGCCCGATCGGCTCTGCTACATAACAGCGATCATCAGATCGCTGTTATGTAGCTAAAATGCAGGTGTGCTGTGAGCGCCGACCACAGGGGGGCGCTCACAGCCACCGGCAATCAGTAACCATAGAGGTCTCAAGGACCTCTATGGTTACAATGGAGGAGCATCGCCGACCCCCGATCATGTGACAGGGGTCGGCGATGCGCTCATATCCGGCCGCACGGCCGGATGCGGTAGTTAAATGCCGCTGTCTGCGCTTGACAGCGGCATTTAACTAGTTAATAGCGGCGGGTGATCGCGATTTCACCCGCCGCTATTGCGCGCACATGTCAGCTGTAAAAAACAGCTGACATGTCGCGACTTTGATGTGCGCTCACCGCCGGAGCGCACATCAAAGCGGGGGTCCCGACATGTGACGTACTATACCGTCACATGTCGGGAAGGGGTTAAGACTGTCGATTTATATGTCTGTTCATAAAAAGAAGTGCACTGGAGTGAATTTCACCATTATTTCCTAAATTAATTTATCTCTTAATAATTTGGCTCATTTGAAATTATCTGAAAGACAGAAAATAAAATCTAAGTCTGCCGTGTGTGAGCGTAACTATCTCAAATGCTCCATTTTCTGTTTGTAAAAAATCTGTATTAAACTGTGATACCACACCCACTTTATTCATAACCACGCACAGTTTTTCACAGTTTTTGCAAGTATGCCCATAAACCTGACATTATTGCACTATTTCGCTGCACATGATCATATTTGTAGCAACAATTTTAGTGACAATTTATTCCAAAGAAAAACTATTACATTAATGACTTGCCATCCCCATGGCTACATGCACTCAGGGAGTATTTGCCCAATCCAACATCGGTGGGTGAGAATTTCACTGCTAAATTACAGCAAATTACATAATGTAAATCTTTCAATGATGACTTACAAAATTGACTCATAAACCATATAATATAAAACCCACAAAGTACCATACATCAAAGTGACAAGTGTATAGATATGAAGTACCAACGCAGCAGCCTCTCTTCTCCCCAACGAACGTTTCGCTTGTGCTTCTTCAAAGGACACAATCATCAATGCATTGCATGGGTGAAATCTTCGATCAATTTTGTAAAAAGAAATACTGACGTGCTGTGGATTTAAAAATCTGCACTGCATATGAATTTACATGCAGAAAATGTCTACAACGTGAAGATGAAGTTTGTTCCTGGCAAATTTGCATGGCAAATTTGCAACTAATGTGCAACGCGTGCAAGTATACTTGATCTTTTGGCTTAAAGCTTATTCACTCCTTATACTAATTTATTTGCTAAGAACCATTGACTTATTTTATGGCACACCAGTTGTGGGTTTTCCGAGATTATTGAAATATTGGCTTGTATATTAGCAAATGTCACAATATCTTGTTCTCAACGCAATGCATTTGTTAGAGAAAAAAAACAGTTAAAACAAGTTATTTTGGCTGAGAAATTCTCTACAGCTTCAGGGTATGTTCCCATGGTCAGTAAACGCTGCAGGTAAGATGCTACGTACATCTGCAACGTCCAACCCGCAGCTGCTAGATGTTACAGCATAGTGTATAGAATTTCAAGAAATCCCATCTCCGCTATGCGTGCACCAGCGCCCGCCGCTTCCCTGCAGAGATGGACATGCGGCGCGTCTTTCAAGACTACAGCATGTCTATTTAGCTGGCGGAGCCGTGAGATAAATTTCACCCGTACAATGTATTGGGCTTTGTGATTCTGCACGGTTCAGTGACCATTATCTGGTGGGAATGGGTGTTTTCCTCTGTTTATATATTATAGCCTCAACTCCCTGATGAAGCTAGTCACCTGGTGAAACATGTTGGGGAGTATTAAGAGCTTGGTTTGGTGCTAGTCAGTGTGTCTACGGGTCACTTTAAAACCAGATAATATAGGTAACGGCGGCACCAATATATCCTTACCCTTAAAAGAATACACTGGTGTTAGGACATTGAATGCAACTATGACCCTAATAGAATAAGCAGTATCCTTATGTTCACAGACATACACTGACTATGCAGATTTTAAACGTTTTTTCCTTTACATAGTCTTATTAAAAGTTAATTTTTATTGGTCTTTAGTTAGGGTTCAATTGCCTTTTGGCATCTTGTTATTAATTCCTCTGCACAGGTTATAGAGCCTATAAAACCCTCAACTTGTCTAGTCACGCTCGGACTGGCCCACAAGGGAACAGGTAAATTCCCCGGTGGGCCCCTGTGCAGGTGTACTATGTACAGATTAAAGGAGAATCTCATCATTCATCCAACAAACGGCCCAGTTTATTATTATATAGAAGCAGAGGGTAATATAATATAGGTTTGTAGCTGAACATTGAGCCCCCAGAGTCAATATTACTGGTGGGCCCTTGCCCCAGTCCGACACTGTCTAAGTCTATTGTTGCCTATGATTGATATATCTACCGTAAAACATATTTTTAAATGCTCAGGCTATATGATCACCCCATGATTATACAGTATATAGAAAATATAACAATACAAAAAATGTCTACACTCAGAAAATAAAAACTGATTGTAAAATAAATATGCATCAATATAAGGTGTTAATTAAGAAGAAAATGTAAAAAGTCTATTTGATCCATTCCTTTAACACACTTTTAGATAATATCTGAGAACACTTCACCTTTTCCATAGTTCCTGCCCCTACAGATCTATAAGGTATTAGCCTTCCTTTAAAGTCACGAAAAGCTGAAATATGATAAGAACACAGTGTTCACACTAAATGGTGCATCATGAGTTTACTTTACCTCCATATCCTGTTCTCTCCGTAGATGGCTATGTGAGTTATTACACCATTAGTGAGTACTGTATACAGCCCCGAATGTATATTTCTCCTTGTTTTCCCTAATTAGAAATATATCATGTAATGTTTTGTGATTTATAAATGTGTTTTTTCTCTTGTTTATCCTCGAATTGTTGATTTATTGATGGAAAGGTGGAAGGTAAATCAAACACAAGTGCTCGGTTACTTCTATTACAGCATCATATATTAGCGCTGTCCAGGTAGAGCCACGGGGCAGCCATGTTGACAGCCACACAACATTTAGTATATAAACAGCAATTAGTATGGCGAGCATTATGTGTGACTGGGGATGATAGATGATGTAAAATAGGGACCATAGGCTAAAATTCAATTTATTAAAGGCCAAAGTCAACCCAAATTGCCAGGAAGTGAGTGATTTTTTTTAGACTTCCTTTTCTTATCTTTTCTCCGTGTCCTTATGTCTCAGGTTTACCAAATTTATTCTTACAGTCGTCTGATTAACCATGTAAGGGCCATCGATGTAATGGCGGCTCTCAATAGATCACCTCGCTCTATTATGGAGCTTTAGTCATAGTTGTGGAAAAATTTGGTGACTTTTGCCATTTTAAATCGACCCTTGATCAACTCCAGCAACTTTTTGAAAAGTGGATAAATCTTTACCTGGAGAGAGTGTAGCCCATAATTTACACTACAAATGTAGTCGTAAGTTTTGACAGAAATGTAGTCCAGATGACTGGAGTACCGTATATACTCGCGTATAAGCCGACCCGAGTATAAGCCGACCCCCCTAATTTTGCCACAAAAAACTGGGAAAACTTATTGACTCGAGTATAAGCCTAGGGGGGAAAATGCAGCAGCTACCGGTAAATGTCAAAAGTAATAATAGATACCAATAAAAGTAAAATTAATTGAGACATCAGTAGGTTAAGTGTCTTTGAATATCCATATTGAATCAGGAGCCCCATATAATGCTCCATACTGTTCATTATGGCCCCATAAGATGTTCCATATTAAAATATGCCCCATATAATCCTGCATAAAGGTTAATAAAGGCCCCATAAGATGCTCCATAGACACATTTGCCCAATATAATGCTGCACAAATGCTGATTATGGCCCCATAAGATGCTCTATAAAGATATTTGCCCCTTATAGTGCTGCACAAACGTTATGGCCCTATAAGATGCTCCATACAGACACTTGCCCCATATGCCGTAGTGCCCTACAAACGTTAATTATGGCCCCATACAGACACGCCCCATATAGTGCTGCACAAACATTATGCCCCTATATAGTGCTGCAGAAACATTATGGCCCCATATAGTGCTGCAGAAACGTTATGGCCCCATATAGTGCTGCACAAACGTTATGGCCCCATATAGTGCTGCAGGAATGTTATGGCCCCATATAGTGCTGCACAAAAGTTATGGCCCCATATACAGGTCCTTCTCAAAAAATTAGCATATAGTGTTAAATTTCATTATTTACCATAATGTAATGATTACAATTAAACTTTCATATATTATAGATTCATTATCCACCAACTGAAATTTGTCAGGTCTTTTATTGTTTTAATATTGATGATTTTGGCATACAACTCCTGATAACCCAAAAAACCTGTCTCAATAAATTAGCATATTTCACCCGTCCAATCAAATAAAAGTGTTTTTTAATAACAAACAAAAAAACCATCAAATAATAATGTTCAGTTATGCACTCAATACTTGGTCGGGAATCTTTTGGCAGAAATGACTGCTTCAATGCGGCGTGGCATGGAGGCAATCAGCCTGTGACACTGCTGAGATGTTATGGAGGCCCAGGATGCTTCAATAGCGGCCTTAAGCTCATCCAGAGTGTTGGGTCTTGCGTCTCTCAACTTTCTCTTCACAATATCCCACAGATTCTCTATGGGGTTCAGGTCAGGAGAGTTGGCAGGCCAATAGAGCACAGTAATACCATGGTCAGTAAACCATTTACCAGTGGTTTTGGCACTGTGAGCAGGTGCCAGGTCGTGCTGAAAAATGAAATCTTCATCTCCATAAAGCATTTCAGCCGATGGAAGCATGAAGTGCTCCAAAATCTCCTGATAGCTAGCTGCATTGACCCTGCCCTTGATGAAACACAGTGGACCAACACCAGCAGCTGACATGGCACCCCACACCATCACTGACTGTGGGTACTTGACACTGGACTTCAGGCATTTTGGCATTTCCTTCTCCCCAGTCTTCCTCCAGACTCTGGCACCTTGATTTCCGAATGACATGCAAAATTTGCTTTCATCAGAAAAAAGTACTTGGGACCACTTAGCAACAGTCCAGTGCTGCTTCTCTGTAGCCCAGGTCAGGCGCTTCTGCCGCTGTTTATGGTTCAAAAGTGGCTTTACCTGGGGAATGCGGCACCTGTAGCCCATTTCCTGCACACGCCTGTGCACGGTGGCTCTGGATGTTTCCACACCAGACTCAGTCCACTGCTTCCTCAGGTTCCCCAAGGTCTGGAATCGGTCCTTCTCCACAATCTTCCTCAGGGTCCGGTCACCTCTTCTCTTTGTACAGCGTTTTCTGCCACATTGTTTCTTTCCAACAGACTTACCATAGAGGTGCCTTGATACAGCACTCTGGGAACAGCCTATTTGTTGAGAAATTTCTTTCTGGGTCTTACCCTCTTGCTTGAGGGTGTCAATGATGGCCTTCTTGACATCTGTCAGGTCGCTAGTCTTACCCATGATGGGGGTTTTGAGTAATGAACCAGGCAGGGAGTTTTTAAAAGCCTCAGGTATCTTTTGCATGTGTTTAGAGTTAATTAGTTGATTCATAAGATTAGGGTAATAGGTCGTTTAGAGAACCTTTTCTTGATATGCTAATTTATTGAGACAGGTTTTTTGGGTTATCAGGAGTTGTATGCCAAAATCATCAGTATTAAAACAATAAAAGACCTGACAAATTTCAGTTGGTGGATAATGAATCTATAATATATGAAAGTTTAATTGTAATCATTACATTATGGTAAATAATGAAATTTAACACTATATGCTAATTTTTTGAGAAGGACCTGTAGTGCTGCAGGAATGTTATGGCCCCATATAGTGCTGCACAAACGTTATGGCCCCATATAGTGCTGCAGGAACGTTATGGCCCCCATATAGTGCTGCAGGAATGTTATGGCCCCATATAGTGCTGCAGGAACGTTATGGCCCGATATAGTGCTGCAGGAATGTTATGGCCCCCATATAGTGCTGCAGGAATGTTATGGCCCCATATAGTGCTGCAGGAATGTTATGGCCCCATATAGTGCTGCAGGAATGTTATGGCCCCATATAGTGCTGCAGGAACGTTATTGCCCCATATAGTGCTGCAGGAACGTTATGGCCCCATAGATGCTCCATACAGACACTTGCCCCATTTGCTGCGATAAAAAAAAAATCACATACTCACCTCACCGTCGCTTAGGCCCCCGCACTTTCAATAGTCACCTGCTCCTCATTCCGGGCGCCGATCTGTCTCCAGCACTGACGTTCAGCAGAGGGCGCACACTGACCACGTCACCGCGCCCTCTGACCTCAGCATCACTGCTGGAGACAGATCGGCGCCCGGAACGAGGAGCAGGTGACTATCGCGCAGCGCTGCGCTCCCCTCCCCGTATACTCACCTGGTCCTGCCGCTGTGTAGATCCTGCTTCCCCGACGCCGCAGCGCTTCATCCTGTACTCAGCGGTCACATGGTCCCGCTGATTACAGTAATGAATAGGCGGCTCCACCCCTATGGGAGGTGGAGCCGAATATTCATTTACTGTAATGAGCGGGACCATGTGACCGCTGAGTACAGGAAGAAGCTGAAGCTGCTGCTGCCGGCGCCGGGGAAGCAGGGACCTGCAGGGACCGCGCCTGGACTAGGTGAGTATTTTTAGACAGCCCCCGCTCCCCCTCCCCTGCCGACCCCCGGTATGACTCGAGTATAAGCCGAGAGGGGCAATTTCAGCCCAAAAAAGTGGGCTGAAAATCTCGGCTTATACTCGAGTATATACGGTACATCTTTTACAGTGGTACGCGGAGCTGAAAGATGCGCTAAATTCATAAAGACTTGCAGGGCTTTTAATGAATGTACTGCATTTTACTCCACAGCCCCCTTCAGCGAGGCTGGTGCGTAATATGGGCCATTGAGTTTGCAGACTTAGCTTAGAGTCAAAACAAGAATTTGTTGAGGCTTAGTTGAACAGATTTTCTATTCTGGAGTATTGAATGATAACGCTATGAGCTTTTATAGTGAACATAGTCATGGGCGAACCCGTGGATGGTCGGGTCCGGTGGGTTCTGCCAAAATGTTTAAAAACACCACATTTTTAAAAAAAAGTTCAGCTCGGATACCAAAATGGACCAAGAACCGGACCCAAGTCAAATGAATGCTGTATGACAGCATAGGAAACAGTGTCTGTGACCTACGGTAACATTACACATTACTGCAGGTCATAGCGCGGAGGATCCCATGCTGTAAAACAGATGACAGCATGTGAGACATTCCAGCAGCTGTGACTGACGGTAAAAAAGGTTTTGTCTGCACTGATTAGCAAAAGTAAAGGGGACCCCACACTTTTTTTATATTATGTATTTATTTATTGCACAAGTACCGGCTGATGAATACCCTCATCATCATACACCTGCTCTCACTACTATCAGCGAGACCAGGTGTATGATGATTAAAGTAGTACACTCATCAGCTGATGCCTGTGACTGGCGGTAACCTTTTTACCGCCAGTCACAGCTGCTAGCTCACATGATGTCATCTGTATGACACTGTGGAAGCTACAGCGATCTGACCGGTGGCAACGAACTTACCACTGATCAGTGCCGGTGTTTCCTGCACTGTCACACAGATATCAGCATGGGAACCCGAACAGTGGCACGGTCTTCAATGAGAAGGTTTTCAGTACAGACCCCGGAGCTTTACTGTTCAGGTTCGCCCATCCCTAGCTAATAATCAATAAGATTAAAACAAATTCAAGTATGCCTGCTTCTCATATTAGGCGTTACAGTATATTAATCTATAATCTTAAGGCCCCCAAACACATTAGACTAATGTCAGCCAAACCTACCAATATCGATGGGTTTGGCCAACAGTTTTATGCATATGGGGGTGCTGTACAACTGATGGCCAAGGGTGAACTGATCGTCAAGAGAGATGTCAATCTCGCATGTCAGATTTCTCATTGTTCTCCCAAAGATAAGCCACTGGCTGTTGTGTCAATTGGCAGCTTTCACGTAGAGAACACAGGATCACACTGCTGTATGAGTGATCCTGTGTATGGGAGAGTTGGCTGAAATGGCTGTCAACTGAAGCAGCACTCAACCAACAGCCATCTGATGTGTATGGCAAGATCCTATCCCAATATGTAATAATATTAGCAAATACCTCCAATTAGAAATGTAGTATAGTCCTTCTGATTCGCTAGGTCACTTACCCCATGTGCGGGGCGTTGCGGTAGCTTATCCATGGTTACAACCACTAGCAACTATCTGTTATTATATGAGTGGTCGTAAACATGGATAGCTAAGCTACTGCAATGTCCTGCACATTGGATAAGTGACAAAGCGAATAAGAAGAACTATACTATATTTCTAATTGCAGGTATATGCTATTATTATTAAACCTACTACATATTGGGATAGGATCTTGGAGATGGGAATACCCCTTTAAGTCTCTTGTACTTTCAACAGTCAGTCCCTTTTATTTTAAGGGTTTTAAGAAAAGTTATAATGACGAAACTAGTTGGTACCCCCCAATAAATTGCTCCCAAAACCCCTGAGTAAGAATGTGGATAGCATATTCTGATTAAATACACCAAATGTACATACACAAAGCTATACATACAGAGACCCAGCATATGTGGTTTTATCCATTAACCTTTTTAGTTAAAAAGGCTTATAAAGAAAAAATTCTATGAAATATCAAGTGTCCCCTAACTGCTACACCAACCAACTCATTTTCTTTATGTTTTAATATTGTGTTGTGATCGAATTTTAATAATGTGTTGTGATCGAATTTCTAAATACATTACACCAAAACACCCCAGGGCTATGATCATAAATGTTCTGCACCTATATAAAACACAGGAAGAGGAAAGGGACATGGTGTCCACCCCCTGGGTTACACGTACCAGATGTGACAACTTAGGCTATATATTACTAAGATGAAAAGTTCTGTCTTCTGATAGATGTCCAGTCACTGTCAATGTAAGATAACTGCAGTCAGTGCAAGCTTACTGAAAAAAACACGAAATATATGGTTTAAGAGAAGAAGCAGAAACTTTTTTCATAAGTGTCTACCTGGAAATGCAACATTTTCAGGACACGGTGGTATTGTGAATGACATTTAAACTGAAAAGTTCCGATTTAAAAAAAAAAAAATGAGACATTTTATTCTGAGTAGTTCTGGTTGTCACGTGGTCAAGAAGGAGATAAGCTTCCAAATATTTGCTCATTGTGCATTTTGATGTGCACAACATTCATTCCTAAACTGGCTCCCATAATTACTGCTTTGCTTTCCTCAATTTTTTACTAAAAAGGCTTTTCCTATCAACAGGGTATTTGGAATCTGTAATCTAAGAGTCGTATAATTAGAAACACCTACACGGCAATGCTACACTAAAGCGGTAAAAATGCACAACATACCACGCATCTTTACAGAGATTCAAGTGAATTACCTTGTGAAAAGTATGATTAATCCATGTGTATTGTACTTAAAATAAGAAAATACTCTGCTACATTCGTAAAATGGCAGAACCATGCTGCGAGTGTCTACGATATTTGGATCACACGCACCTATATAAGTCCATGGGTGCATGTTAAGCATTGGACTTCCTTCGGATGTGATCCAAGTGCAGACAATGGAAAAGATGGAGAAATTACGTTCTCCATCTTCTCTGCACCGGTGCTGTGATTCTCTCATGCGAGCGAATCGGATCACCCTCAGATGACACTTGCATCAATCTGTGACAGAGTTTGAGCTGAGTGTCATTAGCATAATCAGTCCAATTCTTTTGCAAGAGAGAATCAACATTAGTGTGTACGTACCCTAATATTCATTTCTGCAACTTTTTGGTCCATTCTGAAAAGTGTAAATTAATGGTTAAAACATAATGTTGTTAAACGTCCCTTATATTTCTTATCATTAAGCCATTTTAATCTCAGTTCTCCATATAATGATTTTTTTTCTCTGTACAATGTGACCATATGATGTAATTTTTTTGGTTACTCTATTATGTATAATTGTACCTTTCTTGCCCTTTGCTATTTATGTGCACTCTGAGGTCCAATAAGGTTTTAGTTGTTTTTCATGGTATTAGATGAGGCTATATTTACAGTACAGGTAGTTCCTCCACAGTTGGAGTCCAGATGCCATATTAAGGTACATAACATCATAAAGAGTGGAGTTTCCTACTTAGGATCCCCATTTTTAGCTGTATTAGAGAGCCACTGACAATCTGCTTCCCTCCTTGGAGACAGAATGGCCACTATGTTGGGCTACAAAATGATATGAACTTTGCCAAGAAAAATCAGTTATTTCCTGGGTGTTGAATAAGTCAGACCATTGGCTGAATCTGAAATGGGATTGACTTTGTGATAAAATTTATCTTTATTCCCCCTCTACTCAATTTAAAGGCTATGGACCACTTTCACAAGGAGAAAGATATTTTTACAAGTTGCAGTCTGCAATTTTCATTCCTCCATTTATTTTCAGACCCCTTGATACGATGTTTGCAGCTTGAGCCAAGTTTCAGATTTTTCTTTCATGGGAGTGTCTCTTGAAGGAATATAGGCTGGATGGGAAGCCTTTCTGTATCCAGAGTGCTGCTGTCTTTACTTGTTTGATGAATTAGCATAGCTCTAATATTGTACTTGTTTCCTTTTCATCCTATTGATATTTTGCAGAATTCATGGTCTATTTTTATAATTTCTATGGCATTGAATTCTTATTCTAGTGGATTGTTTGCCCTTTTTAATATATTTTTATATTAATGTCTGTGGCATAATCTAACTTGACATTTTGGTGAGTTAAGAAGCACAAATCATACTAATTCAAGAAGCAATTTTCCATTGGTACATGGTAACTCTGAGTGGGTGCATGTATTTTTAGTGTCCTCATATTTGGAGCGGTACATAGACGTCTGGATAACTTCCTCTTCTGTTTTGTATCAGCTATGTACAAGATTTAGGTAGTATGCCGTGGACATACAATCACTTCTGGTTTGCATGTATATTATTTATAGTCGCATCTTATTATAGCAGTGTATAACTTCCCTATTCTTTGTAGTTCTGTATGTGCATTTCTTTCAAGCGTACAAAGCAAGGGCAGATTTCCTTGTTCTGAAAATGCACCTTGAATTTACAATTTCTTTATATTAAGCTATATTCAATTTTTAATTAAATAGAAATGTACAGTATACACACAGTACTTATTATACTGTACGTGCCATAAAAAGTGCTGAAACCTGAACAGAAACCATCAAGAAGATTCAATTAGATATTTTTAAAAACTCTCATGACCTTGAAAAGAAGCTATGACATCTACAAAATCACTGGGTAAATCTTTCTCTTCTGTAGTGTATAAGCTCTAATGGTCTGTGGGGTCCTCTCTTTTTCACCTGTAAAGTGTAAGCTCTTCTGGTCATTGAGGTTTTCTTTCTCCTCTCCACCATGTGTGCTTTCCATGGAATTTCAAGCTTTCCAGTATTGAAGTTTGTGCAAATTTAATTACTCCAAATCAGATTTTTGGGGAAAATTCAGCAAAGTCGTCCAATTGGAATTTGAAAAGAGCAGATCGATTTGTGTAATTCTGATCCAGGGTACAGAACCATGGTTTTGTGTTTATATAAGAAAATAAAGGGAACACAACACAGACAATAAAAATGCTACCAGGCCAGATGCCCAATGATCACACTAAAGATAAGCCATTCATTATTAAGTCACAGTTAAAGGGAGCCTGTCACCCCCCAGGCGTTTTTAACTAAAAGAGCCACCTTGTGTAGCACTAATGCTGCATTCTGTCAAGGTGCCTCTTTTATTTGGGGTCCCTTACAGCGCTGAAATATTTGTTTTTATAATTTGCCCGACATACCTGTAATCTGTCCGGGGGGCATGTATTTTCCCCCAGACACAAACGCCTCCCAGCCATCACTCATTTCCTCCGTGCACCGGGCGCAGCCTCCTCTGCAGTCATTTACGTCCCCGGCGCCTGTGCTGTAAGTCTTTTTTTCGGGCATGCGCAGTTTGCGCTGACCTTCGAATCGCATCACATGATGGGAACTTACAAAGCAGGCCCTGGGGATGTTAATGAAGGCACAGGAGTCGGTGCCCGGAGCACAAAGGAATGGAGTGATAGCTGGGAGGCATTTGTCTTTTCCTCCCGGACAGACTACAGGTATGGCAGGCAAATTATAAAAATGAATATTTCAGCATTGGAAGGGACCCCAAATAAAAGAGCCACCTTGACAGAATGCAGCATTAGTGCTGCACAAGGTGGCTCTTTCAGTTAAAAACGCCAAGGGGGGTGACAGGTTCCCTTTAAGTCCAATGACGCAAAGCTGAAGTGTTAAAAAGTAATAAAATAACACTCCCACATAGGGATGGGCAGATCGCTTTTTGATACTCTGGTCCAGCATCCATCATAGTGACACCTGGTTGGTAGGCCTGCAAATCTCTTACCTTCCTGCGTCTCCAGCCCAACATTTTAATTGTTGGGGCTGGCGAACCATCATCTATGCGGTGTGTTATGCCAGCCCTGACTGATGAAAAGCCTCAACAGGGATGCAGGAAGTTAAGAGATCTGCAGGCCTCCCATCAAGCCACCAGGTACCAGTGACTTGGACGCTGGACCGGAGTCCCATAAATCAATCAGTTCATCTATATGTGTGATTATTATTTATTTACTTTTTAACACTTCAGCACAGCGTCATTGCACTTAAAAAGCTTCAATATGACTTAATAATGAATTGCTTATCTTTAGTATGATCAATAGGGGTTTGGCCCGGTTGCATTGTTCCAGTGTGCCATTTCTGTTGTGATTCGGTTCGTGGGCTCCCCCAGTGGTCTCTTGTGGTACTGGTGTCCTGCAAGCTTTGCCTTCTCAGTTCACCTGTTCCTATCAGGATGTGGGAGTATCCTATTTAACCTTGCTCCTCAGTCATTCTAATGCTGGCCATCAATGTATCCAGAGTGAGTCTGTTGCATGTTCCTGCTCCCAGTTTTCTGCTCAGCTAAGTTGGACACTTTAGTCCTTAAGTCTATTTTTGTATGTTTTGTCCAGTTTGCACTTATGTGAATCTCTGCAGCTGGAAGCTCTTGTTGGGCTGAAATTACCACTCCAGTGGCATGAGTTGTCACATGAGTTAAGGTAATTTCAGGATGGTGTTTTGAAGGGTTTTGCAGCTGACCGCGAAGTCCTCTGTTGTATCTTTCTGCTATTTAGTTAGCGGGCCTCTCTGTGCTAAATCTGCTTTCATACTACGTGTGTCTTTTCATCTGCTCTCACCGTTATTATATGTGGGGGGCTGCTATCTCCTGTGGGGACATTCTCTGGAGGCAAGCCAGGACTGTGTTTTCTTCTACCAGGGGTAGTTAGTTCTCCGGCTGGCGCGCGGCATCTAGAGACAACGCAGGAATGCCCCCTTGCTACTTCTAGTGTGGTGTGTAGGTTTAGCATCGCGGTCAGCTCTAGTTTCCATCACCCGAGAGCTTGTCCGTTTATTCTATGCTTCTGATGTTTCCTTGCCATTGGAAACCATAACAGTATGGCCAGCCCAAATGTTTAATCTATAGGCTAAAGCAGGAGAGAAAAGGAACTGTGTGAAACCTTTTTTTTTTTTTCCTTCCTCTGAAGTTGCACTCCAGCTATAATTGCAGTCTCCTGTTTTCCTCTCCTCTTAACCCCTGAATGGCTCAGACTTTATCTGATGAAATATGGATTCCCAGAGTCTGGCTACCAATTTGTATAATCTTGCCTCTAAAGTTCAGAATATACAAGATTTTTTGTTACATGCTCCTCGGTCTGAACCTAAAATTCCTATACCGGAGTTTTTTTCTGGAGATCGATCTTGTTTTCTAAATTTTAAATACAATTGTAAATTGTTTCTTTCGCTGAGATCTCATTCTGCTGGAGATCCTGCCCAGCAAGTAAAAATTGTTATTTCTTTACTGCGGGGTGACCCCCAAAATTGGGCATTTTCATTGGCACCAGGGGATCCTGCGTTGCTCAATGTGGATGCGTTTTTTCTGGCTTTGGGGTTGCTTTATGAGGAACCAAATTTGGAGATTCAGGCTGAGAAAGCCCTAATAGCCCTCTCTCAGGGGCAAGATGAAGCCGAAATATATTGCCAAAAATTTCGAAAATGGTCTGTGCTTACTCAGTGGAATGAGTGCGCTCTGGCGGCAATTTTCAGAGAAGGTCTCTCTGATGCTGTAAAAGACGTCATGGTGGGGTTTCCTGCGCCTACTGGTCTGAATGAGTCCATGACAATGGCAATTCAGATTGATCGGCGTTTACGGGAACGCAAACCTGTGCACCAGTTGGCGGTGTCTTCTGAAGAGGCACCACAGAGTATGCAATGTGATAGCTTTCTGTCCAGAAGCGAACGACAGATTTATAGGCGCAAAAATCATTTGTGCTTCTATTGTGGAAATTCTACTCATGTTATATCAGCATGCTCTAAACGAACAAAGAAAGTTGATAAATCCTCTGCTATTGGCACTTTGCAGTCCAAGTTTATTTTGTCTGTAACTCTAATTTGTTCGTTATCTTCTATGGTTGCGGATGCGTATGTGGATTCTGGCGCCGCTTTGAGTCTTATGGATTGGTCCTTTGCCAGGCGCTGTGGGTTTGATCTAGAGCCTCTGGAAGTTCCTATACCTTTAAAGGGTATTGATTCTACACCATTGGCTAGTAATAAACCACAATACTGGACACAAGTGACTATGCGTATGACTCCAGACCATCAAGAGGTGATTCGCTTCCTTGTACTGTATAATCTACATGATGTGTTGGTGCTGGGATTGCCATGGTTGCAAACTCATAACCCAGTCCTTGACTGGAAAACAATGTCTGTACTAAGCTGGGGATGTCAGGGAAATCATGGGGACACATCTTTGGTCTCCATTGCTGACAGATTTATTTGCTCGCATTGAGGGGGCGAAGTGGTTCTCTAAGATTGATCTTCGCTGTGCGTATAATTTGGTGCGAATTAAGCAGGGGGATGAGTGGAAAACCGCATTTAATACGCCCGAGGGCCATTTTGAGTATTTGGTGATGCCTTTTGGTCTGTCAAATGCCCCTTCGGTCTTTCAGTCTTTTATGCACAATATTTTCCGTGAATATCTGGATAAATTTATGATTGTGTATTTGGACGATATCTTGATTTTTTCGGATGACTGGGAATCTCATGTTCAACAAGTTAGGAGGGTTTTTCAGGTTTTGCGGACCAATTCTCTGTTTGTTAAAGGTTCAAAGTGTGTTTTTGGGGTTCAGAAGATTTCTTTTTTGGGGTAAATTTTTTCCCCCTCTTCTATTGAGATGGATCCTGTGAAGGTTCGGGCTATTTGTGACTGGACGCAACCGACTTCTCTTAAGGGCCTTCAGAAATTTTTGGGCTTTGCTAACTTTTATCGTCGATTCATAACTGGTTTTTCTAGCGTTGTCAGGCCTTTGACTGATTTGACTAAAAAGGGTGCTGATGTTGCAGATTGGTCTCCTGCTGCTGTGGAGGCCTTTCGGGAGCTTAAGCGCCGTTTTTCTTCTGCTCCGGTGTTGTGCCAGCCTGATGTTTCTCTTCCTTTTCAGGTGGAAGTTGATGCTTCCGAGATCGGAGCGGGGGCGGTTTTGTCGCAGAAAAGTTCGGATTGTTCAGTGATGAGACCTTGTGCGTTCTTTTCTCGAAAATTTTCGCCCGCCGAGCGAAATTATGACGTCGGTAATCGGGAGCTTTTGGCGATGAAGTGGGCATTCGAGGAGTGGCGTCATTGGCTTGAGGGTGCTAAACATCAGGTGGTGGTCTTGACTGATCACAAAAATTTGATTTATCTTGAGTCGGCCAGACGTCTGAATCCTAGACAGGCGCGCTGGTCGTTGTTTTTCTCCCGGTTTAATTTTGTGGTTTCGTATCTGCCAGGTACTAAGAATGTGAAGGCGGATGCCCTTTCTAGGAGTTTTGAACCTGATTCCCCTGGTGATTCTAAACCTACGGGTATACTTAAGGATGGGGTGATATTGTCTGCTGTCTTCCCAGACCTGCGACGTGCTTTACAAGAGTTTCAGGCAGATCGGCCTGATCGTTGTCCGCCTGGTAGATTGTTTGTGCCGGATGAGTGGACCAATAGAGTCATCTCGGAGGTTCATTCTTCTGCGTTGGCAGGTCATCCGGGAATTTTTGGTACCAGAGATTTGGTGGCTAGGTCCTTCTGGTGGCCTTCCCTGTCTCGGGACGTGCGTACTTTTGTGCAGTCTTGCGATGTTTGTGCTCGGGCCAAGCCTTGTTGTTCTCGGGCTAGTGGGTTGTTGTTGCCCTTGCCTGTTCCTAAGAGGCCTTGGACACACATCTCTATGGATTTTATTTCTGATCTCCCTGTTTCTCAGAAGATGTCCGTCATTTGGGTGGTGTGTGACCGCTTTTCTAAGATGGTTCATTTGGTGCCCTTGCCCAAGCTGCCTTCCTCATCTGAGTTGGTGCCCCTGTTTTTTCAGAATGTGGTTCGGCTGCATGGTATTCCGGAGAATATCGTTTCCGACAGGGGATCCCAGTTTGTGTCCAGATTTTGGCGGGCGTTTTGTGCCAGGATGGGCATTGATTTGTCTTTTTCGTCTGCATTTCATCCCCAGACAAATGGCCAGACGGAACGTACTAATCAGACCTTGGAGACTTATTTGAGGTGTTTCGTGTCTGCTGATCAGGATGACTGGGTCTCCTTTTTGCCGTTGGCTGAGTTTGCCCTTAATAATCGGGCCAGTTCTGCCACTTTGGTCTCCCCTTTCTTTTGCAATTCAGGGTTCCATCCTCGTTTTTCATCTGGTCAGGTGGAGTCTTCGGATTGTCCTGGAGTGGATACCATGGTGGATAGGTTGCATCGTATTTGGGGGCAGGTGGTGGACAATTTGGAGTTGTCCCAGGAGAGGACTCAACGTTTTGCTAATCGCCATCGTCGTGTTGGTCCTCGTCTTCGTGTTGGGGACTTGGTGTGGTTGTCCTCCCGTTTTGTCCCTATGAGGGTCTCTTCTCCTAAGTTTAAGCCTCGGTTCATCGGTCCTTATAAGATTTTGGAAATTCTTAACCCTGTGTCTTTTCGTTTGGACCTCCCAGCATCCTTTGCTATCCATAATGTCTTCCATCGGTCATTATTGCGGAGGTATGAGGTACCACTTGTGCCTTCTGTTGAGCCTCCTGCTCCTGTGCTGGTTGAGGGTGAATTGGAGTACGTGGTGGAGAAAATCTTGGACTCCCGTGTTTCCAGACGGAGACTTCAATATCTGGTGAAATGGAAGGGCTACGGTCAAGAGGATAATTCTTGGGTTACAGCTTCTGACGTTCATGCTTCTGATTTTGTCCGTGCCTTTCATAGGGCTCATCCAGATCGCCCTGGTGGTTCTTGTGAGGGTTCGGTGCCCCCTCCTTAAGGGGGGGGTACTGTTGTGATTCGGTTCGTGGGCTCCCCCGGTGGTCTCTTGTGGTACTGGTGTCCTGCAAGCTTTGCCTTCTCAGTTCACCTGTTCCTATCAGGATGTGGGAGTATCCTATTTAACCTTGCTCCTCAGTCATTCTAATGCTGGCCATCAATGTATCCAGAGTGAGTCTGTTGCATGTTCCTGCTCCCAGTTTTCTGCTCAGCTAAGTTGGACACTTTAGTCCTTAAGTCTATTTTTGTATGTTTTGTCCAGTTTGCACTTATGTGAATCTCTGCAGCTGGAAGCTCTTGTTGGGCTGAAATTACCACTCCAGTGGCATGAGTTGTCACATGAGTTAAGGTAATTTCAGGATGGTGTTTTGAAGGGTTTTGCAGCTGACCGCGAAGTCCTCTGTTGTATCTTTCTGCTATTTAGTTAGCGGGCCTCTCTGTGCTAAATCTGCTTTCATACTACGTGTGTCTTTTCATCTGCTCTCACCGTTATTATATGTGGGGGGCTGCTATCTCCTGTGGGGACATTCTCTGGAGGCAAGCCAGGACTGTGTTTTCTTCTACCAGGGGTAGTTAGTTCTCCGGCTGGCGCGCGGCATCTAGAGACAACGCAGGAATGCCCCCTGGCTACTTCTAGTGTGGTGTGTAGGTTTAGCATCGCGGTCAGCTCTAGTTTCCATCACCCGAGAGCTTGTCCGTTTATTCTATGCTTCTGATGTTTCCTTGCCATTGGAAACCATAACACATTTCCCCCTTAATGTTTACACAAGCACAGAACATCATCTAAAAAAGTGTCAATACCTGGTATTGCACCTCATTTCTTTTACTCATTCCCATTTATGGCCAATTCATTTAGGTGATCAGTAAAAGTTCCTGAGATTATCATAAAATTGCAACTCCTGGAGACCACTATCATTATCATCCTAACCTCTGAACTTATGTACCACAATGAATACATTTCATATAATTAATATTTTTGTATTAAAATATTCATCTTCAGCTTATATTCTTCTTAACTGTATGCTATGTTGAATACGGCTAAAGTGAGTAGGTTTTAGCTTTTATAATGCAAATAATAGAGATATTGTACCACACTAAAGACGCATGCAGATGGGCCGATCTCCACCAATTAACGAGCGTCAACTCAACTATATTAAAGCTGTTTGGCGCCCATATACTGACCTGTTGACACAGGCCAACAAGTACTAACAGGAACAAAACTATCATAAATATGATCCTTATTTCTCCATACAGCATCATGTTAGTGGCAGTACATCTGCTATTTACTGTCATGATCCAGACCGGGTTTTGAGTCCTGTCTTCCCTTTTCCAGGACTGATCATGTCAGGGATTAACTTTTCTCAGCCTCTGTCTGGTCTCAGGCTTGCTATTTAGCCTCGCTGTGTCCTGCAGATCATGTCAGTTACAGTTTCTGCCTAATGCTGCTGTAAGCTGACTCTGATTGCTCCAATTTGTTCTGCTGCGTTTGCTGTCTGAACCCGTGTATCTGTTCTCCCCTGTTCCCATCTTGACTCAGTGTTTCCCTTTAGTTTGCAGACTCCCTGGTTTTGACTTGGCATGTTTCTGTCATTCGTCTTTTTGCTTATCCTCTCCTGACTGTTACTGAACCCCTGGCTTGTCTCTGACCACGAGTTTGCTTATTCTTTTTTGTACTGCGCTACAGTCTAGGATTTGACCCTGCTTGTTTTGCCTATTCTGTGGCCACCTTTGGTAGCCTCTTTAGCTCTGTTTAGGTGCAGCACCTGCTTCCTCTCTTGCCATCTAGTGAGGCCTGCACCTACCTGCATTGCAGCAGCATGACATTTACTAAGGGCGATGTGCTGCCAATATTAATGATTATGGTGCCAGCATAAAAGATCCAGTCACCCTTCAATCGAGCAAATGCTCATTCGAAAGGTGATCGCCTGTATGTATACACAGACTAATAATCTGGAACAGGCGTTTTTTATGAATGCTTATTCACTGATTCTAAACCTTAAAGGGGTTTCCAGGACTTTGTATTGAGTGTCTGGGCTAAGCATAGATCATCATTATCAGATCATTTTGTGGGCGACAACCAACAACCCCGCCAATAAGCTGTTATTTTGGTGTTGACAACAGCTGGAAGTGATCAGTTGTGGGTGAAACTACACAGTTTCATCAACTTTATAGTGGCCGCAGCATGGTACTGCACATCCATCCCTTTTTGAATGAATAAGGGGGAATCTGTAGTACCCAGCTGCTCCCAATATACACTTGACAGAGTTGTGCTATGCAGCTTTGTACCTGATCACTTCCAGTCACCACTGACACCAAGAACAGCTTATTGGCAAGGGTGCCAGGTGTTACACTCCCACCGATTTGATATTGATGGCCTATCCATGGATAGTCCATCTACTGTATATCAGGACTGGATAACCCCTATAAATTACCTTCCTTGTGTAAGAGATGATGATCAAACAAGAAATTCTTCGTACAATTCTAGTTTTTACAATCAATACCCATTCAAAATATGTCCTCCAATTAAATAATACATGAAAATTCATAGTAAAGTAGAGGGACAGTCAATTGTAAGAATGGTCGTTAATACAAAAACCTGAATGTTGAAACATAAATGTAAGCAAAAGTGCTCCAATCTACTTGCTATATTGTCAATCAATTCCTCATCATCACTTATTAAGGGCAATTTATTGGAACATAAAAAAATAAGTCATTTTTCTGCTATTTATATAAGCCAGTGCTTAGTGTGATTTCCACATGATTTCTGAGATGAAGGTATTGTTGAAGTACAATGAATTCTTTCTGCTAACCTTCCAGTAGAACAATCGCCCTTTGTTCTTCCCTCTTTGTGCTTACACATGCTCATACTGTTCTTTGCAGTCATCATTTATATAAATAAGTGATTATTTTAAGGTGCAGTATCCTCCATGTGAAGTCATTTTTGTTACATTTGTGTGATTTTTGCTATTTTGGATGTCTGTAGTGATTGGCTCAGTTGTTTTAATCATATTCATGTAACTTTGTACCTTCAAATTAACAACTATGCATTGTGAAATGTGAAGTACTGGAACAGGGAGTCAATAAGAAGGATTATATACGTACAAGTAGCTTAGTTGTTCCCTCACAAAGCATTCTAAAAATCTTTTACCTGCCTAAGGCTAGTTTCACACATCTTTTTTTTTTCTCATTCATGAAAAATGGTCCATGTTTTTTTTCACTGCGCTGGACCCATTTTTGGTCCATGTGTCAGGTTATACAATCCTTGTCTCATCGTTTTTTTCAAATGAAAAAAGAAAATTGTTAGCTTCTCCCATTAAACAATAAAACATGGAGAGCACATAGATGATGTAATTGTGTTATTTTTTTCCAATGTGTTATTGACTTGCATTGGCGAGTTTGATCGATAACACATATCGAAGTTGCACATGTCTCCATTTATTTTGCCGACAATTGTTTCACAAAGAAATAAATAAATAAAAAGGCACAGTCATCACAATTTGTCCATAATCTATTCCCAAAAATAATGGATAGCTAAAAAACTGATGCGTGAAACAAACCTAAGGCTATATTCAAACAGTAGAGACAAAACAGACATAACTAAGGCTCCACAAATGTGACATAAACCACAAAACACCAAGTTGGGTGGAAGTCGGTCACAGCTTTACTGGCTTTTTTCTTTTTCAAAAAACAACAAACTTGACACACGAATTCAAAGGATGTGCGAAACACCAAACCGGTATGCAAATCCACGAGGTCACCAATTTTCGCCATCATATACGCTCTGTGACTTGATTCATTACAGATAACTATTGATAAACAGTAAACAGAAATTGTTATAAAGTTCTAGTTTAGAAACATAACTTAGGGAGGTAGAGTGGGAGATACAATCAGTTCACTATTGAGCAATGCCGAGTGTCGCGTGGTGCTCAGGTCCCCGTAAGTAGCTCATTTGAATTACCTTAGCCGAGAGGGAGAGACTCCGGCAAAATGCTCGAGTTTGCCATTCTCTTGCATTATGCTCGCTACTCTAGTCGAATACATCCGAGCGTCTGACGTGCTTGATTCAAGTACCGAACACTCAAGCATATCAGTGCTCGATCAACACTAATTTTTATTTTTCAGGAGCAGCAAAACAGCCCTGGAAAGAGAAGGAACAATCTTATCATGCAGTAGTGTAGTCACAGCAAAAGGCACATTATTAGTTGCAGTATATTTTTGTTTTTCTTTCTTAAATAAAGACAAACACATTAAGCAAAAGGACTCATAATACTTTGTCATGATATTTGTACAGAATATAGTAGCTGTATGGAGCATAGTCATAATTACAGCATCTGATGCAGACAAATCTTCCAATTTGTTGCTTAAATCTTTAGCTCCTAGCAGTAAAATCTCTGAAGTACCCGCAGGCTGTTTACAAAGGCAGAACGCACTTCAAATGAGCACTGAATGATCTGTAATAGATGTTAGACCATCACTCGTCTCTGTGGTGTCCAAAGTCTTGTTTACAAAGAACTTTGCACTGCCGAGAATGATGACTTTTTTGGTAAACCAAAAGATCATTTCACCCGACGAATGAGCATTTTGCTTTTTTGTCAGGTGATCGGCACCCTGTTTGTACTGCAAGATTATCTTGAAACTAGATGGTGGCCCGATTCTAACGCATCGGGTATTCTAGAATATGTATGTAGTTTATTTATAAAGTTTTCACAATAATGCAATTTATACACAGGATTCGGCCGGCCGAGCGCTACCAATTAGCGAAGCGTGGTTCAAATTCCATGCCAGTTCGCGGCCGGACTGCACCTGTCCCTGATTGGTCACACCCGGCCGTGAACAATCAGTGAAGCCAGGGCCGGCTCCAGGTTTTTGAGGGCCCCGGGCGAAAGAGTCTCAGTGGGCCCCCCTCTTTAACACATACCACGATTCATGATGCACAGATACAGCATAGAAATATACCACAACCAAGTAGCATACAGCCCACGTAGTATATAACACAGCCCACATAGTATATAACACAGCCCATGCAGTATATAACACAGCCCACATAGTATATTGCCCAGCCACGTAATATATTGCACAGCCACATAATATATTGCACAGCCACATAGTATATAGCACAGCCACATAGTATATAACACAGCCCATGCAGTATATAACACAGGCCACGTAGTATAGAGCACAGCGATGTAGTATATTGTCCAGCCACGTAATATATACCACAACCATGTAGTATATAGCACATAGACGTAGTATATACCACAGCCCATGCAGTATCTAACACAGCCCACGTAGTATATAGCAATTTGGGCACCATATCCCTGTTAAAAAAATAATTAAAATAAAAAATAGTTATATACTCACCTTCCGTCGGCCCCCGGATCCAGCCCAGGCGTTTACTGATGCTCCTCGCGACGCTCCGGTCCCAAGAATGCATTGCGGTCTCGCGAGATGATGACGTAGCGGTCTTGCGTGACCGCTACGTCATCATCTCGCGGGACCGCAATGCATGGACCGGAGCATTGCTAGGAGCAGCGGGAATGGAAGGTGAGAATATAATGATTTTTTATTTTGTTTATTATTTTTAATATTAGATCTTTTTACTATTGATGCTGCATAGGCAGCATCAATAGTAAAAAGTTGGTCACACAGGGTTAATAGCAGTGTTAACGGACTGCGTTACACGCAGTGTAACGCAGCCATTAACCCTGTGTGAGCGCTGACTGGAGGGGGCACTGACAGAGAGTAGGAAGGGGCGAGTTCGCGGCCAGACAGTGCCCGTCGCTGATTGGTCGCGGCCTGCCAGCCGCGACCAATGAGCGATGCGGGATTTCCGTGACAGACAGACAGACAAACAGATGGAAGTGCCCCTTAGATGATTATATATATAGATAAATGCCCATTAAAGGGAATTTGTCATTAGGATCAACCCTTTTAAGCCATTTCTATGGGCATATAGGTCATAGGAAGCGGAATAAAATAATACCTTGACATCTGCGATCTAATATCTTATTCCGAAGATATCCATGTTTTCTTTTTATAAATTTTATAAATTTATAAATTGTATAAATTTACATTATTGTAAATGAGCTGTTAAGGTCTATGGTCCAGATACAGATCTCCACAAGAATATGCTTCCAGACATTATTTTAAATAAAATGGGGCCTTACCAGTGTGAGACATCTAATGACTGACAGTGTGTTCTCTGAAACTACATATCTAACACTAGTAATGCCCCCTTTCATGTAAAATAAGCTCTGGGGGCAGATTCTCAGGGAGATTTGTGTCCAGGTCGTGGTTCTTAACAGCTCATTTACATATAAGAAAAATGTGGGTTTCTCTGGAATAAGACATCAGATTACAGATATAAAGGTGTCATTTCACTCAGTTACCTACATGCCCATATAGATGGTTTGGGAGGATCCTACTGACAGATTCCCTTTAAGTTACTAGAAGGGTAGCTGAAAAGATGAAGCCTTGTTATGGGGACATTCAGATCTAAATATTTGTTACCAGGAAAAGTCAGTTGTGGAAATAGTTCTACTTTTGCAAACTTTGTATGTTAGTTAAAAAGTAGAAGCCTTCAGCAGAAGAGTATGGAGTATCCTACGTTGGCTGTCTGCAGACTCAACGAGTAGTAAGCAGGGTTGCCAACTGTCTAGAAATTCCAGGACAGTTTGAAAAAATAAGTCACTTTTTTCCCTGTTCGTAAAAAAAAATTAATGCATCCTTAATTTTTTTGAAGCTGGAAAGACTTGTAAGAATTTTCAGGACTGTATGTCCCTCTTATAGTTAACTAATGTCTTCACAAAGGATTTATGGGCTGCAGACATGTATCACTTTTCATCTTAGTGGCTTATCATATAATGATTTTTCATTATCATATGATAAATTATATGAGTAATGATTTGTCATTTAATATGTCCATAAAAAAATGTTGTCTGTCATTGATTTTTTGAAAACCTGTCCAGAAAAAAAAAATTCAGCTTGGCTACCCTGGTAGTAAGTAACATTGTGAAGTATTGTCCTGTTGTAACATTGGATCTTCTCTGCTACACGATAGCCAATAGTTTAGGCTTAGCCGTTATATTACTTTATTTGTCTCTTTCATTTTGATATAATTTTGATATCAAACAAATACTACACACAAAGGACAGAAGTAATCAATAACGGTCACTGACCACATACAATACAGCATCATTCCTCGTGTCATCTTTCGTTGGGTCATTGTCATGACTCTATTGTCCGGTGTCCCGACACCAGGGGTCCTTCCATGTCCCTAATGCTAGGGGGCACTCTAGCTCACCATGCTCCCAAAGTTACTTCTGAGGGTGAAGATGCTGCGGCCATGTACCTTGCCTTAACTCCTGAATCCGCCCTCTGTCTGTACTTTTTCCCCACACAGGGAAGAGGGCAGTAGTGCACCACAATTCACCAATCAGACTTAACAAGGTAATATGAACATGGCTAATGGAAAATACCAAACATACAAATATACACAGACATATAACAGAGGTATGCAGCGGGCAGTGGAGAATGGGGTTAAACCAAAGTAGGAGAACAAAGGGAATTATCACACACTCAAAATCAAGCAAGAGTTGCCGATAAATCCGCCAACTGCCTACTCAAATAACCACCAACTACAACCTCCAAGCCATGCAGCAAAAGCTAGCTCTGACAATGTGTGCTAGTCAGGACCCAGATTATATAGAAGATGAGAGTAGCTAACAGTGCACAGCTGAGAGCCTTAGCTCCAGGAGCTGTCAGCAGAGAAGATTAACCCCTGCACTGTCCAAAGAAATTTACACCATTTAATATGAGGTTGAAGTGCTTCTATTCAGCGCAGGAATATGAGAAATCAGACGCTACATTCTTCTGGCTCCTCTCTGTCGCGGTAAACCCCTGACACTTGTTGTCTGGATCAATGAATGTGTTAGAAATGGAAAAGTCAGAAAACCATGTCAATAATTGTGTTTGAGACATATTGACAATCAAACATCTTGCTAAATAAATTGTTACTAAAAGCTGTGCTGTACTGGTAGATGGTGGTTGTATGCATGTGGCTAAGAAACATGCCAACACACAAACATACCCACTACCGAATATTTGGATTTTACAATTAAGAGCGATAGCTGCCACTCTTCCGCCATTACTCTCCCCAGAAATTCATTAATTATGCATCACTAACCACTGTTTCACAGTAGTTTGACATTTACAAACACTACGGCCTGAGAAAAGAACATGGATGCAACAAATCAATATTGCTCGCAAAATGGAAAACAACAAATTCTTTTCAAGGAAAGCCTGTTAAAGATTATTCTTAAATAAATGAAAGCGTAAGCAGCTTATGTCTATGGATATCTTTAGCATGCTGGCTCCCCTGGGTCAGCTATTCTTAGACAATTATTTTCATCTGATGCCATTGCACGTCTAAGATTAGTCTCTTAGGTATTATCATGCCATCCAAGCTACCTCCTAATATAACTGTACACCGGAATGACTATTTATAGCAAGCAGCCATTCTGTCATATTTGGTTTATTTGTGGTCGCTATGAAGAAAACCACAAATTCCTGCCTTCTACCAAAACAACTCTGATAAGATGCACAGAGGGGGAATAATCATGTATGAATGTGTGCATGGAGTAACAGAAATGCTCTCTATTCTCGCAAGCCAGAGTGAAGATGCAAGCTCTGGGGCAACTGTGACTCGTCTTCTAAGGATCCACCTTGTCACCCAGGATACAAATACTTGGGTGACATTAACAAGAGCTGACAATGAGATTCTATTTTTAGGTGATTTGTTTCCGAATAATCTGAGCCCAGTGCTAGAAGATCACTCAGACACAAATGGCTCAGAGGAAAGTGTTTATCATTGTCATTTATTGCATTAGTCGGAAGCTTTAATAGGTTTCGTTGCTACTAAAAGCACTACATGCATAAGACACGCAGCCAGATATTTGGAAATATACCATTGAATATGAATTCTTCTTAAATCTATATTCAGTCTGTATCAGCGTAACTTGATATTGGTTCATTGTGCAAATAGTTATGCTTAATACAGCAGTGCTCTGTTCTACTATTAAGGCCCAGGTCAGTAGTCTCCAACCTTTCTTACCTTAAGAGTCACATTCAGTTCTGAGAGATGGTTGCGAGCCACATCCAGCCTGGCCACTCTCATTCTCTCGTAGTGTCAACCACAGCTCTGATTACCAGTATAGTGACAGCCAAAGCTTCCCCACAGTAAGCACCTTGTGCCACGTTCCTTTGTAGGCGGTATACTTATATCCTGGGGTTTCTACTTTACCCCCATTCAGAGTTCTCCCATGAAGCACTACCTCCAAACTATCACACCCAGCTTCAACACCTATTTAACTAATAATAATCTTCCTATCTCCATTCTCCAGGTTACCATATTTGTTCCCCCACCACCAGTATATGCACATCCAGATCAGATCATGTGCGATGTTACTCATTAGGTCATATTCACGCGTTCAGTATTTCATCAGTATTTGTAAGCCAAAATCAGGAGTGAAACACCCAGAGGAAAAGTATAATAGAAACACATCATCACTTCTAAATTTTTCACCTACTCCTGGTTTTGGCTTACAAATTCTGATGTGAAATATGACCGAATACTGAATGTTTGAACGTCAGTATTTGGAGATCTTCTCTTCATAGATGTTTGCTAGAAATAATGCACCAAGTGGCAGCCAACGACGAGCCACATGACATAGCCCTGCAAGCCACATGTGGTTCCTGAGACACGGGCTGGGGACCCTTGGTCCATCCATCGCCTAGGACTTGGACTATCTTGAAGAAGCAGAGTGTAGACACCAATTGGCTTTTCTTGGATAATGATGAATATCCTTTAAGGTGCGATTCCTTCTCCCTACCTGTTAGTGCTCAAAGATTCTTCTAAAGTAAAACAGTCAGCGAAAAACAGGGCAAAGAGGCATGAACCTGCACTAGCATCACATCAAAGAGAGCTTGTCCAAGTAGTAGCCACGGAAAGATAAAATATGCTTTTCAGAAAGAAAGTACAAGAAGTCCCCCAAAATGCAGGTTATGCCTTGTTCAGATGGCTCAAATGCTAGCAAAATAGCATAGCATGCTGTGCTATTATGTCCAGTGAAATGCAAGGCTCCGTAAGAGAAAAGTAAGTGAACCCATTATAGCCCCTGCAGACACTGGAGTCCAGCATGTCAAGGATCTGGCACTCCTGTTAATTTTGTTCTTCTGCTACTATGAAGGAATTGAACAAAGGAATTTATAAGCACTGATGTGAACAGAGCCTTAGACAGATATACATTCACAGGAGTTTTCCCAGGAATAATTTTTCCTTCCCTGTATGGTTCTGCTGGTTTATAATAATACAATCAGGTGATACTCACACTTCCCTGGTCCAGCACTGGATCTCCACCACTAACTCAGTCTTTGTTGATAGATTGCATTGATATTGTCACAAACACAGTACATGTGACTGCTGCAGCCAATCACTGGACTCAGGGGCTCCTGCCATCTACAGAAGGGCCGCTATGCCCACCATGTGGCCGCGCATGCACTGCAGATGTGATATCACTGCTGCAGTCAGTCAGCAGTGGCCAGTTGCACATAGCAGAAGCTGATGGGGAAGAAAAAGTTATTCCCGAAAAACACTTAATACAGTATATACTGTATTTTTACCTGCCTGATTTGTAATGGTAAGTTAGCTTTAGAAAAAAAAAAAGCCGTGTATACCTGCTGCAAGCAGGTGATTGCAAAGGAGGAACAAGTGTTAAGTCTTTGTGCTTAAAATTTAGATTTAATTATGTTTATTAATTAGATGATGAGTAGATAATAGTAACTTAGGCAAATTGTTCACCACTTGCTAAAAATATTTTATTAAGATGATTCACATTTTACCAGAGAGAGGCGTTTTAAAAATAAAGTTGTTATTCTCAACATGCACCATCATTAGGCACAAAGCCCAAAACTAATTATTGCTTTTGTGTTACTGGAATATTAATAGAAACATGGGAGTCACATCAACTGAATTAATTAGGAAAAATAATATTGAAATCATCAGCAAGAATAAAGATTTACAAATGGTAAATTTTAGTTTATCTCTCAGTCGAATTTGATACAATTCAAGGCTATATTCAGAGTTTGTGTTCAGTTTTAATTGGACTATGAAAATAGAGTAATGGAAGCTAATTGTTTAGTTGCTGTAAGGGCCAGCCAACTGTGGACGTGACACTTACCCCATGCAGTCTTCATACCTACATGTGCTCTAATAATGTCTTCTATAACTGATCTGTAATAATATACAGTGTGTATATAAAGAAGAGGCTCAGTAGTAATGGAGCAAGTACAACATTGGAGCCACGTCAAAAAACCTATTAAAACATTTCTCAAAGTGTGATTCCAACTTCAACTGAAAAATCAATGAGTGAAATTCACATTCTTCCATAAACAGCCACACTTTACTGCCTCTGTTACCACAATAGTTGAAAGAGTCTTTCAGACATATCATATATGCTTATTAAAGGACCAATCCTTCTGAATCCCTATGTTTCCCCCCTAGTAAAATAATGATGCGGAGCGCCCCCACACCGCCGCAGGGCCAAGGGGTACCCGGAGCCGGGCCTCTGGGATCTCAGTCCTGGGGTTGTCACGGTGGCTAGACCCGGTCCGTGGCCCTGTCTGTCAGCGGGGGACGTCCGTTGTAAATAGGTGCTGTTAACGGTGGTATAGCGGTGCAGTTGTGGGGTGCAGGTCGCGGTAAATAACGAGGACACCAGGTTGCAGTCTCTTTACCTCTTTACTGAAGATGTGGGAGACCTCAGTCCAGAGCGCTGTTAACTGGGTTTTTAGAGACCGGCCGGTCCAACGACACATCAGGAGCTCTCTTTACAGGTGGGAATCAGTATCTACCTTCTAGCGCTGCGTGTTGTAGTTCTTCCCTGCTGAGCTCCCGGGATAGTCCTCACAACTGTTTCTTTCTGTCTCTACTGTTCCTTCTCCGTCCTCCAGTTGATATGGTAGGACGCACCCGTATGACGGGGTAGGCCTGGAGTTCTTCCGGGACCCTAGAGTCGCCCCTCTCCCACAGCTGCCTCCGTTGTCTGCTTAGGTGTTAAGTGAGACAGCCAACCTGTAGTTAGCTGCCCTGCCGTGGTTTGCAATGTACTTTAAGTCTCTTACTTGCTCGGCGTTCCGGCCACCGACTGTTTGCGCCTCAGAAGGATGTTGCCTCGGTCTAACAGCAAGACCCCTTCTGGTATTTCTCCTTTTCTGTATTCCCGTTGTTTACTGGTTAGTTCTGCTCTGAGGAGTCTGCCAGGATCCCATCCCTGACAGGTCCTCTCACTAGCTCTTCCCAGCTACTTCTCCCTGTCTTCTTGTCCAACCCCCAGTTTTACCAGAGTTGTGAGGAGTGGCCTACTAGATAGGACCACCCCCCCTGGTGGCCGGAGTGTGAAGTGTGGTGTGAGTGTACCTGATCAGAGAAACTCCCTAGTGCAATCAGACGCACCATAGCTCCCCGTAGTGGCGGAGCCACAGCACTGCAACAACCAGGACTCTGGGGTGCTGCACTCCCCCCCGGTTAAATCCAGTACTCCGGGACTGGGAAAACAAGAACAATAATACATGTTAACAGAAAACACACAAATTTTTGAAATAGCATAACAATTGAACATAACAGAGCTTCCCTTTACGGGAGGTGAGGATTCTTGAACGTTGCGAAAGTTTGGTCATGCACAGTTTATGACTCTCAGTTCAGTGGTTGAAACAGCGGGGACCCCGGGTAAACAAAGGGGCCCCCCTTGTGGAAGTTTTTGAGCAATTCACCGTCCATTACTCTAGTGTCCATTTAAAAACCTGTAACAAAAGGATATGCATACAAACATTTTCAATTACATAGCAGCCCTATCAATACCTCCAAGTTTTGTAGCGGAGGGGAGTTTGATTTTGAGTGCTGCGTGTGGACCTTCGCAGCGCAGGGGTTGCTATTGGTCTAACAGGGCCCGCTATGCTTGCTACCGCTGGTGTAGTGCGCTGTTTTCTAACTACACTTCTAGTGAGTCTGGGTAGCACTGGCAGGTTGGGGCTCTCAGAGCTGCTGCTATCAACAGTGGGTACGGCAGGCTCACTGATAACAGAGGGAGGATTTGCCGGTTCAACGGTTGGCATGGCTTCTTCAGGCAAGGCTTGTTGAGGTTGCGGGACCGGATGATCTGGTACCACCATTGTTTCTGGTGGGTCCGGCTGTGGAAACGTTAGAACAGGTACCGCGATGGCCTGATTTATCTGAGTCCAGGACTGGGGAAAGTCACCAAGGACAGTATGGAACATCTTCTCCTTTTCCACCGGCGGGGAGATTTCTGGGGCCGGGCCCCTCTCTTTCAACTTATCGGGGCAGACCTTAAGGTGATCCCTGGATACCGCTGTCGAGGTCTCCCCTCTGTCCTTGCTGATGAGACAGACCTTAGTGTTGTCGAAGTCGGATGGCAAGATGGTATACGGTTCCGCTTCCCATTGGTCATCAAGCTTGTGTAACCTCCTCTTTCGTTTAAGCACTTGCTCACCAGGTGACAGGGGAATCGCAGGAGCGTGTTGATTGTAGTCCCTTTCTTGTTTCTGCCTAGCCTGGGCGAGACTTCTCTCCACACACTCCTGTACTTCGCGGTATCTTCGCTGCCTTTCTGTATCCCAATCTGCCTCCGGCGAGGTATCTTCGGGTACTAGGACCCCCATGTCCAGATCAACGGGCAACCGACTAGACCTTCCTCGCATCAGGTACGCTGGAGTACAGTTGGTGGAACTTACTGGGATGTGGTTGTACATATCCACCAAGTCAGGCAACTTTGTCGGCCACAGGTTCCGTTCCTCCACAGGCAAGGTCTTCAATAAATCGATTACTACCTGGTTCATCTTCTCGCACATCCCGTTGGTTTGGGGGTGGTACGGTGTAGTTCTGATCTTCTTACACCCGTACAACTGGCAGAATTCTTGGAACACTTCCGCTTCGAATGTAGGCCCCTGATCGGTCAGTACTTTCTCTGGGTAGCCATGGGGTCTACAAAAGTGCTGCTGGAAGGCCCTGGCAGCAGTCCTAGCTGTTAGATCCTTGACAGGCACAACCACCAAAAACCTGGAGTAGTGGTCCACGATGGTAAGGGCGTAGATATAGCCCGACCGGCTAGGCGTCAGCTTCACATGATCCAGCGCGACCAGTTCGAGCGGCCGTTTGGTGATGATAGGCCGCAGGGGAGCCCGTTGACTGTCACGGTCCTTCCTTCGCAGACTACACGGACCACACTCTCGACACCACTTCTCAATGGTTCTCTTCATGCCAATCCAATAGAACCTCCCTCGGAGCAGCTTCTCCAGCTTCCTCCATCCGAAGTGTCCGGCTCCATCATGGTAGGCTCCCAGAACCATGGGCGCATCTCGCCTTGGCACCACTATCTGCCACACCAATTCATGAGTACGTGGGTCGATGCTCCTCCTGCACAACTTGCCATCATGGATAAACAGTTTGCTTCTCCCCTTCCACAGCTGTTGAGTTTCTTGTGGATCATCTGGGCCAGGGTGCAACCCAGCCTGCGTCAAGAGTTCCTTCACCTGACGGACCGCGGGGTCACTATCCTGGGTTTCTGCCCATCCGTGGTGGGGCAGGGGATTCAGCGTGGCATCCGGTTGGTTCTTGTGCCTGTTCTTCACATGGTGAGAGTTCTGAGTGGCTTTGGGGCGATGGAAGGCAGGCAGCTCCACCTCTTCAAGTGCCTCCGGGTCTTCTCCCACTTCTGGTAGATTGGGCATTCGGGACAGAGCATCGGCATTGGCATTCTGGTGTCCTGCCCGATATTTGATGGTGAAATCATAGTTGGACAGCCGGGCCATCCACCGCTGTTCCAAAGCCCTGAGTTTGGCAGTACCCAGATGCGTTAGCGGATTGTTGTCCGTGAAGACGGTGAATTTCGCGGAGGCCAGGTAGTGCTTAAACCTCTCTGTCACTGCCCAGACGAGGGCCAGGAATTCCAGCTTAAAGGAACTATAGTTGTCAGGGTTCCTTTCCGTGGGACGGAGTTTCCTGCTGGCATAAGCGATCACCCTTTCTTTGCCGTTCTGAACCTGGGACAGCACGGCTCCTAATCCCACATTACTGGCATCTGTGTACAGCACAAACGGTTGATCGTATTCGGGGTAAGCCAGTATCTCTTCTCCCGTCAGTGCCGACTTCAAACAGGTGAAGGATTCCTCCAGCTCTTCGTTCCAATCAAAGGGGGTTTTCCTCCCCTTGGTCTTCTTTGGTTGGCCCACCAGCAGATTTTGCAAGGGTGTGGCCTTCTTGGTGAAATCCTTAATGAATCTCCGATAGTAACCTACCAACCCGAGGAACTGCCGGACTTCGTGGAGGTCACTAGGCTTTGGCCAGTCCTTGATCACTGTGACCTTGTCGGGGTCTGGGGCCACTCCTTCAGCGCTCACCACATGGCCCAGGTACTGCACTTTGGGTTTGAGCAGATGACACTTGGACGGTTTCACCTTTAAGCCGAATTTGGACAGGGCTTCGAACACCTCGGCCAGGTGCTTCAGATGGTCTTCGTAGGTCTTAGAGAAGACAATGACATCATCCAAATACAGCAGCACAGTTTCAAAGTTCCTGTATCCTAGGCAGCACTCCATCATCCTCTGGAACGTTCCTGGAGCATTGCACAGTCCGAAGGGCATGTAGTTGAACTCGCAGAGACCCATTGGTGTCGTGAAGGCCGTCTTCTCCTTGTCCGCCTCCGCTACAGGAACCTGCCAGTACCCACTGGTGAGATCTAAGGTAGAGAAGTAGTTAGCAGATTTTAAAGCAGCCAGAGATTCCTCTATCCTGGGCAGTGGGTATGCGTCCTTATGTGTAATGCGATTCAACTGCCTGTAATCAACACACATCCTCATTGTACCATCTTTCTTTTTAACGAGGACTAACGGAGCTGCCCAGGGGCTACAGCTGTCTCTCACCACCCCAGCCTCCTTCATTTCCCGCAACATGTCCTTGGCACACTGGTAATGAGCTGGGGGTACAGGGCGATATCTCTCTTTTATGGGTCGATGATCTCCCGTGGGGATGTGATGTTGGATCCCTTTCACCTGCCCAAAATCTGAGGGGTGTTTGCTGAATACCTGCTCGTACTCGTGTACCACCCTGTAAGCCCCCTGTATTTGATGAGACGGGGTGGAGTCAGTGCCCACATGCAGTTCCCGACACCAGTCTTTCGAGTGCTCTGCAGAACCTTTGTTCTCCGCCACGTTTGACGGGACCAAGGGTTCAGGTGTCTGTATTACACTATTATTGACAGTGAACAATTTGGCGAGCGTGGTATACTTGGTTAGGTGGACCTCTTCCTCCCCACAATTGAGGACACGTACGGGCACTCTCCCCTGTCGGACGTCAACCACCCCCCGGGCTGTCAGAACAGTAGGCCTATTGTCTGAATATACAGGTTCCACCAAGGCCTGGTAGTCCTTACCCCTGAGGCCTATGGCTGCTCGACACCATATTAACATTTCACTCTTGGGAGGTATCGCGATGGGGTTTGAATCACTTACAGTGACACGACCAATCTCACCACCAGTCAGCTCTACCTGCTGTCTCTGCATCAGAGCTCTGATTTCCTTCTGCAGGGCACGTTGCTCACTGTGGCCAGCGTTTTCTGCCACCTGTTGCAACAAAACAATCACTTCTGCAAGACAATTTTCTATAACATTAGTACCAAGAGTCATCATGGGATTACATTCTCGACGATCAATATCTACAATCACAATCCCTTGGGCTTTCAATTCCACCCGCCCCACTTTGATGGTGACCTCCTTATACCCCACTTGTGGCAACGGCTGACCATTACTGGCGATTATGGTGAAATCATCGTCAGGGCCACGAGTAATATCAGCGTCCTCCCAATACCGTTTGTAGAGCACGTAAGGTATAGTCGTCACCTGAGAACCGGTGTCCAGCAAAGCATTCAAGGGGATTCCATCAATCACTACAGGGAGAACTGGTCGTCCTCCAATATACTTGGTTCTCCAATGCTGCGGGCCTGACCGTCCTACTCCTGGGGGTTGGCCCTTTGCCCCAGGGGTTACTCGTTTAAAGGACAGTACCTTGCAAGATGGCCCACCTGATGACAGCGGCGGCAGATGGGTCGTCCATCCTGGTGGAAGCGATCGTCGGGCCGGCTCCTGGTCGGTGGAGTCCTCCTCCGTCGCATCCAAGGGACATCCTCCGGGCTGGAAGCCAACTGGATCTTCTCTTTGGGGGCCTCCTGTAGGGACTGCACTGTCCGGGCCAGGGCAGCAACGCTCTTGGTTAGCTCTTGCATCTGGAGACGGAGTCCTGCAGGGGAGTCGTCCTCGAAGCTCTGGGCGTCGGCCTCCGCGGCAACTGGGGTATCCGATGCCACCTCCTGGTGGTAGGTGAGAGCGGGGCGCCTGGGTGGTACTGCGCGGCTGGGCTGTCGCTCCTGCAATGCCTGGATAGCTTTATCTTTAAACTGCGCAAAAGTCAAGTCTGGATTTTGCATGGCCAGGAAGTGCAATTGGCCCCGCTGGTGACTGCACAGGAGCCCCTCGATGAACCGCTCCTTCAGGATTTTATCCTCATCCTGCATGCTGCCGGGGTCACTCTGCTTAATGGCCCGCATCGCTTCCTGGAGATTAAGGGCATAGTCCCGTAAGCTATCCTGCGACCTCTGTTTGCATCCATAGAAAGTCAGTTTAATCTCTGTGGCAGTGCGAGTATCAAAGGTGGCTTTAAGCTTGGCAAAAATCTGTTGTGCAGTTCCTTTATCCTCAGCGGGCCAGGATTTCACTTCTCTCAGAGCCGCCCCAAAGAGTTGACCGGTTATCATATGGACCTTCTGGGGCTCGGTTAGGGGATAGAACTCGAGCAGGCTGCAGAGCCCTTCTTTAAAGTCAGTGAACGTATGCGCCTCCCCAGAGTATCGTGGGAGCCAGGCCGCTCCGGGCAGGTAGGGCATGGAGAAGGGCATTATGGCTTTCGCATTAGCGGCAGTGTCCGACTGGCTGATGGGGGCAGCGGGTTCTGCGGCAGCCAGTGGTGGTATTAGGGCCGCGGCTTCGCCCGCTGCGGGGACCGGAGCTGCCCCTGCGTCCGCGGCTGCGACCGCCACCTCCTCTCCTCCCGACTCGGACATGGCCGTCCCTTCCTCCCACTAACCTGCTGGAGGTCGGAGTTCCTCTTCCGGGATTGGCGTCTCACCGCGCTTTCCGTTCCGCGCTTCTTTTGGCCGATCCCGCCCACGTAGCTAAGGCTCCTCCCTCCGCGCGCGGCAATGGCGAATTTTGGCGGTAACTTTCCGCGGCAAGCAGTAGCACACAGTTCTCTCAATAAAGTACAGTTCAAGCACGACAAATCACAGTCTCTAGGCACACATGACCTGATTCTTCAGGCTTAAGTAGATCCTGTTCGTGACGCCAAGTTGCGGAGCGCCCCCACACCGCCGCAGGGCCGAGGGGTACCCGGAGCCGGGCCTCTGGGATCTCAGTCCTGGGGTTGTCACGGTGGCTAGACCCGGTCCGTGGCCCTGTCTGTCAGCGGGGGACGTCCATTGTAAATAGGTGCTGTTAACGGTGGTATAGCGGTGCAGTTGTGGGGTGCAGGTCGCGGTAAATAACGAGGACACCAGGTTGCAGTCTCTTTACCTCTTTACTGAAGATGTGGGAGACCTCAGTCCAGAGCGCTGTTAACTGGGTTTTTAGAGACCGGCCGGTCCAACGACACATCAGGAGCTCTCTTTACAGGTGGGAATCAGTATCTACCTTCTAGCGCTGCGTGTTGTAGTTCTTCCCTGCTGAGCTCCCGGGATAGTCCTCACAACTGTTTCTTTCTGTCTCTACTGTTCCTTCTCCGTCCTCCAGTTGATATGGTAGGACGCACCCGTATGACGGGGTAGGCCTGGAGTTCTTCCGGGACCCTAGAGTCGCCCCTCTCCCACAGCTGCCTCCGTTGTCTGCTTAGGTGTTAAGTGAGACAGCCAACCTGTAGTTAGCTGCCCTGCCGTGGTTTGCAATGTACTTTAAGTCTCTTACTTGCTCGGCGTTCCGGCCACCGACTGTTTGCGCCTCAGAAGGATGTTGCCTCGGTCTAACAGCAAGACCCCTTCTGGTATTTCTCCTTTTCTGTATTCCCGTTGTTTACTGGTTAGTTCTGCTCTGAGGAGTCTGCCAGGATCCCATCCCTGACAGGTCCTCTCACTAGCTCTTCCCAGCTACTTCTCCCTGTCTTCCTGTCCAACCCCCAGTTTTACCAGAGTTGTGAGGAGTGGCCTACTAGATAGGACCACCCCCCCTGGTGGCCGGAGTGTGAAGTGTGGTGTGAGTGTACCTGATCAGAGAAACTCCCTAGTGCAATCAGACGCACCATAGCTCCCCGTAGTGGCGGAGCCACAGCACTGCAACAACCAGGACTCTGGGGTGCTGCAATGACACTTATGTTCACCTCTGGTTTTGGCCCCATTCCAGCAGAGTTGGCACTGGCTCTCCTGGTGACATAATGTCACGCTATCCATGCGGTCAATCAGCACTGGATTAACTCTTCCCTCTTTCGGACAAATCAAGACAACCAGAGGAAGTGAGAGAGCAACCGCAGCTCTCACTTCCTCCAGATGTCAATTATGTCCATAGGAGAAAAGAGTGAAGCCAGCGCTGATTGGCCTCATGGATCACTTGACATAATGTCTTGCGATGCCAGGGAGAGCCAGTGCTGACAAAGCTGAAATAGCATCTGCATGGAAGGTGAGTATAAGGCTACTTTCACACATCCGTTTTTTGCCGTCAGGTAGGATCCGGTGAATTTTTGAAAAAATGGATCCATTGCAAATTGTGAAAAACTGATGCGACAGATCCGTTTTTTTGCTAGATCCAATTTTTTTTTTTAAACCCGGGGATAGAGTTTGAACTTCCTGTTCCAGAGAGAGAGAGGCTTCCGTTATAGGAAAAGCCAGACAGCGCCGGATCAGGCAATGTCCAGTTTTCCGCTGGACACAAAAAACGCTCATCTGTCCGTTTTGTCCGGCCGCCGGATCCAAAATTTTTATCTATCTATCTATCTATCTATCTATCTATCTATCTATCTATCTATCTATCTATCTATCTATCTATCATCCATCCATCCATCCGTCTATCTATCTTATCTATCTATCTATCTATCTATCTATTTATCTATCTATCTTATAGTCTATGAAACAGGTAAAAGCGGCTGCATGTCAATGATTGAAATGACATCTCTTGATCACGTACTACAACTTTTGGCATATGCAAAAGATACATGAGACTGTCAGATGTGCATTTCCATCAATTTACTACGCTAGCTATAAATAAATCATGAAGATTTCAGATTTGTAATTGGAAGCATTTTAAATTAGTCATCATCTTAAATATATTCATTACGCACTATGATTTTTCCTCCGGTTGAATTATATTCCTATTATTTTTCTCTATTTGCCTTCACGAAACATGAACATGTCTCTTCTAACTTTCTCATTTTATCTATTCATCAGAGGCTGAATCTATGAACATGCAATGAAACGTGATATTTTTAAGTTCATGGGAATTATATGTAAGCCTTGTTAAGCTACAAATGATATATCCAGGTGTACAGTGGCAGTGGTTGTGTAAGGATTAAAAAAGCTAAACTTGGAATTCATCTGTAGAATCTGAATTATACATTGCTGGAGCCTCCTAATAGGGGTTTTGTTCCTTGATCAAGAAAGCAGCTATTTATGACAAAACAGAATATTAGAATTCACCTCCAGGGGTTTACCCAAGTCTTTAATATTGATAACTAAACATGAGCAAATTGATTCGAGGAGGATTGAGTTTGAATTAAATTTCCTGAAAGTTGTGGTTTCACGCAAATTCGAACACTTTGAGATTCGATTTGTGGTTCGCAAAATAAAACTTGCCCGACACCATTTCCCACATTGCTGAAGTACCAGAGAGAGGGCTAATGTCACAGACTTTCCTATAATGCCCTATAACATGCAGGTATAACATCTAGTGGATTATCATATCTTGTACAGTGGTGGTCAGTACGTGGGCCATCAGAGATCAGCAGTTCCCAGTGGTGCACCGTTTGTATGATAGAGTTGTTTTCCATCCTACAGTTAGAGTGTGAGCTCTTATGGTCAGCAGTAGAGATTAGTGTATTGCATGTATGTGCATCCCAAATCTGTGCTCCAGGTCTATGTCCTCTGGTTGTGGACAGTAGCTGTGCAAATTTTCTGTGCTTTCCGGGTTCCCAGGTGCTGTGTTTAATTTACTGTCCAGGTGTTACGTCATCTGCTAAGTGCACAGGTGGCGTCTCACCAGCCGGCTACTTATACAATTAGTCTGGGATCCTGGAATCCTAGGAAATTTGTGAAGCTCCTGTCCACAGCCAGAGAGCACGTAATCTGGACTGTGCACCGGGGTTGCATGTGTCGTTTTTGCTCATTTCTAGCCAGAAGGTAACTTGCTCTCTCTCTTTCTTCTGTAGAGTACAAGCCCTCATGATTAGTGGGAACTAGTGATGAGCAAGTGTACTCGTTGCTCGGGTTTTCCCGAGCATGCTCGGGTGGTCTCCGAGTATTTGTTAGCGTTCGGAGATTAAGTTTTTATCGCCGCAGCTGAATGATTTAGCTACTAGCCTGATGGATTACATCTGGGGATTCCCTAGCAACCAGGCTACCCCCACATGTACTTAGCCTGGGTAGTAGCTGTAAATCATTCAGCTGAGGTGATGAAAACTTAATCTCCGAACACTAACAATTACTCGGAGATCACCCGAGCATGCTCGGGAAAACCCGAGCAACGAGTACACTCGCTCATCACTAGTGGGGACCTCTCTCCTGTAGACTGTAAGCCCTTATGTGGGGTCTTTGCTCTCTCTCCTATAGTGTAATCTTCTGTGAACAATGGGCCTTTCTCTCTCCTCTCTCCCAATTACAAGTTTTCCGGTATTGGGATTTTCACAAATGTATTCACCGCAAATCAAATCTGTATGGGAAATTCAGCAAAGTGAGCAAATTTGAATTTCAAAAGATCTGCTCACCTGTTTTGATAACCTATTCATAAGATAGACCATCAATATCAGATCGGTGGAGATCCAAGTTTTGAAACCACAAACAATCATCTGATGGAAGGGGCTACTTCATTGTATACAAGGTGCAGATCCACACATTTCATGGATACTGGTATTGTAGCTCATTTGTGCTCAGTCCTATTCAAATACCTATGACCGAACCTTTAATTTCTGGTACATCCATTACAAAACATATGGCACCATACCTGGTACACAATGAAGTTGACCCAGCACCATGAGCTGTGCAGTCCCTTCAGTCAGATGATTAGTGGAAGTGCTATTGTGACATATATATCCTGTGTATAGGACATCATTACCTAAGAGGAGCACAATAACCCCTGTAATGAACAAATATGATGCAGAATGAAGATTTTGCAATAACATATATAATGTGTATATTCTAAATAGTAGTGAGGTTTTCTCTATATCAGTGCAAGCTATTAGTGGCTGGTGTAGAAGAACTACATTTCATAATTTACAGTAGATTACATGAGTCAAGTTCTATAAGTGACTTGTGTGACACACACACATATTGCATATCTATACAGCTTTTCATATATATAGGAAGGTCTACATGAAAATAGCCACATTAGTACAAATATCCTGCTGGGAACTTGCACCTAACACCAAGTGATTGACTTTACGTAACAAGATAGCCTATAAATTGAACCTTTGTTTTGCAGCGTTGACATGTCTAGTAGGGTTGAGCGACTTTCATTTTTTTAAGATCGAGTAGGGTTTTGGGAAACCCGATTTTGTCCAGAGTCGAGTCGAGTGCAGTCGGCCGATTATCGCTAAAAGTCGGGGATCGACCGAAACACGAAACCCAATGCAAGTCAATGGGGAAGCATAGTCGGCAGTGAGTGGAGGCCAGGAAAACACCTACAGTGCCCATTTTAATGCCAAAAACATCCATTCTTGTTTCTGAAGCTTGCCAATCTTAATTAACTGTATAATAATAGTTGGGCATAGGGAATTGGGGGAAAGTTGTGGGGGGAGTAGGGCTGGCTTAAGTTTTTCGTGGGCCCAGGAAATGCGGACTACGTCACGGCGGTGTTGCAGGGAAAGGTAAGTATTTAAAAGTTGCAAGTGCTGTGATCCTGAGCAAGCAGGGGGGGCCCACTCGTTCGCATTGCCACTGGCACAGGGCCCCTCAAAGTACGGCGGTGTGTTTGCATGGCGGGGGCGCCTCCCACCAGCAGCGACACTTTTGCGTACTCTGAGGGGCCCTGTGCCAGTGACGTCGCCAACGAGTATGCCCCCCCACCTGATGAAGGAACCTGCACTTTCATCTGCACCTTCCTCTTTGTCCCTGTGTAAGGTGGTATAACATGCGGGAAGGGGAACCTTACTTTCAGCAGGGACAGATTCTGGCTGTGTAGAGTACAAGGGGAATGTAGTGGTCTAGGTCAATGTACCAGCAGACTCATTTAGCAGTGGCTGGGCAATGGGCAGGATGAGGAGGAAACAGATATAGGGCCAAAGAATAAAGTAGGCTACATGCAGTTCAAAATTGGTAACAGGACTAAACAGGCGGCATTGCTTTGTTCAGTGGAGTAGCAAACCCAAGAGCAGCAGACACTGTTTCAAGGGCCTAACCACACTAGTAGGCCAAATGCAGTTTAATATCTGATAGTATAGGGCGAAAGCCAGAATGTGGAAGCTCAGCTTTGTTCAGTTGAGGACAACACCAGGGAGGGGCAGACACCTTTAGTAGGCCGGAAAAGCCTATTGCATTTTTTAAAATGGTAATTTGGAGCAGAAGGTTGAAGCTCAGCTTTATTTAGTTGAGGGCAACACCAGGGAGGGGCAGAAGCCGTTAGTAGGCCCTAACCACCATTTTTTTTTTTTTTAAAACCACTTAATGAGAGCCGGAAGGTTGAAGCTCAGCTTTATTTAGTTGAGGACAACACCAGGGAGGGGCAGAAGCCGTTAGTAGGCCCTAACCACCATTTTTTTTTTAAAACCACTTAATGAGAGCCGGAAGGTTGAAGCTCAGCTTTATTTAGTTGAGGACAACACCAGGGAGGGGCAGAAGCCGTTAGTAGGCCCTAACCACCATTTTTTTTTTAAAACCACTTAATGAGAGCCGGAAGGTTGAAGCTCAGCTTTATTTAGTTGAGGACAACACCAGGGAGGGGCAGAAGCCGTTAGTAGGCCCTAACCACCATTTTTTTTTTTTTTAAAACCACATAATGAGAGCCGGAAGGTTGAAGCTCAGCTTTATTTAGTTGAGGACAACACCAGGGAGGGGCAGAAGCCGTTAGTAGGCCCTAACCACCATTTTTTTTTTTAAAACCACATAATGAGAGCCGGAAGGTTGAAGCTCAGCTTTATTTAGTTGAGGACAACACCAGGGAGGGGCAGAAGCCGTTAGTAGGCCCTAACCACCATTTTTTTTTTAAAACCACATAATGAGAGCCGGAAGGTTGAAGCTCAGCTTTATTTAGTTGAGGACAACACCAGGGAGGGGCAGAAGCCGTTAGTAGGCCCTAACCACCATTTTTTTTTTAAAACCACTTAATGAGAGCCGGAAGGTTGAAGCTCAGCTTTATTTAGTTGAGGACAACACCAGGGAGGGGCAGAAGCCGTTAGTAGGCCCTAACCACCATTTTTTTTTTTTTTAAAACCACATAATGAGAGCCGGAAGGTTGAAGCTCAGCTTTATTTAGTTGAGGACAACACCAGGGAGGGGCAGAAGCCGTTAGTAGGCCCTAACCACCATTTTTTTTTTTAAAACCACATAATGAGAGCCGGAAGGTTGAAGCTCAGCTTTATTTAGTTGAGGGCAACACCAGGGAGGGGCAGAAGCCGTTAGTAGGCCCTAACCACCATTTTTTTTTTTAAAACCACATAATGAGAGCCGGAAGGTTGAAGCTCAGCTTTATTTAGTTGAGGACAACACCAGGGAGGGGCAGAAGCCGTTAGTAGGCCCTAACCACCATTTTTTTTTTTAAAACCACATAATGAGAGCCGGAAGGTTGAAGCTCAGCTTTATTTAGTTGAGGGCAACACCAGGGAGGGGCAGAAGCCGTTAGTAGGCCCTAACCACCATTTTTTTTTTTAAAACCACATAATGAGAGCCGGAAGGTTGAAGCTCAGCTTTATTTAGTTGAGGACAACACCAGGGAGGGGCAGAAGCCGTTAGTAGGCCCTAACCACCATTTTTTTTTTTAAAACCACATAATGAGAGCCGGAAGGTTGAAGCTCAGCTTTATTTAGTTGAGGGCAACACCAGGGAGGGGCAGAAGCCGTTAGTAGGCCCTAACCAAAGTTGAAGGCCAAATGCAGTTTAATTTCTGATACTATAGGCCGAAAGCCAGAAGGTGGAAGTTCCGATTTAGACAGTGGAGGACAATTTGAATTAGGGACTGCAGACAGACTTAGTAGGCTGTCCCCTGTGGACCATGCATCCACCACATTAACCCATTGCGCCGTAATGGACACGTAATCTTCCGTGGCCATGCCTACAGGTCCATGCGTCTGTTGTCAGGTGCACCTTTGTACTCACAGATTGCCAGAGTGCATGGACAATGCGGTCTTCTACATGCTGGTGGAGGGTTGGGATGGCTTTTCTCGCAAAAGAAGTGTCGACTGGTTAGCTTGTAGCGTGGTACAGCGTAGTCCATCATGGCCTTATTAATAGTAAATAAAATATATAACTAGGCTCTATGAACTTTTAAATAGGTTCCAGGGGTACACGGGCAGCATTGGTGTGGTCAGTGGAGGAGTATTGCAAGTAGGGGCTGCAGACAGGCTATCAAAGGCCTAAAATAACAAACAGTAGGCAGTCATGGCAGTTTTACATCGGTTACATGGATACACAGGCAGGCACTCCAGGCAGCATTGTGCTCAGTGGAGGAGTATTGCAAGTAGGGGCCGCAGACAGGCTATCAAAGGCCTAAAATAACAAACAGTAGGCAGTCATGGCAGTTTTACATCGGTTACATGGATACACAGGCAGGCACTCCAGGCAGCATTGTGGTCAGTGGAGGAGTATTGCAAGTAGGGGCCGCAGACAGGCTATCAAAGGCCTAAAATAACAAACAGTAGGCAGTCATGGCAGTTTTACATCGGTTACATGGATACACAGGCAGCTAGGTGGTGAGTGGAGGAGTATTTAAAGTAAGGACCGCAGACAGGCTATCAAAGGCCTAACATAACAAACAATAGGCTCATGGCAGTTTTACAGCGGTTACATGGATACACGGGCAGGCAGCTTGGTGGTGAGTGGAGGAGTATTTAAAGTATGGACCGCAGACAGGCTTCGAAGGCCTAACACAATAAAATGGGCTGGCTGTAGGCACTTTAAAATTGGTTCCAGGGGTACACGGGCAGCAGTGGTCTGGTCAGTGGAGGCCTAGTGGAAGTATGGACCGCAGACAGGCTTCGAAGGCCTAACACAATAAAATGGGCTGGCTGTAGGCACTTTAAAATTGGTTCCAGGGGTACACGGGCAGCAGTGGTCTGGTCAGTGGAGGCCTAGTGGAAGTATGGACCGCAGACAGGCTTCGAAGGCCTAACACAATAAAATGGGCTGGCTGTAGGCACTTTAAAATTGGTTCCAGGGGTACACGGGCAGCAGTGGTCTGGTCAGTGGAGGCCTAGTGGAAGTATGGACCGCAGACAGGCTTCGAAGGCCTAACACAATAAAATGGGCTGGCTGTAGGCACTTTAAAATTGGTTCCAGGGGTACACGGGCAGCAGTGGTCTGGTCAGTGGAGGCCTAGTGGAAGTATGGACCGCAGACAGGCTTCGAAGGCCTAACACAATAAAATGGGCTGGCTGTAGGCACTTTAAAATTGGTTCCAGGGGTACACGGGCAGCAGTGGTCTGGTCAGTGGAGGACTAGTGGAAGTATGGACCGCAGACAGGCTTCGAAGGCCTAACACAATAAAATGGGCTGGCTGTAGGCACTTTAAAATTGGTTCCAGGGGTACACGGGCAGCAGTGGTCTGGTCAGTGGAGGCCTAGTGGAAGGAGGGACCGCAGACAGGCTTCGAAGGCCTAACACAATAAAATGGGCTGGCTGTAGGCACTTTAAAATTGGTTCCAGGGGTACACGGGCAGCAGTGGTCTGGTCAGTGGAGGACTAGTGGAAGGAGGGAGCGCAGAAAGGCTTCAAAGGCCTAAAATAACAAACAATAGGCTCATGGCAGTTTTACAGCGGTTACATGGATACACGGGCAGGCAGCTTGGTGGTCAGTGGAGGAGTAGGGACCGCAGACAGGCTATCAAAGGCCTAAAATAACAAACAATAGGCTCATGGCAGTTTTACAGCGGTTACATGGATACACGGGCAGGCAGCTTGGTGCTGAGTGGAGGAGTAGTGCAAGGAGTGTCTGTCCCAGTACTCCCAAAATATAAATAGATGTTAATGTCTCGCAAAACAACCAAAACAAAAAAAAAGATGGCATACTTAGGTACAGGGGTGGGCTCATCTGCTGTGTTTCTGACATAGTAATTTGGCAGTAACTATTTAATGGTGCCAATATAGGACACAGACACAGACTACTTTAAGTTGCATCATAGATGTCTACAAATTTGTATTGTCAGTGCCAGACATTGAATGATGTCAGCGAATAGACTAAAGATTGGTGGAGCTGTGCGACATAATTTTGCACGTAGTAGAGCCCAGTTTGAGCTGGGGTAGGGGGGAACTCTCTTGAGGCCGGCGGGACCGCCCCAGGGCCACTCATGTTACAACGGTGTGTCTGACGTTGGGTGCGCACCACCACCGCCAGAGACACTACATTGTACTATGAGGGACCCAGTAGCAATGCCGTCAACCAAAAGCGAGCACACCCACCTCTTCAGACAAACAGCAGTCTCACGGGTGCTTGCGCCAAGTCGCGATACCACGGCCCCGTGTGGGGAGTTTGGCCATTTAGGGAGGTGTAAACATGTCGTATGCTGTACAATCTGCAGCAGCAAATTAGACATTAGAAAAGTAATTCACAGGCAAGAGCTTTTCATAGGAAAGCTAGGTGTCGGCCGGGCAAGGTGGGGCAAAAGATTTTGAAATCCAGTTGTGGTTCATTTTAATGAATGTTAGATCGTCAACATTTTGGGTAGCCAGACGAGTCCTTTTTTCGGTTAATATTGACCCTGCAGCACTGAATACTCTTTCTGATAGGACACTTGCTGCCGGGCAAGCAAGCTCCTGCAATGCATATTCTGCCAATTCTGGCCAGGTGTCTAATTTGGAGGCCCAGTAATCAAATGGGAATGACGGTTGAGGGAGAACATCGATAAGGGATGAAAAATAGTTAGTAACCATACTGGACAAATGTTGTCTCCTGTCACTTTCAATTGATGCAGCAGTACCTGTCCTGTCTGCGGTCATAGCAAAATCACTCCACAACCTGGTCAGAAAACCCCTCTGTCCAACGCCACTTCTGATGTGTGCACCCCTAACACTCCTAGTCTGCTGCCCCCTGGAGCTCGTGTGAGAACGATCACGTGCGCTGTGTGCTGGGAATGCCTGAAGCAAACGGTCAACAAGAGTTGATTGTTTGGTTGCTAATATTAGTTCCAAGTTCTCATGTGGCATAATATTTTGCAATTTGCCTTTATAGCGTGGATCAAGGAGGCAGGCCAACCAGTAATCGTCATCGTTCATCATTTTCGTAATGCGTGTGTCCCTTTGTAGGATACGTAAGGCATAATCCGCCATGTGGGCCAAAGTTCCACTTGTCAAATCTCCGGTTGTGATTGGTTGAGGGGCAGTTGCAGGCAAATCTACGTCACTTGTGTCCCTCAAAAAACCAGAACCCGGCCGTGACACGCAACCAATTTCCTGTGCCCCCGTGAAAGTTTCCGCATTAAAAATATACTCATCCCCATCATCCTCCTCGTCCTCCACCTCCTCTTCGCCCGCTACCTCGTCCTGTACACTGCCCTGACCAGACAATGGCTGACTGTCATCAAGGCTTCCCTCTTCCTCTGGTGCAGACGCCTGCTCCTTTATGTGCGTCAAACTTTGCATCAGCAGACGCATTAGGGGGATGCTCATGCTTATTACGGCGTTGTCTGCACTAACCAGCCGTGTGCATTCCTCAAAACACTGAAGGACTTGACACATGTCTTGTATCTTCGACCACTGCACACCTGACAACTCCATGTCTGCCATCCTACTGCCTGCCCGTGTATCCTCCCACAAATAAATAACAGCACGCCTCTGTTCGCACAGTCTCTGAAGCATGTGCAGTGTTGAGTTCCACCTTGTTGCAACGTCTATGATTAGGCGATGCTGGGGAAGGTTCAAAGACCGCTGATAGGTCTGCATACGGCTGGCGTGTACAGGCGAACGTCGGATATGTGAGCAAAGTGCACGCACTTTGAGGAGCAGGTCGGAGAACCCAGGATAAGTTTTCAATAAGCACTGCACCACCAGGTTTAAGGTGTGAGCCAGGCAAGGAATGTGTTTCAGTTGGGAAAGGGAGATGGCAGCCATGAAATTCCTTCCGTTATCACTCACTACCTTGCCTGCCTCAAGATCTACTGTGCCCAGCCACGACTGCGTTTCTTGTTGCAAGAACTCGGACAGAACTTCCGCGGTGTGTCTGTTGTCGCCCAAACACTTCATAGCCAATACAGCCTGCTGACGCTTGGCAGTAGCTGGCCCATAATGGGACAACTGGTGTGCAACAGTGTCATCTGCCGATGGAGTGGTTGGCCGACTGCGTTCTGTGGAAGAGCTGTAGCTTCTGCAGGAGGACGAGGAGGAGGAGGAGGGGGTGCGAACGCCTACAGCCAACTGTTTCCTAGACCGTGGGCTAGGCACAACTGTCCCTAAATTGATGTCGCCTGTGGACCCTGCATCCACCACATTCACCCAGTGTGCCGTGATGGACACATAACGTCCCTGGCCATGCCTACTGGTCCATGCATCTGTAGTCAGGTGCACCTTTGTACTCACAGATTGCCTGAGTGCATGGACGATGCGCTGTTTAACATGCTGGTGCAGGGCTGGGATGGCTTTTCTGGAAAAAAAGTGTCGACTGGGTAGCTCGTATCGTGGTTCAGCGTACTCCATCAGGGCTTTGAAAGCTTCGCTTTCAACTAACCGGTAGGGCATCATCTCTAACGAGATTAGTCTAGCTATGTGGGCGTTAAAACCCTGTGTACGCGGATGCGAGGATAAGTACTTCCTTTTTCTAACCAGAGTCTCATGTAGGGTGAGCTGGACTGGAGAGCTGTAGATCGTGGAACTTTCGGGTGTGCCGGTGGACATGGCAGACTGAGAGACGGTTGGAGACGGTATTGTTTCCGCCGGTGCCCTACATGCAATATTTCCTCCTACAAAACTGGTGATTCCCTGACCCTGACTGCTTTTGGCTGGCAAAGAAACCTGCACAGATACTGCCGGTGGTGCGGAAAATGGTGGCCTTACAGTGACGGAAGGGATGTTGCGTTGCTGACTAGCTTCATTGGCCGAGGGTGCTACAACCTTGAGGGACGTTTGGTAGTTAGTCCAGGCTTGAGAATGCATGGTGGTTAAGTGTCTATGCATGCAACTAGTATTTAGACTTTTCAGATTCTGACCTCTGCTTAAGCTAGTTGAACATTTTTGACAGATGACTTTGCGCTGATCAGTTGGATGTTGTTTAAAAAAATGCCAGACTGCACTCTTCCTAGACTCTGATCCCTTTTCAGGGATTGCAGACTGAGCTTTAACCGGATGGCAACGCTGTGCTCCAACAGGTTTTGGCTTTGACACGCGTTTTGGTCCAGATACGGGCCCGGCAGATGGAACCTGTTGCGATGTTGATGCCTGCTGCGGCCCCTCCTCCACCTCCGCTTCTGAACTACTGCCGCCTGCACCCTGTTCCCCCAATGGCTGCCAATCGGGGTCAATAACTGGGTCATCTATTACCTCCTCTTCGAGCTCGTGTGCAACTTCGTCTGTGTCACTGTGTCGGTCGGTGGTATAGCGTTCGTGGCGGGGCAACATAGTCTCATCAGGGTCTGATTGTGGATCTGTACCCTGAGAGGGCAATGTGGTGGTCTGAGTCAAAGGAGCAGCATAGTACTCTGGCTGTGGCTGTGCATCAGTGCACTCCATGTCAGAATATACTTGTAATGGGCATGGCCTGTTAAATGTTTCACTTTCTAAGCCAGGGACGGTATGTGTAAAGAGCTCCATGGAGTGACCCGTTGTGTCGCCTGCTGCATCCTTCTCTCTTGTTGTAGTTTTTGCTGAGGAGGACAAGGAAGCGACTTGTCCCTGACCGTGAACATCCACAAGCGACGCGCTGCTTTTACATTTACCAGTTTCGGAAGAGGAGGCAAAAGAGCTAGAGGCTGAGTCTGCAATGTAAGCCAAAACTTGCTGTTGCTGCTCCGCCTTTAAAAGCGGTTTTCCTACTCCCAGAAAAGAGAGCGTTCGAGGCCTTGTGTAGCCTGACGACGAAACTGGCTCCACAGCTCCAGACTTAGGTGGAATATTTTTATCCCCACGACCACCTGATGCTCCACTACCACTACCATCATTACCAGCTGACAATGAACGCCCACGACGACCTCTTGCACCAGACTTCCTCATTGTTTTAAAATCTTAACCAAAGTAACTTTATTTGTTGCTATCAAACAACTTACACGGTGAGCTATAACTTCAGTATGATTTCAATATCCCTTAACAGGTTGGTGAGACCACAAGGAAAATCAGGCACAATGTTACACACTCTGTTTTCTGTGGCACAAAATCACAGAGATGACACACACGCAGGACTGTCACTCAAGCACTAATGTCAATATTAATCTCCCACCTAATTTATTTATTTTTTTTTCTCAGGGAGACTTTAGAAACCAAATAATATTAAAAAAAAAAAAAAAAAAGGCTTTCTATGGCCCACAATTAGAGAGAGAGAGGTGGCACAACCAGGAGTCAAGACTGGCGCACAAGCTGAAAGGGCAATATTACTCTCCCACTGTTTTTTATGTTTTTTTTGTTTTTTTCAGGGAGAATTAGAAACCAAATAATATTAAAAAAAAAAAAAATAGGCTTTCTATGGCCCACTGAATGAAAGGGAGAGAGGTGGCACACCCAGGAGTCAAGACTGGCACACAAGCTGAAAGGGCAATATTACTCTCCCACTGTTTTTTTATGTATTTTTTGTTTTTTCAGGGAGACTTTAGAAACCCAATAATATTTAAAAAAAAAAATAAATAGGCTTTCTATGGCCCACTGAATGAGAGGGAGAGAGGTGGCACACCCAGGAGTCAAGACTGGCACACAAGCTGAAAGGGCAATATTACTCTCCCACTGTTTTTTTATGTATTTTTTGTTTTTTTCAGGGAGACTTTAGAAACCCAATAATATTTAAAAAAAAAAATAAATAGGCTTTCTATGGCCCACTGAATGAGAGGGAGAGAGGTGGCACACCCAGGAGTCAAGACTGGCACACAAGCTGAAAGGGCAATATTACTCTCCCACTGTTTTTTTAGGTTTTTTTTGTTTTTTCAGGGAGACTTTAGAAACCCAATAATATTTAAAAAAAAAAAAAAGGCTTTCTATGGCCCACAATTAGAGAGAGAGAGGTGGCACAACCAGGAGTCAAGACTGGCGCACAAGCTGAAAGGGCAATATTACTCTCCCACTGTTTTTTATGTTTTTTTTGTTTTTTTCAGGGAGACTTTAGAAACCAAATAATATTAAAAAAACCAAAAAAAAAAAAGGCTTTCTATGGCCCACTGAATGAGAGGGAGAGAGGTGGCACACCCAGGAGTCAAGACTGGCACACAAGCTGAAAGGGCAATATTACTCTCCCACTGTTTTTTTATGTATTTTTTGTTTTTTTCAGGGAGACTTTAGAAACCCAATAATATTTAAAAAAAAAAATAAATAGGCTTTCTATGGCCCACTGAATGAGAGGGAGAGAGGTGGCACACCCAGGAGTCAAGACTGGCACACAAGCTGAAAGGGCAATATTACTCTCCCACTGTTTTTTTAGGTTTTTTTTTTTTTTCAGGGAGACTTTTGAAACCAAATAATATTAAAAAAAAAAAAAAAAAAAAAATATAGGCTTGCTATAGCCCACTGAATGAGAGATAGCGCACACACAGCAGTGGCACACAAGCCCTGACTGAGGCCAATATTTTTCTCCCACTGATTGATGTAGTGTTTCTGTGTTGAGGTAGATTTTAGAACACAAATCACGGAAAAAATAAATAGGCTTTCTATGGCCCACTCAGTGAGAGATGGCACACACAGGGATGGCACTGTAGCAGAAATGCCAATCTTAATCTCCCACAAAAAAAAAACAAAAAAAAAAAAAAAACTGTCCTACAATTACTATCTCCCTGCAGTAATGTAAGCCAGGTATGGCAGGCAGCAATAGGAGTGGACTGATGCACAAATTAAATAAAAAGTGTGGACAAACAAAAAAGATAGCTGTGCAGAAAGGAAGGAACAAGAGGATATGTGCTTTGAAAAAAGCAGTTGGTTTCCACAGTGGCGTACACACAGCAATACAGCTATCACGGAGCCTTCTAGGGCAGCCCAATGAGCTACAGCGCTGAGGGGAAAAAAAAAAAAAAATAGCTTCCACTGTTCCTGCACACCGAAGGTGGTGTTGGACAGTGGAAATCGCTGCAGCACAAGCGGTTTGGTGGTTAGTGGACCCTGCCTAACGCTCTCCCTGCTTCTGATGAAGCGGCAGCAACCTGTCCCTAAGCTCAGATCAGCAGCAGTAAGATGGCGGTCGGCGGGAACGCCCCTTTATAGCCCCTGTGACGCCGCAGACAGCAAGCCAATCACTGCAATGCCCTTCTCTAAGATGGTGGGGACCAGGATCTATGTCATCACGCTGCCCACACTCTGCGTTCACCTTCATTGGCTGAGAAATGGCGCTTTTCGCGTCATTGAAACGCGACTTTGGCGCGAAAGTCGCGTACCGCATGGCCGACAAGCACAGGGGTCGGATCGGGTTTCATGAGACGCCGACTTAGCCAAAAGTCGGCGACTTTTGAAAATGATCGACCCGTTTCGCTCAACCCTAATGTCTAGAGCTTAGAATAAATTTCGGTTTCCTGCTTTAGCTCTTAGCTGTAGCTTAAAATAGCTAAGAGAATTTACATTGAAAGTACAGGACTTAAAACATTCTGTTACCAAAGCTGCAAGGTGACAAGTCCTTATCACCTGCAAGCTTTTTATTATTACAGTACAGGAAAATGTGGGAATGAGTAACATTTCTCCATCACTGTACCCATGTACAAATGCATGGATATGCAACCACCCGAGGAAAGACCTTTATGGCAGAGGTGTATCATCAACTAGCAGTGCTATGATTGCATCTATTCATGTACCATTACGTCAATCAAAAATACATCCATTTTATAGCACAGTTTTGCTACGATCAGAATAGCGGCTTTTTAGAATAGTTCCTGGAAATGCTTCTCCATGAGATGATTTTCCAGGAATGGCCATTGATCTATTTCTTATTCTTGATGAGTGGATGTCCAAACCCTTTGACCCCTCCTGAGCAGCAAATCAAATTGATTATGCAAAACCCTATTAAGACCTTAAGTGTCACCAGTGAGATTCCGGTTTCCCCTACCTAAACCAGGTGATTGACAGCCTTCTTTGTAAAACTGATGGAGAGAAAGCATTGACAAATCCCTATATGTGAATGGAATATACAGGTCTCAGTCTCTCCTAGGAGTAGAGAACCAGTAGTGGGAAATGCTGGATTTTTAAAAATCCCATTGAAATTGCCAATGGAGCAAGATATGAACATGCCCAAAACCTGATTTTGCATCCAAAATTAATCCAATAACAGAACCCATTTATTTCACATTAGTCCCAAGATACAATACCTTCCAACAGGACAGAATTAAAATAATTTACAACAATCATCCATAACAACAAAACCATCTGCCTAGGGGCTTGCTCATACTGCTGTGTATTCTCTCATGCGATAGAATCAGGTCAAATATGCTACTGACTCTCTGCTCAAACTCTGTCAGAGTTTGGTCCGAGTGTCATCTTACTGCAATCTGATTCTCTCGCTTGAGAGAATCGCAGCACAGGTGCAGAGAAGATGGAGAACTTAATATTTCCATCTTCTCCATTCTCTGTGTCCACGGTAATCAGAAGACATACGGGGCAGCCCCGATGTTTGGGTGTGCATGATTCGAGTATTGGGGCCATTCCCAGCATGCTGTGATTGTTTGCTCATGCCGATTCGTAGATCTGCACTGCCCCAAAGTATAACATTGGGCGGAGTGCTATACGATAAAGCATCGGATAGCACCCAGCCGTGTTATAAGTGCATGTGAGCGAGCCCTAATGCTGTATAGAGGCAGGAACTTCAGAACACATCTGAAAATGTTCTTCGACTTCTGGCGCCAAGACATTAGCAGGTGATCTTTTAAGTGCTCTAATTGTGAGGTTAGGGCTTCATGGATCAGACGTTTTTTTCCTACTATGTCTCACAAATGCTTCATAGGATTGAGGTCTTGGAGATTTGTCAAATCAGCACCCTGAAGTCTTTAGCATGTTCCTCTAACCGTTCCTAACAAATTTGTTTGGCAGGATGCAATATCCTGTTGATGTAGGACATTGTCATAAGGGAATAACGTCGCCAAGGAAAGTTGTAATTGGTCTGCACCACATATAGGTGGGTGGTACATGTCAAAAATGAATGCTAGAGCCCAAGACTGGCCTGCAGAACACATCCCAGATCATAACACTCCTTCCACTGATTTGCCTTCTTCAGAAAGTAAATTCAATAACTGTTTTATCCTAAAGTAGATAGCATATGCACACAGCTGGCCATATTAATATATAAGAAAATGTGATTCCTCAGATTATCCTTCTATTAAGCTTTCCTCAGTTTGATATTTTGGGTTGTTTTCTGGTAAATCGTAATTGTGAGCCCTGGAAATCATTAACACTGTCCCTTACATAAAATCTAGCAGATATTTGGAAACTTTTTAATTTTTTGGTAATATTGGACCTTTCTTCTTATTGGGTCTTTCTGCACCTGAATAAAGATTATTTATATACATAACTTTGTTTCAATTGCAATGAGGTTCCTAGATTTTATAGAATACTTGTGCTATAGAAATCACCCAATTAAGTGTAGATGGTGTGCAGATTCTAGAGCCCAGATTATTTTTCTCACCAATGTTTTCTTGGAAGCAGTGAATCAGTCTTTAATAGTATATTATTATTAAGACTTGTGACAATAGGTAACAAAGCGTGACAGTGTAGAAGACATCTAGATAACATGTTATAGTTTTAATATTTTGTGGTGCTCCACAAGAAAAGCATTCTATATGTTTGATAAGAGACTTTGTTATTGGCTACTTGCAATTATTATGTTTTTCCGCTTATATTTATGAATGTCAGTTGCGCTTCACCATTTATTTCTTTTGTATTGTTCATTCTTATCATCCATTGAAATTTTTTGAATGAAATAAACATCAAATCAAACATCCATGTTGTTTATATTCATAAGTAGGGATCAACAAATCTGAACGTAAAGTCCAATGCCGAATTCCGAACAGAGACTTTTTAATGGACGTCTGGTTTCCTTTTGGGGTTCCTCAGTCTAACAAAGAATGTTGAAAGGCTGCAGCACAGCCGATCAACAAGCTTTTAGACTGTGGAGCCATCACGGCCAAGCCAAGTATTGGAATAGCTGCAATTGGCCGGCGCAACACGTGACCTGGCCTGTATAAAGGCCGGATCATGAGTATATTATAGGATGCAGCTGGAGTGAGGGACAGATTCTGACTGTGCATTATGCAAATAAGCCCTGTGTGTACTCTGCAATCGCCATCTGTGGAAGTACTGTGCCTTTAAGTCGCTGTGTGCACTCTCCCCCCCCCTTTGGGAGTACTATGCCTTTAAGCTGCTGTGTGTACTCAGCACCCTCGGGCTGTGGGAGCACTACATCTTTAGCTGCTATGTGTACTCTGCACCTTTTGCCTATGGGGGTACTGTGTCTTTAAGCCGCTGTGTATTTTCCAGTAGTCTTGGAAATAAATAATTAGCACCAGCTGTTTTGTTTCAATTTCTAGGGCAAAGAAATATTTTTTTCTGGACCGGTGTGGTTTCTTTAGTAGTCTGGCAAATAAATAATTGGCATCAGCCTTCTCTTTGCCATTTGTACGCCAAATAAATATTTTTTCTAAACCGGTGTGTTTTTTTTTAGCAGATTGAGAAATAAATTATTGACATCAGCCATCTCATTGCCATTTTTAGGCTAAAGAAATAATTTTTGTAAACCAGTGTGTGTTTTGTAGTAGTCTGGGAAATAAATAAATGGCATCAGCCTTCATGTTGCCATTTGTAGGCCAAAGAAATTATTTTTCTAAACCAATGTGTATTTGATAGTAGTCAGGGAAATAAATAATTGGCATCAGCCATCTCATTAACATTTTTAGATCAAAAAAATAATTTTTCTGGACCGTTGTGTGTTTTCTAGTAGTGTTGCAAATAAATAATTGGCATCAGCCATCTTATTGCCATTTATAGGCCAAAGAAATAATTTTTCTAAATTTTCAACATCACATTTTAAGATTGCAGAGAAAGATGTTGATGTTTTCATATTAATACTGATGTAGTAGACATAAATCACTCATGATATTTATGATTCATTTGGAGTTTCTCATATGTCCATAAAAAAAAGTCATGTGTCTGTGATTTTTGGATGAGTTTTTTATAACAAAGAAAATAAAATCAGGTTGGCAACCTTGCTTGTATATAGTTGGCAATCAGATTGACCGGGTGAGCCAAAATCCTACAGTACAAAACCTCAGCTAAGGTAAAGTGACAGAACATTTGTAGATTTCAGAAAAAGTTCACTATAGGGTATTCTGAAGGACACTGGACGTAACCTTGATATATTGGGGCTGCCTCTCTGTACCCTGTAGTGAGCAGTCACTTGTTCTCTCTCTTTGATCCTCACTAATCCCTCACTATAATACTGAATACCAGGACAAAATCTGTATGCTGTACTCAATTTTCTTGACTGTTTTACTGTAGCACTAAAACTTGATTCCTCTCCAGGTTTGGCTCTCAATTCTGTTTATATGCCTGCGGTAAATTTTATTGAAGAAAAAAAAAAAGGAAAACATTCCAGGAATCCTGCAATTCATGAGTATTGGAAAGACCAGAATCACTTCAACTGCTGAAAGAGAAATAAATAGTTCCCTATAGAATTCATTTTCATTATATTTGGATGGTAATTGCTGTACATTAAACATCCAGCGCAACGTGTGTTCGGAGTGAAGGACTGTTAATATTCTTACGTTCAAAATATCATAACCAAATAGTCTTGTAAAGAAAACGAAAAATCTGGATATGAAATCACTAAAGCTATAAATCAAATCAAGTGATCGCTCTGGAAATAGTTCGGCACTTTCTGTTCACTCGCATTTCTGTAGAGTTTAGTCAGATATCTCTTTTTTTTTTTTTTTAAAGCGTTGGTACCAAAAATAACCCACCATTATAATGAACCCACCAGTGGATTGCACTGAAGTTCCTATAATCCATGTCTTATTGTTGTAAATATAGCTGTAATCCGTGGAGACATGGTTTTCGTAAGATCTTGGAAGACAATTTTCCATGAGTCCATCTACAGTTAAATGAGAGACAACCAGAACCCCAACCTAAAGAATACAAATGAGCACTTCTGAGCCTTCATTTTAAAGTGAATTTCTCACCAGATTTTTGCTATGTAACCTGAGAGCACCAATGAGTGTTTTATCAGCAGGAGATTATCACTTCAGGACAAGCTGCCTCGTGCCTCCTAGTCCAACCACGCCCCCAGCACTGATTAGCAGCTCTCTGTCAATGTACATTGCACACAGAAATCTGTTTTACATTTTTTTCTTGGCTTCTGGTTCAAACTTTACTGGAATCTTTGACTAAATCAGGCCGTTTTAGAGACTCTTAAAAAAAAGTCATGCATTAAGTCTACGGAGTACAAATGAGCATGGAAAGTGTATTTTAAATATACCCCATGCCCCAATCTCAGTGCTCACGTGTGCCCACTAGATTGGCTTTAGCACTAGATTAGTATTATTATTACAGACTAGATGGTGGCCTGATTCTAACGCATCGGGTATTCTAGAATATGTATGTATGTATGTACATCGTGCTGTGAGAGGGGGTTAAATTCCGTGCCAATATCGCTGATTGGTCGCTCCCGGCTTGCCGATCAGCGAAGCGTGGTTCAAATCCGGTGCCAATTCACGGCCGGACTGCGCCTGTCGCTGATTGGTCACGGACGGTCGGGCACGACCAATCACGAAGCGGTGTTTAAATACCGCACCAATATCGCTGATTGGTTGCGACCAATCACTGAAGTGGTGTTTAAATCCCGTGCCAATATCGCTGATTGGTCACGGCTGGCCGGGCGCGACCAATCAGCGAAGCGTGGTTTAAATCCCGGGTCAATTTGCGGCTGGACTGCGTCTGTCGCTGATTGGTCACAGGATGTCCGGGGTTCGGGGTGCTGGATGTCGGTGGTTCAGGGTGCAGGATATAGTACAGCCACGTAGTATATATCACAGCCACGTAGTATATATCACAGCCACGTAGTATATAGCACAGCCACGTAGTATACAGCAGCCACGTAGTATATAATACAGCGCACGCAGTAAATAACACAGCCCACACAGGATATAACACTGCCCACATGGTATAAAGCAGTGTGGGCATCATATCCCTGTTTAAAAAATAATTAAAATAAAAAATAGTTATATACTCACCCTCCGGCATCTACCGAAAGCTGTCCCGACGCGTACGATGCGGCCGCCAGCTTCCGTTCCCAGAGATGCATTGCAAAATTACCCAGATGACTTAGCAGTTTCGCGAGACCGCTAAGTCATCTGGGTAATTTCGCAATGCATCTCTGGGAACAGAAGCTGGCGGCAGCCTCTGCGCTCACGCGCATCGGTGGACGCCGGAGGGTGAGAATAGCACCATTTTTAAAAAAAATTATTTTTAACATTATATCTTTTTACTATTGATGCTGCATAGGCAGCATCAATAGTAAAAAGTTTGTCACATAGGGTTAATAGCAGCATTAACAGACTGCGTTACACCACGTTAGGCCACGGTGTAACGCAGTCGGTTTAATGGACTGCTAAAGCACTATGTGGGCGGCGGGCGCTGACTGGGGGGGAGTATGGAGGGGGCACTGACTGCAGGGGAGTAGGGAGCGGCCATTTCGCAGCCGGACTGTGCCCATCGCTGATTGGTCGTGGCAAATTGGGATTTCCGTGACAGACAGACAAACAGATGGAAGTGCCCTTAGACGATTATATAGATAGATACACTAATAATCTAATGGAAAGAATATGTCTACACTTTTAATTACTTTTCTCTAAATGAGGTGTTTTCATATACAGTGGGGCAAAAAAGTATTTAGTCAGTCAGCAATAGTGCAAGTTCCACCACTTAAAAAGATGAGAGGCGTCTGTAATTTACATCATAGGTAGACCTCAACTATGGGAGACAAACTGAGAAAAAAAAATCCAGAAAATCACATTGTCTGTTTTTTTATCATTTTATTTGCATATTCTGGTGGAAAATAAGTATTTGGTCAGAAACAAAATTTCATCTCAATACTTTGTAATATATCCTTTGTTGGCAATGACAGAGGTCAAACGTTTCCTGTAAGTCTTCACAAGGTTGCCACACACTGTTGTTGGTATGTTGGCCCATTCCTCCATGCAGATCTCCTCTAGAGCAGTGATGTTTTTGGCTTTTCGCTTGGCAACACGGACTTTCAACTCCCTCCAAAGGTTTTCTATAGGGTTGAGATCTGGAGACTGGCTAGGCCACTCCAGGACCTTGAAATGCTTCTTACGAAGCCACTCCTTCGTTGCCCTGGCGGTGTGTTTTGGATCATTGTCATGTTGAAAGACCCAGCCACGTTTCATCTTCAATGCCCTTGCTGATGGAAGGAGGTTTGCACTCAAAATCTCACGATACATGGCCCCATTCATTCTTTCATGTACCCGGATCAGTCGTCCTGGCCCCTTTGCAGAGAAACAGCCCCAAAGTATGATGTTTCCACCACCATGCTTTACAGTAGGTATGGTGTTTGATGGATGCAACTCAGTATTCTTTTTCCTCCAAACACGACAAGTTGTGTTTCTACCAAACAGTTCCAGTTTGGTTTCATCAGACCATAGGACATTCTCCCAAAACTCCTCTGGATCATCCAAATGCTCTCTAGCAAACTTCAGACGGGCCCGGACATGTACTGGCTTAAGCAGTGGGACACGTCTGGCACTGCAGGATCTGAGTCCATGGTGACGTAGTGTGTTACTTATGGTAGGCCTTGTTACATTGGTCCCAGCTCTCTGCAGTTCATTCACTAGGTCCCCCCGCGTGGTTCTGGGATTTTTGCTCACCGTTCTTGTGATCATTCTGACCCCACGGGGTGGGATTTTGCGTGGAGCCCCAGATCGAGGGAGATTATCAGTGGTCTTGAATGTCTTCCATTTTCTAATTATTGCTCCCACTGTTGATTTCTTCACTCCAGGCTGGTTGGCTATTGCAGATTCAGTCTTCCCAGCCTGGTACAGGGCTACAATTTTGTTTCTGGTGTCCTTTGACAGCTCTTTGGTCTTCACCATAGTGGAGTTTGGAGTCAGACTGTTTGAGGGTGTGCACAGGTGTCTTTTTATACCGATAACAAGTTTAAACAGGAGCCATTACTACAGGTAATGAGTGGAGGAAAGAGGAGACTCTTAAAGAAGAAGTTACAGGTCTGTGAGAGCCAGAAATCTTGATTGTTTGTTTCTGACAAAATACTTATTTTCCACCATAATATGCAAATAAAATGATAAAAAAACAGACAATGTGATTTTCTGGATTTTTTTGTCTTAGTTTGTCTCCCATAGTTGAGGTCTACCTATGATGTAAATTACAGACGCCTCTCATCTTTTTAAGTGGTGGAACTTGCACTATTGCTGACTGACTAAATACTTTTTTGCCCCACTGTAAACTACTTGGCACATTAACTATGGCATTGGCCCAAACTGAAAAAGCTGTATACATGTGCTCATTGCTTGATAGAGAAGCATTACGACTATAACAGTAATTTATAGCATTGTCTCATCACTACTCCGATACTTCTCATGTGTAGCCTCATTTCCTGTGGTTGACAACATTCAATTGATCTCTGGCTACAGCTTGTTTTATTCTCTTCCACAATAATTTAAAAATATCTCCTATTTTCCATGAATGATTGCACTATTACTATTACGCTGTGTCTGTTGTTAGTTTTGTCTGTAAAAATATTTATGACGTTAAATGATTCTCCTCCTTGGGAAAATGCTACCTGCTGGAAGTGTACCTTGACATTGAAATAATAATCATCACAACCCCCCCTTAGCTGCTGGGACTCCAGTGATCAGCTGCAATCTGTGTGGAATTTTGATATTAGGACCCCGATTCATCGAAATGTTTGCTCTACAAATTTGTCACAAAACATTTTGAAAAGTCGCATAATTTTTGCATAATGTGAGATAAAACATTTGTGATTTTTGACACTTTCACACCAGTTTCGGCTAGCTAAATCAATATGGATGGAGCATGGCACGCCCACTCATTTAATTAATGATTAGCTGCTTAGTATCTTATTCCATAAATCCTACTCCAGTCCCTGACTGGAATAAGATATGTGATGAGGTATACAGAGGCACATGCTAGTTTTAAGTTGTGCATAGTGTTGAGCATTCCGATACTGCAAGTATCGGGTATCGGCCGATATTTGCTGTATCGGAATTTCCGATACCGAGATCCGATACTTTTGTGGTATCGGGTATCAGGTATCGCAACAACATTAATGTAATAATGTGTAAAAGAGAGAATTAAAATAAAAAATATTGCTATACTCACCTCTCCGACGCAGCCTGGACCTCAGCGAGGGAACCGGCAGCGTTGTTTGTTTAACCCCTTCACCCCCGGAGCTTTTTCCGTTTTTCCGTTTTCGTTTTTCGCTCCCCTCCTTCCCAGAGCCATAACTTTTTTATTTTTCTGTCAATTTGGCCATGTGAGGGCTTATTTTTTGCGGGACGAGTTGTACTTTTGAACGACATCATTGGTTTTACCATGTCGTGTACTAGAAAACGGGAAAAAAATTCCAAGTGCAGTGAAATTGCAAAAAAAGTGCAATCCCACACTTGTTTTTTGCTTGCCTATTTTGCTAGGTTCACTAAATGCTAAAACTGACCTGCCATTATGATTCTCCAGGTCACTACGAGTTCATAGACACCTAACATGACTAGGTTATTTTTCACCTAAGTGGTGAAAAAAAATTCCAAACTTTGCAAAAAACAAAACAAAACAAAATTGCGCCATTTTCCGATACTCGTAGCGTCTCCATTTTTCGTGATCTGGGGTCAGGTGAGGGCTTATTTTTTGCATGCTGAGCTGGCGTTTTTAATGATAGCATTTTGGTGTAGATACGTTCTTTTGATTGCCCGTTATTGCATTTTAATGCAATGTCGTGGCGACCAAAAAAACGTAAATCTGGCGTTTCGAATTTTTTTCTCATTACGCCATTTAGCGATCAGGTTAATGCTTTTTTTTAGTTGATAGATCGGGCGATTCTGAACGCGGCGATACCAAATATGTGTAGGTTTTTTGTTTTTTTTATTGATTTATTTTGATTGGGGCGAAAGGGGGGTGATTTAAACTTTTATGTTTTTTTTATTTTTTTCACATTTTTAAAAACTTTTTTTTTTTACTTTTGCCATGCTTCTATAGCCTCCATGGGAGGCTAGAAGCAGGCACAGCCCGATCGGCTCTGCTACATAACAGCGATCATCAGATCGCTGTTATGTAGCTAAAATGCAGGTGTGCTGTGAGCGCCGACCACAGGGGGGCGCTCACAGCTACCGGCGATCAGTAACCATAGAGGTCTCAAGGACCTCTATGGTTACAATGGAGGAGCATCGCCGACCCCCGATCATGTGACAGGGGTCGGCGATGCGCTCATATCCGGCCGCACGGCCGGATGCGGTAGTTAAATGCCGCTGTCTGCGTTTGACAGCGGCATTTAACTAGTTAATAGCGGCGGGTGATCGCGATTTCACCCGCCGCTATTGCGCGCACATGTCAGCTGTAAAAAACAGCTGACATGTCGCGACTTTGATGTGCGCTCACCGCTGGAGCGCACATCAAAGCGGGGGTCCCGACATGTGACGTACTATACCGTCACATGTCGGGAAGGGGTTAAAATTCGCGCTTTTACTTGGTTACGTGAAGTCCCGGCTTGTGATTGGTCAGGGCGGCCATGTTGCCGGGACGCGGACCAATCACAGCAAGCCGTGACGAAATTACGTCACGGCTTGCTGTGATTGGTCCGCGTCCCGGCAACATGGCCGCCATTAGCCAATCACAAGCCGTGACGTCACGGGAGGCTGGACATGCGCGTATTTTAAAAAGCGCGCGTGTCCAGCCTCCCGTGACGTCACGGCTTGTGATTGGTTAATGGCGGCCATGTTGCCGGGACGCGGACCAATCACAGCAAGCCGTGACGTAATTTCGTCACGGCTTGCTGTGATTGGTCCGCGTCCCGGCAACATGGCCGCCCTGACCAATCACAAGCCGGGACTTCACGTAACCAAGTAAAAGCGCGAATTTTAAACAAACAACGCTGCCGGTTCCCTCGCTGAGGTCCAGGCTGCGTCGGACAGGTGAGTATAGCAATATTTTTTATTTTAATTCTTTATTTTACACATTTATATGGATCCCAGGGTCTGAAGGAGAGTTTCCTCTCCTTCAGACCCTGGGAACCATCAGGAATACCGTCCGATACTTGAGTCCCATTGACTTGTATTGGTATCGGGTATCGGTATCGGATTGGATCCGATACTTTGCCGGTATCGGCCGATACTTTCCGATACCGATACTTTCAAGTATCGGACGGTATCGCTCAACACTAGTTGTGCATTTTAATAAATCAGCGGCTTCTGACTCTAACAAAACCCCTCATCAAGACTGGCATAAACAATGCAGGTCTTGATTAATCGGGGTCTGTATGTTCAATTTCTCTCCAGTGTCTCCACAAGGGGAAATTAAGCTTTACAAAGTACACATTCAAACCAATGGGTTTTGTGTGTTTTTCAAAATAAAGAGGTGCTCTTCGTACCTACTCCTAAGTCTGGCCACAATATGAAGTTCATGAATGGAGGCTCTCCACCTATTAACTTGATGTACAATAACAAATTGTATTGTGGCACAGTGCTAGCCAGAAAAATAGGTGTGAATACTTTTAAAAGTATTCATCACCTATTAACGTAGAATTTCTTAATAGGATTTACGAATATAGGTTTTTCTTAACTAGACAACCCCATTTAAAGAGGTCATGTTATCAAGTCAAAAGTGGCTACATTTAGCTCTTCCTTTATTCTTGCTGCCCCCTCAGTGTTCTTTTTTTGTCTTTTTTAAATCTGCATTATGGTTCCTCAGATATGGGCCTTTTAATTTAGTTCTCTTTGTGGTCTTTACCAAGAAAGTGAGTCTCACAGAATTCACAGGATACACATACATATTGTTTGTACCAGGGCAATTACTCAAACTCCACCTTTAGATGACTGAGACCTGAATATAATTCTGTTGTGTAAAGCAATGATTCCTTATGTGCATATGACCTAAAAAGCTGGGATCGATCTGTACATTTTACAACCACAACAAAGACATGTGTAACACTCTGATGTCTCCTGGCACTGTATTCAACCCCTTTCAAGCTCTTTTTCACAAGCACTATAATACATATAGTGTATGTGATGTGGCTGCAGTGCAGTGCGCAACCTCCACCAGGGGGTGCTGGTGAGGGAAGAGAGGTTGCACACTCACAGCGTAGCAACACTGAGCAGCCGCACAGGTCTCACAGGTAACAAAAGAGTGGTCAGACGAGCAGAGTCAGAAACTGTCAGTAGCAGAAGTACCAGAGGTCACAGCCAAACAGGAGCACGGTATCCAAAACGTGAGATGTAAGACGAGGTCGGAGTACAAGCCAGAAGTCAAAGCCGGTCGGGGGAACGGGTCTCACACAAATACAGGAAGTCAGAGGCAGAAGGATCACCAGGGTATACGGGTCAGCTGCTCTAGCCTGGTAGCATGAACTATCACTGACGCTGACCAGCAGTCGGCAGAGGACTGAAAAAGCCCAGCCAGCTCCAAAACGAGGCAGAGGGGTTAACCCCCACAAGACCAGTCCAGAGAGAGGAAAGCAGAAAACAAACTCTGGACTGGATCATGACAATATATATGTACTGTAGGGATTCATTTTCTCAGGTTGGCAGTAGGTAGCATTCACACAGGCACTGGATTCTTGTACCAAAATAATGTGACATTTATTTTTCACTGGTTGCACAGTACCTAACAAAGCCATAAGCATAAATCTCAGCCTTGTCATCGCACTAACTAAATAACACAGACCCTGGCTACTGATATATAGCTGAGCTAATCCCAATCTGGTCAAACAAAACAGCTATTGTCCATAGTAACCAGTTATTCATGCAGTATAGTCACACGGCACGTGCAGTCTCTTTCAGAGAGAGATTCTAGCTTAGCTATCTCTCTTCAACTGAAACACAAATCTACTCTGTTCTGCTTTCCCGAGTTGATTGACTAAGATGATCACCTAGCCTGTGTTTTATGCAGAGCCAGCTCCCTAAAATAGTTGCTGAATTCCCTGCTTAGGCTTTCATACAGGCTATGATCGTCCATCCTGATTGGCTGTGCTATACCATCTGATGTGATAGATGCAATGCATTATAGAAAAGCCAGCACATTAGGACATGTCAAGCTTTTGTGACTGTTGCAATCCTCTGTAATGTGTAAAAAGGTTGCAGCCATTTTCTTTGCACTTTGTAAAAAAACCTCACAAATTATTCAAATTTGCTGGGACCTGCACATTTAATAAAATTTGTCTCGAAGCATTGAATCGGTCGTCTTTATTAGGGGTGCATGAAAACTTTTTGGGGATTTTTTGGAAAGGTCAGAGGGTATTTCAACACCACATATCAAAAGAATAAGTCTGTGTGGCTATCAAAAGACGTCATAGAGCCATAGCCCTAATGAGCAGGCATATCTACTGTGATTCCCAAGTGTGGAACGTGTCCACCTTATCTCAGTTAGGATAATATTTCCTAATAGGCTCATTCAGGAAGGATTCCTGGTTGCACACAACGATTCACGAGCTTTATGAGCATTTCATGATTTATTGAAGAATAGGACATATCTACTGAAATGTATGAGACCTTGTAACTTTACGTACCTTACGGCGCAATCAATGAGATTAGAATAAGCAGATGCACAAACTCTCACACACATAATGTATTTTTATAATGTATACATGCTAATGATTTATTTTCCTATGATCAAAAACTGCGAAGTTGATTTCCACAAATGAAGAATCCACAGAGCCGTTATTATTGCAGCCTTAAATATTGGGAAAAAACTCCAATTCTTTACTTGAGACATATATTGCAATTGTAGACTTCCATGCCATTAGAAAATAAGCATGTAAAAAAATAAATGAGGAAAAAGCGAAAAGAAAATAGAAGAAAAACCTCTCCACTCTTGAGTTTGCAGCCAAGCCATTAAGAACATGCTGAGCTTAAAATTACAGGTATATGAAAGCATTAATCATTATACTTAGCTGCTGCCATAGTGTGGGTTTATACCTTTGTGCTCTGTAGAAGGTGGTTTTAATTCCTGATGGTCTTTGTTGGTAGTGATTCTAAGCTGCGGTAATTTAACAGGGAGGGAGCATTACATAATGAGGAGCAGCATTGAGCATTACTGTCATGGGCTGAAAACCGCAGGATCACAATTAACACTATTGTCCCTTATTGTGTAAACTAATCACCTGGCACAAATCCATATGATATTTGGAAACAACAGGGAAGCTACATATGAATCATTACCAGTCATAAGCAGTTTCATAACATATACTTAATAAATATATATATACATATAGTGAGAATGACTAGTAAGGTAATAGTAGGAATTATCAGGTAAGAGGCGAGCGGTTGTGCCCTGCTGGCGGTGCTGACTATACGCTTATGGCACATCATACAAAATAGAGTGCAAATGATATACTCCTCTGTGGGCAACTATTGGTTTAAAATGATAAAGAGGACAAACACAACTGAACTCTTCTGCCCCCCACACAAGTCTCTCCGGAGCTCTCCACCAGGACTAGAAATGAGTGCATATGATTCTCCGATGACCTAATCCTTAAGGGCTGTGATTGGCTGCAGTGGTCAAGTGACTATGATGGGACATCATGAGATGCACGTTGAGTTCGAGTCACCTATTCAGGGCACCTGTTCCAGTCACCATATCGATGCATCCAATCACAGGCCTCAGCAATCAGGTGACTGAAGAACAGGATGTCATCACTTCTGGTCCTGAATGTGAGCTTCAGTCTGCACTGGGGGTAACGAGGATTTAAAGTTTTGTTTTATTTATTATTTTATTATTTTTAACCCCTTTAAGTTTATGAACCCATTTTTAGATCTCTATCTATCATATTAACAAGGCTTCTTTATTTCAGACGGGTCAATAAAATACCTCTACTTTTTTGGACACTTCACTTTTAGTGCTATCTGCTTCCTTTATATTTTATATAATGGACTTCAGATGCCTTAGGACTTCCGGCCAATATTCAACAGTAACGGCTGTTACTATTTTCTATCTGTGTCTGTCTATTTATCTCGCTAGCGGAATAGTCATAATAATGATAATAATATATAATACATTTATTTTGATTTATATTGATCCACATTTGCAAATCATTTTATATTTATTTTAATGTAAACTGCTCTAAGTGTGAGGTATCTAAAATGTGCAACTTTTTTCAATACTTAGGAAACATAATGGTAAACAATATATACAGCTCTGGCAAAAATTAACAGACCTCCACATCAAAACCCCAATCTCCAGACCTGAACCCCATTGAAAACCTCTGGAATGTTATCAAGAGGATGATGGATAGTGACAAGCCATCAAACAAAGAAGGACTGCTTACATTTTTACCCCAGAAGCAGTGTGAAAGACTGGTGGAAAGCATGCCAAGACGCATGAAAGCTGTGATTAAAAATCATGGTTGTTCCACAAAATATTGATTTCTGAACTTGTCCTGAGTTAAAACATTAGTATTGTTGTTTCTATATGATTAAACTTGTTTTATTTGCATTATTATTATTTTTTTTTAATTTTGATCATTTCTCCTTTTCAGAAAAAAAATACAAAATTAATTGCTTGGAACTTCGGAGACATGTTGTCAGAAGTTTATAAAATAAAAGAACAATTTACATTTTACTCAAAAATATACCTATAAAGAGAAAAATCAGACAAACTGAAAATTTTGCAGAGGTCTCTTCATTTTTGCCAGAGCTGTATATACATACACACACATAAATATATATATATATATATATATATATATATTTATATATATACACTCACCGGCCACTTTATTAGGTACACCATGCTAGTAACGGGTTGGACCCCCTTTTGCCTTCAGAACTGCCTCAATTCTTCGTGGCATAGATTCAACAAGGTGCTGGAAGCATTCCTCAGAGATTTTGGTCCATATTGACATGATGGCATCACACAGTTGCCGCAGATTTGTCGGCTGCACATCCCAAAGATGCTCCATACAAGGCAGGATGGATCCATGCTTTCATGTTGTTTACGCCAAATTCTGACCCTACCATCCGAATGTCGCAGCAGAAATCGAGACTCATCAGACCAAGCAACGTTTTTCCAATCTTCTACTGTCCAATTTCGATGAGCTTGTACAAATTGTAGCCTCAGTTTCCTGTTCTTAGCTGAAAGGAGTGGTACCCGGTGTGGTCTTCTGCTGCTGTAGCCCATCTGCCTCAAAGTTCGACGCACTGTGCGTTCAGAGATGCTCTTAGGCCTACCCTGGTTGTAACGGGTGGCGATTTGAGTCACTGTTGCCTTTCTATCAGCTCGAACCAGTCTGCCCATTCTCCTCTGACCTCTGGCATCAACAAGGCATTTCCGCCCACAGAACTGCCGCTCACTGGATTTTTTTTCTTTTTCGGACCATTCTCTGTAAACCCTAGAGATGGTTGTGCGTGAAAATCCCAGTAGATCAGCAGTTTCTGAAATACTCAGACCAGCCCTTCTGGCACCAACAACCATGCCACGTTCAAAGGCACTCAAATCACCTTTCTTCCCCATACTGATGCTCGGTTTGAACTGCAGGAGATTGTCTTGACCATGTCTACATGCCTAAATGCACTGAGTTGCCGCCATGTGATTGGCTGATTAGAAATTAAGTGTTAACAAGAAGTTGGACAGGTGTACCTAATAAAGTGGCCGGTGAGTGTATATATATATATATATATATGTTATACAAAAACTTGATTTAAACAATAGGTAATTAATTTCTGATAATAGCTTCACTTTAGACCAAAATATCAAGTCAATTCAGTGAAAAGGAGTACCTTTCTTGTAGAATTATATCAACTACAGAATTTATTTTTTACCTGCTGTATATGATGGAGCAAAAAATTTGAAGGCACATGTGCTTTAATGCATTTTGCAGACATAACCCTGGTTACTAAAATTTCTTCGTACATGTGTGTTAATGTGTTTTATGCAGTAACTACATTTTCCACGTGTAGAGAAAGTATAAAGGTTATATGTTATGTTTATCCCAAAATGAATACTGTGATATTGTATATTTTCAGGACCTATTACATTTGTAATCCAGTCTACAGGTTTCTTATTTCAGATAATAAAAACATTGAACTGAGATCAAGATGACATTTTCTGTGATGAACACATTTTACGACATTGTTAGTGATAAACACAATTATTTATTTCACTTTACTGGAACATTAAGAGTTTTATTATTCTTGTATATCCACATGGGACATTGACACAGCTGGCAATATACTCAATGTGCAAATAATACCTAACACTACCATAGGATATAACTGCAATGTACATGAACTCTAAGATTGCTTGTACTTACTTACCACTCTGCATACCCTTCGGAAAAACCCACAAGGCATGGTTAAAGGTTTACACTCTTCAATTATGGTCAGAATTTTCTTGTATCTAGGCCGTTTTAACAATAATTGGCCCCATATGAATGCAAGAAGCTGACACTATGCAACAGGATCCATAAGATCCTCCGCATTGACTTTTCAAATTTATTTTTGCACCTTCAAAGATCTTCATTCAGACAACAAAAACCCTGCTCAGTTCTGAACTATGAAAAAATTTTGTCTGCAGATCTTTGGATTTACTGATCCAGGTTTTCCAACTTGACTTTTTATTATTTTTGAACAACTCACCAAAAAATCATTGACATGCAATATTTTTTGCTGACACATTGTAAAACCATAAAGAATCATTATACGTGATACATGTCTACAATCCATAATTCTGATATGGAGACATCAGCTACATTCACTGTGAACTGTAAAATGATACTAACTACAGTCAAAATAATCTGTATAAGTTTCTTCAGCTTCAAAAAAATCGCAGACAACTTTTTTTTCTTTATGGACAGGACAAAAAAGTGCTCTATTTTTACAGGCTGTCCTGTACTTAGAATTTCTGGTTGGTTGGCAACCCTTCACTGATCTCTGGTCATTTATAAAGGCTCTATAATTGGTCAGACTTGTAGAGTAGCCACCCATTGATGGTATTAGAAAGACTGTTTTTTTCTGCTGTAAAGCTAATTTACACATTTTTATTTTCTTAGAAGCAGCATTGTAAAGACTCCTTACACCAGCTAAATCTTTGCAAGGAAATCTTAATGATCAGTCTTCTAAATGTGAATAATCTATATTTCCCATTATATATTTGGTGCCACAATATTTAGCATCCCTGCATTGATTACATATACTATGTACTAATATTAGTTCTTGTGCCTTGCTTAGCTCACTGTCATGGCTTGGTTTGGGGTTCAATCTGGTAACCTGTTGCTGTGTGGCCGGTTCCTCTGTCTGCTGAGCTATTGCCCTTTCTTCTCTGTCCAAATCCTTATGGTTTCAATTGTCTTTGTTTTTCCTTCTTGGATTGCTCCTCTACAGTTGTTTCTTATGTTTCTTTTTTGGTTTACCCTATCACATTCTGGGTGGAGTTTTATATGTTCATCTTTCACTGCATTTCCTTGCTGGCTATATCTCTTGGTGGAAATGTGTTCAGGATTCCAAGCCCTTCAACTAGGGGCTTTAAGTTGTTTGATAAACTACAGTTGTATTCCTGCAGTGAGTCTTTTCGCTTTAGTCCCAGCACCTTTTCCTTTTATCACAGTTAGGTTTATGGGAGGTTGCTTGTTCATTTTATTTTGGTTCTCCTTAGTCTTCCTTCTCTATCAATATGAATATGTTTTAGTTTCTCATCCTGGGTTTTTGTACCTTTCTTCAGTTTCCTCTTCCCTTGTTTGCAGTGTGCTGCGGCCTCCCCTCTATTTTCTCAAAAGGTACGAGAAACCCCTTGATAGTCTTTTAGGGAGTTAGGTCCGAGGTGATGTTTTTAGTTGTGTGGCTAGGTTCTTTCTAGTCTGTAAAGGGAGCAGTTGGGTGTACGTGTGGGTTCTCCCTGTGGTTGAACTTCAATTTTTCCATTACCCTATGTGAGTGTGTAAATGTTCATAACATTCACAATCTAAGCTGCCACTCACCGAAAAATCTGTTAGGCCACAAAGACATAGCTATAGATGTTGTAGATAACAGTTAGACTTGAGACCTAGTGTTTAAAGGGGCTTCAATTCCTCTGAGCCACACAAAAAGGCACAAGGGTTAAAAACTGTTGAGGGCTCTGTTCCTGAATTTGTCCATTAGGTTCAATTCATACCTCTTGCAGGACCAGTTACATAAAAAAGGAATCGTACTATCATGGGGTAAGGTTGATTCTGAGATCAGGAATCAGCCCAGAACTATGCAGGAGGATCTGGTCATTGACCTCAAGAGCGCTGGGACTACAATTTCAAACATTACTGTTAGTAATACACTGCACCCTCAAGAATCAAAATCCTGCAGGGCACGCAAGGTCCCCCATGCCAATGCCAGTACATGTCCAGGCCCGTTTTTAGTTCACCAAAGACCATCTGGATGATCCAGAGGAGGCATGGAAGAAAGTCATATGGTCAGATGGAACCAAAATATAACTTTTTGGTATCAACTCCACTCTCCGTGTTTGGAGGAAGAAGTAGGATGAGTACAACCCCAAGAATACCATCCCAACATCATACTATGGGGGTGATTGTCTGCAAAGAGGACAGGATGACTACGCTGTATTGAAGGGAGGATGGATGAGGTAATGTATCACGAGATCTTGGCCAACAACCTCCTTTCTTCTGTAAGAGCATTGAAGATGGGTCATGGTCATGGCTTGTTGTTCTAGCATGACGATGACCCAAAAAACACAGTAAGATGCTTTTCAAGTCCTGGAGTGACCTAGCCAGTCTCCAGACCAGAACCCAATAGAAAACTTTTGGAGGGAGCTGAAACTCAGTGTTGCCCAACGACAGCCCCGAAACCTGAAATATCTGGAGATCTTTATGGAGGAGTGGAAAAAAGCCCCACTGCAGTGTAGTGCAAACGTCATTGAAAACTACAGGAAATGTCTGACCTCTTTAATTGCAAGCAAAGGTTTCTGTACCAAATATAAGGTTGTTTTTTTCTATTGTATCAAATATGTGTTTCATGCAATAAAATGCAAATTAATTATGTAGAAATCATACAATGTGATTTTATGGTTTATATTTTTAGACTGTCTCTCACCATTGAAGTGTACCTATGATAAAAATTACAGACCTCTCCATTCTTTGCAGATGGGAAAATTTAGAAAATCGGCAGTGCATCAAAATACTTATTTTCCCCACTGTATATGTTATCATAGAATTCTGCTTCCTTCTCCACTTATGATACTCTAATTACCCTCACTCTGCCTCTTGAACTTGTCATCCACTCTGAAAAAACAGCTCAACTCTATCTTGCTTTGGCAAGTCGGTCTGTCAGCTCACTGTGGTGTCAAGTTACACGGTCAATTATATTTTGTGGGAGTGAGGGGGATTAGGAGTGAAAAGCAGGAGAAGACAAGCAGAGGGAGACACAGAAAAATCGTGTTGAGCTTTCTAACAAATCTTTTACCTCACCCTAACTAAACTGCTCATTAGTGGTGTATAATTTCTACTATGCTGAAGATGTTTCTCTCTGTGTGCTAAGGATTGAGTAGCAGGAATCCCTCTCTGTGTGCTATTTTGTGTATAAAAGACATCATAGCAGCTAATGTCTTCAAAAAAGCTCAGAGTCAACTGCTAAAACTAGATAAAACTAGTGTGAAAATACAGGATATAAGTTATACAATAACCAAAAAAATAGTGTTTTGCCTTATGGCCCCACATGACCACTTATTCTGAAGACTTACTTTAAAACACTTACTATTTTGTTTGAGTGTACGGTTCTACCCATTAGTAACCAATACAACAAAGTACAAAGTACATAGAGAATATGCAAACACTAAAAAAAGTACAGATTAGCACTAATATAGAAGAAAAGTTAATTTAATTCACCTGCACAAAATTTCTTTTAACAAACAGGTAGCCTTTGTCTGTTTGTCTATTTGTTTACAGTGGCATGTAAAAGTTTGAACACCCCTGGTCAAAATTACTGTTATTATGAACAGTTTCATGAGTTGAAGATTAAATTATCTCTAAAAAACCTAAAGTTAAAGATGACACGTTTCATTTGTAATTAGGCAAAAAATATATATATTGTCATTTTGACGAAGGGTATCCAAACTTTTACTTTTACACTGTATCTGACTATATGGTTTTTATTATTTATTTTATAGAATTCTTGAAATTTAGGCATCCCATTATCTGCACTTTAAAGCTATGGACACCTTTGATATGCAAAAATTTGTACAAATTTCAGTCTTCAATTTGTATGACTTTATTTGTAGACTTTTTGATATGCAGATTGTAGCCTGATTGAAGTCTCGGAATTATCTTGTGTGGGAGTGTCTCCCCCATTAACATAGAGTGGGTGTGAGCTCTGTGAGTATCCAGGGTGTACTGTCTCCACTTACTTTAATGCATCAACCAAGCTGCAATACTATACTTTCCTCTCCATCTACTTTCCTCCGTGTGCATAGCCTGTTTTCTCAGCCCTTCTAAGATGCTTTCCCCTCCTCTATTGCTGATCTTTATACCACACCTTTCACCTCCCTCTTGCTATCTCTGGCACTAACAAAAATGAGTGGGGAGTGCAAACAGTCATTATGAGCAGGAATTCTGATTTTTGTAACAGTTTTGCAGATCACTCAGCTGGATACAGGACTTATACATTCTGCAACAGCAAAATGGAAGAACATTTTTAAAGAAGACTATTTAGAAAGTTTATCAAAGAGAACCTGTCAACAAAAGAAAACACTAGTATTTACCTGTAATCATAGTGCTAGTTTGCAGAAAAATACAATGTTAAAGATATGTAACAATCTAACTATAAAGGCGGCTTCAGGGAGAAAAGGAAGTTATATTCTACCTGCAGCCGATCGCTTTCATTTATTGGGACAGCACTGGGTTAGTGAACAGTCAATGCTCAGTAGACAGTGATGCCAAGGGAGCACCGAGCACCTGTATATGGATTGAACAGTAATTCTGTGCTGACAGAGTCCCTTTAACTTGGCATTTTGAAGTAATAAAATAATAATACAAAATATATAGTAAAGTGTACACAATCTTTGAATACTGTTTTTTGGCAATCTTAGCAGGAAATTAAAAAAAATATAATAATGTACTACTAAAGGAAACCTGTCATGTGAAAAAAGATATTAACCTGCAGATGTGGGGTTAATCTGCAGGTTAATAGTGTTCTTAACCTGCCCTGTTCCTCTACTGAACTTTTTATCTTCTGGCAACGTTTAGCTTTCAGTCACAGGGATGAGCCGGCACGGCTTCAGTCATTGCTCAGTGCCTAGTGAGCGTTGGCTGTAACAGCACCTCCTGCACTGATTGATAGCTGGCCAAGCATTAGGGCCGACTGTTAGTGCCGGGGGCACGGTTACAGCCAACACTCAGTATACACTGAGCAATGACTGAAGCCATGCCGGCAGCACCCCTGTGACTGAAAGCCAAGTCTGTTGAGAGGAATAAAGTTATTTTTCTCCTGGCATCGGGGCTCTTAGCTCAGGCACCGGGCAGGATCAGAATACTATTAACTTGCAGATTAACCCCATATCTGCAGGGTACTATAGTTTTTTACATGACAGGATCTCTTTATTGATAATACAATCCTTGGAATATTGAAGTTTACCAGAAAACATTACTTTCATCCAGTTTTTCAATTAATCTTTGCAATATCAGAATCTGGGAACAACCCCTGTACATTACATTCCGTGACCAAAACATAGATGCTGTTACGTGAATAGGAGCAAAGGAAATGCAAAGTGACATTTTCTTTGAATAGAGATATTATATGTCACATCTGTCATCTTGAAAACACGTAAATTTAAAAAGAACACTACTTGAGAAACGAATACCTTCTTATTGAAAACTGAGTGCTGCTAAATCTCCGCGCCGCTGACGTGTGTGGAGTACACTTTCACATAATGTCTTGTGTGTCAAACAAGGAATTATGTAGAAATCTTATAGTATTACAAAGTATATGCCAATGTTAATAACTCTGCATTAATATTACATTACATTGGTATTAATAACATGGTTTTCAGAGGGTGGTCCAAGATCAGAATTACAATTGGACAGGCTGTGAACGCATAATGTATGAAGCTATAATTAAATAAATCCTGAGTGCATTAAAGGGGGAATTTTGAGATTTATTTTTTACATTCTGCTTAAAACTGAATAGAATTTTGTACATAAGGATTTATATATACAGTTGTGCTCAAAAGTTTACATACCCCAGCAGAGCTTTTGCTTTCTTGTCCTTTTTTCAGATAATATGAATGATAACACAACAACTTTTTCTCCACTCATGGTTAGTGGTTGGGTGAAGCCATTTTTTATCTAACTACTGTGTTTTCCCTTTTTAAATCATAATGCAAACCAAAACATCCAAATGATCCTGATCAAAAGTTCACATACCCTGGTGACTTTGGCCTGATAACTTGCACAGACATTGAGACAAATGGGTTTGAATGGCTACTAAAGGTAACATCGTCACCTGTGACCTGTTTGCTTGTAATCAGTGTGTGTGCATAAAAGCTGAGTGAGTTTCTAGGATCCAGACAGACTCTTGCATCTTTCATCCAGCCACTGACGTTTCTGGATTGTGAGTCATAGGGAAAGCAAAAGGATTGTCAACGGATCTACGGGAAAAGGTAGTTGAACTGTATAAAACAAGTTAGGGATACAATAAAATATCCAAGGAATTGATAATGCCAGTCAGCAGTGTTCAAACTGTGATTAACAAATGGAAAATCAGGAGGTCTGTAGAAACAAAACCACGGTCAGGTAGACCAACAAAAATGTCATCCATAGCTGCCAGGAAAATTGTTCGGGATTCAAAGAAAAATGCACAAATAACATCAGCTAAAATACAGGACTGTTTGAAAACTAGTGGTGTGGCTGTTTCAAGATGCATAATAAGGAGGCTGCATGGTTGAGTCACCAGAAGAAAGTCATTACTGCGCAAATGCCACAAAGTATCTCGCCTACTAGATGCAAAACAGCACAGAGACAAGCCTCAAAACTTCTGGAACAAGGTAATTTGGAGTGATGAAACCAAAATTGAACTTTTTGGCCACAAACATAACATTTGGAGAGAGGTCAACAAGGCCTATGATGAAAGGAACACCTCTTCTACTCCAAAGCACGGAGGTGGATTGCTGATGCTTTGGGGATGTGTGAGCTACGAGGGCAGAGGAAACTTGGTCAAAGTTGAAGGAAAGATGAATGCAGCACGTTATCAGCAAATACTGGAGGCAAATTTGCACTCATCAGCCCAGATGCTGGGCGTGGGACATGCTTGGACGTTCCAACATGACAATGATTCAAAACACAAGGACAAGTCGACCTGTCATTGGCTACAGCAGAACAAAGTGAAGGTTCTGGAGTGGCCATCTCAGTCTCCTGACCTCAATATCATTGAGCCACTCTGGGGAGATCTCAAGTGCGCAGTTCATGCTAGACAGCCCAGGAACTTACAGGAACTGGAGGCTTTTGCCAAGAAGAGTGGGCAGCTTTACCATCTGAGAAAATAAAGAACCTCATCCACAAGTACCACATAAGACTTCAAGCTGTCATTGATTTTAGAGGGGGCAATACACGGTATTAAGAAATTGGATGTTTGGATGTTTTGGGTTGTCTTTTTTATTTAAAAAGAGAAAACACTCTAGTTTGACAATAAATGGCTTCATCCAAGTGTTACCATTCACATTCTCTGAAAAAAATGAAAAAAGGTCAAGAAAGCAAAAATTCTGCAGGGGTATGTAAACTTTTGAGTACAACTGCATATATATATGTGTGTATATATATATACCGTATTTTCCGGCGTATAAGACGACTGGGCGTATAAGACGACCCCCCAACTTTACCAGTTAAAATATAAAATCTTCTTAAAAGTCGGGGGTCTTCTTATACACCCTATGTCGTCTTATAGGGCCGGTGAATATGTGCCTTTTGGGGGGGGGGTGATCCTGATGACGAGGGGGCGTCTCACAGGAAAGTGAGTATCCCCCATTACCTTATCGTAGCGGTGCAGCGTGGGGGTCTCAGTGCTGGGAGTGGCGGCGGCGGCGGCTGCTGTGCTCTGGTGCGGCGGCTGCTGTGCTCTGGTGCGGCGGCTCCTCTTCTGTGTGGGGCCTCTGTGCTGTGGGGTGGCGGCGGCATATCTTTATCCAGTTGGGGCTCCTCCGGCATCTCCTTAGCCCTGGAGGCCCCGCCGCAACTCCATCGGTGCAATGCAGCGGCCATTTTCCCGGAGGCAGCTCAATAGGTGCGATGCGGTGGCCTCCGGGAAAATGGCCGCTGCTCAGATTCAGATCTCGTCCCGAAATCTCGGGACACGAGATCTGAATCTGAGCAGCGGCCATTTTCCCGGAGGCCACCACATTGCACCGATGGAGTTGCGGCGGGGCCTCCAGGGCTAAGGAGATGCCGGAGGAGCCCCAACTGGATAAAGATACGCCGCTGCCGCCGCCACCCCACAGCACAGAGGCCCCACACAGAAGAGGAGCCGCCGCACAAGAACACAGCAGCCGCCGCCGCTCCCAGCACTGACACCCCCACGCTGCACCGCTAGGATAAGGTAATGGGGATTACTCACTTTCCTGTGAGACGCCCCCTCGTCATCAGGATCACTCCCCCTCCCCACCCACCATATACACCGGCGTACAAGACGATTCCCGGCGTATAAGACGACCCCCGACTTTTAAGAAGATTTTCGGGGGTTAAAAAGTCGTCTTATACGCCGGAAAATACGGTATATATATATATATATATATATATATATATATATATATTTGAGGTATCACTTACTTTAGTTTTTTTCTGAATTCTTTAACTAAGGGTCTATCCATGTGTTCTAGGGATGTAAGCTCAATTTGTTTTTGTGATGTAGTACTGTACCGTATTAATAGCAGATCTACCCAGACCTGGACCTTGGATTAGGGAAAAAGGGGATGAACCACCCCTTAAATTGAAATGGAAAATGAGAGAAAGCATATTAATGACTACATAAACATATGCCCTATCCATGAACTCAAAGACCTGGGTTCTCTCTCAGTGGTACATGTACCCTAGGGTATACTTGCAATACATTGATGCTGTATTTTTATTTTTCAGCATATTGTATGATTACAGCATTGTGGGCACTTTGATGTCTATGATTTGATTGGCCTATGACATGCTGAACTTATAGAGGGCCATTCAGAGCTTTGGACCTACTCTATGATCCAGAGTGGATCCCTCTTTGGCAGACTTGGCCCTTCTATTTATTACATGGTCACGAGGGAATAGTTACTGAGGTTGTTGAGGTAGGATTAGCTAGCGGGCCTTAGGTGGCCCAGAAGTCCTTTTTTGCCATATGAGAAGACATCAGTAATTGCAAATGGCACATAATAGCTGGAGCCTGGCCTCATTTTTACTTTTGCATGGGAACCTAAGAGCTTTAAAGGGGTTTTCAGGTTTCTGAAAACACCTGTCCCATGGCTGCAGATTGTTTTCCAAAAACAAACTGAGATTTACTGATGCTCCCAGCGCTGAATCTCCCTTGTTACTGTCTGCAATCAATCAGTGAGCTCAGCAGCTCTGAGCAGCTTGTGCCATCAAATCAGGCAGATCTTCTGAGTTCACTGATTGGCTGCAGCGCTTTCAATGTGACATCAGCGCTGCAAATAATAACAGACAGCGGGAGCAGCAGCAGAGACTCAATGCTGGGTCTGCGGTGAATGAGTAATTGGTGTAATGCAGTTCATTTTTCTAATACAAAACTGTAGTAGTAGGAGAAGGGTTTTCCAAAATGGAAAAGCCCTTTAAAATATGCCTTTGTGTATTATGTTATTAAATTGAATGGCCAGTATTTAATACTACTTTCCCCCCTTGGGACATAGTGTATGGCCAGCTATAGCTTACTCAAGTGATAGCAGGTAGTTTTAGGTAATTATAGGATCATGAACCATAGGGATCAGAATCAGTATAAATCATGCTCTGAATACATTTTTGGATTAACCCTTTAGTATTGATCATAGTTGGTTCTGGAAATGTCACATGACCCATTCTGCCACAACCACAGAGAGGGTTATACTATAATAGATGGTTTTTATACTATAATAGTTTTTCAATTTTCAATATTAAAGGAATCGTGTCACATAATTCATGTAGCCTGGACCACGCTTGGGGTGACATACCTCTTGAACTAGTCACCTTGTCCCCAACTTTGAACTATGCTTGCCTCTGAAACGTCGCAGTGTGGTTCATCCAGAGTGATTGATTTAATTTTGAAAATTGGATTACTATTATAATATAAAATCATAACACCCTCCACCTCCCTTTACTAGTTATTTTCATCTACTTTAAGGATGTTGTCAGGAGCTGGTGTTTCTCAGCTGCAGTAACGTCACAATGTCACATGCCCTTTCCTTTCCTGGGGTCGGCTAGAAAGTAAATGTCACAGATATTTTTAACAATTTTCAAAGAAAATGCAAAACTTTACAACTTTGCAGAACAAAAATAGAAGGAGAAAAATCACCTGCAATATGCTATTTTAAGGTAATGAATTCATATGTTGGGCCGACATTGTTTGTGGATACTGAGCATTGATCAACCATGTAAATGTCTATTTGTTTTTACTTTTAATGTTTATTTTCCACATACCTTAAAATCTACCCTTCAAACCATTCTGCTAAGCATCTAATATTTTTAATTATAGAAATTTTAATTTCTTTAAGAGATTGTCATATTTTGCCGATTGTATCTCAAAAGCTGCAAACTCTAAAAATACAATCTGCTCAAAAGCCACGGTGCATAGAATTGCCAAGGTAGTCAGTGCTACGAGGGCGGCAGATTTAACCTTGTGCAATGTTAGACCTAAATTTACAATTGAAAGGGCACCTGTTGCTCGATTCATGCTGCCCAAACCACAGACCTCATGAACAAAAGTCGAACTGCATGATTGGGTTCTGAAATACTGCGGTGTTTCCTAGAAAACATTGTTTTAAAAGCTGACCCTAAACTAAAGGAAGAGACCTGTCTAGTCTGGTCCAGTCGCCTGGCCATCTTCTCCCGCCACAATTGTATCCGGTCTCTGGAATCTGCTTTGTGTTACATCGAACTTCTATTAGATTCTTGCTGCTTGAACCATGTGCAGCAAGAATCAAAGCCAGGTACGTCTCACACAGAAAGCATAGTTTGAAGAGCTGACCAGGGACTATATGGAGAGCCCTTGTACTAAAGTGGCATAACTTTTCATTAACTTTATGGAAGGGCCCCATTATACCCATGCCCATCCATGCTACACCCATATTGGTGTAGCTGGCTGATACTGGCCGGTAAATGGCAAATGTTGTAATATTTTTTACACAGCTTCACAATTCGCAAAAATATTGTGACTTATCAAGGAGTTTACACCAGAATTCTGGCATAAACACCTTAATAAATCAGGCCTTATGTGTTCTTTGAAACGTTGCAGTATTTCAGAGTAAAATATACCTGGCTGCGATACCTGGCAGCCAGGCTCTGATTCTCTCTACTCGTGGTTTTCTATGCCAGTCCTAACCATTTCCAGAACCTTTTATTAAAGTGGGTGGAGATTTGTCTGGAGGGGCAGGGCCAAGTGCAGCCGTCAAATTCATATTAATTTACACCACAGAGGTGCCATAAGTTAGGAGAGTGATGTAGTCCAGTCTCTGATTTTGAGACATTTCTTGTGCTATATCAGCTGAAAGATGTGCCAAACTAAGAGGCACACTACTTTTAATGAATTTGGCTCATCATACTCCACAAATTGCCAATCTTGATGACTCAGAGCCATATTGTGTACTTTTTATGTTAACTACATCCATTAATTGGGGTGCCAGTAGGGGGGCACTTTTGACATCAGCTAATTGCCCCTTTAATAATTCCAAACTAAAAATGTATGCATCTTTCTAAAAAAACCTTTTTGTTTAACTCCCTAATTATTTTCAAAATCTCTACTTGCTGTCAGTTTATGAAAACTTTGTTGTTTACACCCAGAAGCTGGAAAAGTTTTCTAGACACAAAAATGTATACCTGCAAAGTTAGCAACATAAAAAATAGTTTCATAACTTGTCTCTAGTATAAGATTTCTCTCCGTCTGTGTGTTCTAATCCCTGCATGGCCCAAACTCTATTTTGAAGTTTTCTTGAGGGATAAAATATTATTTGATTTAATAGTAGTGGATGATTGGAGCAAACCTTCAGTAGATGTGGCTGGAAAAATCAACATTAGTAATGAGGTCAAACATGTCTGGGATAAGATACTTTTATCCTAAGATACAAAATAAAGGCTATAATATGAGGGCAGACTATATGGGCAATCTTTTGTGTTTCCAACAGAACATTATAGATCAATTGATCAAAGGGATTTGACTTGCATAGTTTTCACAGTGCAAGCTGCTCCTTACTGTATCTACCCCTTGTACTTGCCTCTACTTGTACTTATGTTACAAGGGCAAAAATAATTAAAGAGAAATGAAAGGAGAATGTTGTGATGCTGCTTGGGATGAGGAAAGGCAAACTGAGGGGCTAAGGGGTGATAATATGTCACAAATAAATTGCTAGAGTTTGTAGTTCTCTGGGGCGCATCACCAGCCACTGAGATGGAAATTGAAGAATTTTCTAAATCCAAACGTCGGGTAAAGAGATAATTTTAAAGACTCTACAACAGAATTTAGGGCTCATACTCACCTGCGAGCAAAACGGACGAGTGCAATCCGATAAAAAATCGGATAGCACTCGGACCAATGTTATTCAATAGGTGACATCTCATTTGCGATTTTTTTCTCAGCCGAAATCGGACTGAGAAAAAAATCGCAGCATGCTGCCATTTGCTGCGAGTCTCGGATGAGACTCGGCAATGCAAGTCAATGGGTGCGAGAGAAAAATCGCACGAAATACAGACCATCCGTTTTCCATCCGTTTTTTACAGATACCTTACCATTCTGTGGCATGGAACACTGTAAATGGTCCTGTAAATGATTGTACAAAAATAGTTGCAGAGAAAAAAAACGCGTTGCATACGGATGTCATACGGATGTAAAACGGATGGTGCAATTAAAAATCGCATTGAACTCACATGACAACCGCATGGTTTGCATCCAATTTTTTCGGTCCAGATTACGGACCGTTTTTTTTCTTGCAAGTGAGTATGAGCCCTAAGGCTACTTTCACACTAGCGTTGGGCCGAGGTTCCTGACTCTAGCGTTGTCTCTGCCGCACAACGGGGGCAGCGGATGCATTTTTCCAGCGCATCCGCTGCCCCATTGTGAGGTGCGGGGAAGTGCGGGGAGGTGGGGGTGGATGGTTGCGACGTGTGTCATTGTGTCGCAAATGCGTCGCTAATGTTAGTCAATGCAGAAAAAACGCATCCTGCAAGCACTTTTGCAGGATGCGTTTTTTCGGCAAAACGACGCATTGCGACGTAATGCAGTTAACGCCAGTGTGAAAGTAGCCTAAGGGTAATTATGGTGACTGGAAAACCCATTCAAAACCTACCGTATTTTTCGGACTATAGGACGCACCAGACTATAAGGCGCACCCAGGTTTTAGAGGTGGAAAATAGGGAAAAAAATATTTGAAGCAAAAAAATGTGGTAAAATATTTAATAACATAAATAACATACTATTATATGTGGTGTTATTATATATAATAGTACGTTATTATGTTGGAAGCTGCGGGACCAGTGTGGTGTCTGTGAAGTACTATATGAAGACACTGGAGGGTGAGTATAAGAATGGGGGCACAGGGCTTATAGTGAAAGCACCACTCCAGCACTGCAAAATAACACTGGAGTGCTGCTTTAAAATCCCATGGGAGAACTATAACTCCCAGCATGTCCTGCAGATCCTATGACATGCTGGGAGTTATAGTTCACCAAAGGAGTGGCAGAGTGCTTTATTGTGTTTTGTAAAGACTAACCTCTTAATTGTGGGAGCCAGCCAGCTGTGGTGAGGTGAAAGCTGGAGCATCCCATGGCTGCACACACAGAGCCCTCTCTCTTGTAGCCTTTCCACAGCGCACGCGCAGGACATAAGAGGAAGCTGCAGATTCTAGGTGGGAGTCTGAAGGACCTGTGATGATGTCAGAAGAGGGAGGGCTCTGAGCTGCCATGTGATGCTCCAGCCCGCCCACTTCTGACATCACACAGGTCCTCCTTGTGCACCACAGACAGCTCAGCGTCCAGCACAGGAAGGTATGCAGCGATCTCCTGGCCCCTGCTGCTGCTGCCTCCTCCCCCGGACACAGAGATTCTCCCCAGAATCAGTGCTGGGGAAACTGTGTGTCGCTGCTTAAGTGCAGCATTCATTTGCTGCTCCCGGCTCACTGCTCAGCTGATCGGTGGGCGGGGAGCCGCTAATGAATATTCACTGCACTTAATCAGCGGGGCCATGTGGTTTCCCCAGCAGCTGATTCCGGCAGCGGGGACATCCTGAAGTGGGATATCATTGCGATCCCACTCGCTGCTGCCCCCCTCCCCACATGCTATATCCGTACTATAAGACACACGCACACTTTCCTCCCAAATTTGGAGGAAAAAAAGTGCGTCTTATAGTCGGAAAAATACGGTATATCTTCAACTTCTCACAGCTAACAGGTTATTACTATGGTACCCAGTTTAGGCAATCTGCTTTGTGTTACAATATGTGCACTTATTTAGTATTTGCAGCAGAAATCTCTGCACAAAAATGCTGCAGTTTACAGTACCATCAAAATGAAGATTTATTAAATCTTATGTATACGCTGCTTATGTTTAGGAAGCAGTTTCACATCTGCAGTATGTCAATTCTTTCAGCACTTTTGCAGTGTTTTTCACCCATTGAAATGAATAAGGAAAAAATGCATAAAATTCTCATGTAACATGCATCAAACATGCATAAAAAAGTCTTAACACATATGTATTTTATGTAGCTTTTATGCTGCTAAGAGATGTGTTTTTGTTGCTGAAATGTCTGCTGAAAGTATTCAACGTGTGCACACACCCTTGAAGGAAATCTCTCAATAGATTCAGCTTGCAGAACCACTGGAAGGGTGAATCAGAAAGTGTTTCTAGCCAAGTATATTTTACTCTAAAACACTGCTTTCAAAGAAAACATAATTTGAAAAGCCGGCTGGGGACTATAGGGAGACCCTTGACTAGTCCGGTGTGAGCTCCTTGTTGGCTTCGCCCCTGCCCCACCTAGTTGATTAACAGGTCTGTCCCATGTGTGTAAACAGCGAGAGGCAAGTCAGTCAACTAGAGCTGAGCACAAAGAAACCAGCAGGGGACTAGTCAGGTCTTTCCTTATTGTATAGTCTCTGGCTGACTTTTCAAGCAGTTTTTTCTGAAATTCTACAGTCTCATATACCTCATATACGCTTGCTTGAACTGTGAATGTTGGATGTGTGAAACCAGGTAAAGGGATTGTACAGGACTATTTTTTGCTTTTACTATGGACCTAAAATCTAACTGTTCTACCAAGCACCGACTCAGAGTAGTTAACGACCGCTCCTGCCGGTGATTCAGCTGCTCCACATCCACAGAGCAGCTCTTTCTCTTCCAGGCTGTTATGTTGACTTGGGAGTGACTGCCGATGTCTTCTTGATTGACAGCCAGCTCCCCACACTTAGGCAACAGAGAGATGGCTGTCAGCATGATGTCAGCAATTTCGCTTTGTCAACAGAGCAGAGTGGAAGAGAAGCCGCTGCTCTGTCAGCATGATGACAGCAGACATGCTGGCTACTACCTGCCTGTTAGTGCCTAGGCACATAGTAAAAAAATAACATTTCCAGATTATCCCTTTAAGTGTAAAGAAATAATATCTCTTCTTCCAACCTAAATGTCTCATTCACAATCACATATGACATCGACATGGAAATAATGTCAGCTTCTAGGACAAGTGCACAATTTTTGACTGTACTATTGGCGATAATGCCATCAGATGTTTTCCATATAACATATTGTACCACATTGTACCATGTTCACCTGCCACAATAGGTTATTATGAGCGAGGCCGATATCTGCCTCCTATTTATGTTGTTTTGTGATGCGGGAAAGTGACAAAGGTTAAATGTTTGGCTACTCTCACATGCAGACAGATGGTTCTCCTCTGGCTAATTCAAAGGTTGCCATGTTAATTATTATAATTAAGCTGTGTATGAAAAGCCGTGGCCCTTTGTTTGGGATTTGGTGATGTGGCGCAGAGTACAAGCACAAAGGAGACATGCGATCAGCGAGCGGTATCGAGCTGCTATTATTGCTTCTCGCAGGGCATATTATCCTGTCATAGGAGATGTAAGAAAATCTATCTCTCACTTCAAGATGATAAGGCTTTGTCACTTGCAACACAATTACTGTTAAAAATAGAAAGACGCATTGAATCGGATTGTGACTTGCGGGGAGGAAGCCATTGTCCAGCTTGGTGTGACTCATCCGCGGGGCCACAGTCAGCCCTCACGTAGCTGTCAGTTTACTGATTGCCATCATTCCCTCACTCCCTCCCTTTGATGAAATATTCATGCCTTTGCTATACTCTCAGCAAGTACTATTGATTTCTTGTGTAAACGGAGCTATATTTAGTCTAGACAAATGGAATGTGGATTGCCGCTGAATGAATTGGATTGAGGGCCGGGCTCTTGCCTGCTTTTAGCTTCCAATTCAAGGCTATTATTTATAATCATGAGTAGTTTTTGTGAGCTTAAGAGTGATTTTTCACCATTTAATGATTAGTCTGGAAAACCAAACCAAACAGTTTAGGAGGAATTATTTCAGCAGAGTAAAAAGTGAACCAATTTGTCTCCCACTTTTTCAATGACAGGACAATAGAACTTTGTGTTTTGTCCACATTTGACTTTTACTGACGTTGTACTTTTTTTTCCACTGTTTTTTATCTAAAAATAATCAAAATTGATGAAGTACAACTCCTAGCATATTTTATCACAAAAAAATGAACATTTTCTCTGACCAAGAATGTAAAATCGCAAAGATAATTACTGTGTAAGGTCCAATTTACTATTGCATTGGTGCGTGCACCTTTTTTAGTAACTTTATTCTTGGCATCATAATTTTAAAGACAGTTTTGATCTGTCAGAAAACCCATCCACAATAAATTAGGGGTGTGATGCTAGAACTTGCAGAGATAGTGATATTAAGTCCATATAATTAATGAGTGCCAGGACAAGGAGTATTCCAGGGTAAATTACAGATTAAAGGAGGGAAGAGCTTCATTGTAAAAAAAAATTGGGAATTCTCTGTAGACATGTCCAGTGAATCTGTCTGAGTGAGTAGAGAAATTCAGTAGTACAGAAGAACCAGAAATCTGTGAGGAGGCTGAAATAACTAATCGCTCATCATTCTTGTCCCTCTTTTAGTTTGATACTGATATGAGTCTTTGGCTGCAGTCCCACTTGCAAGTTCAGTGCGAGAAACTCATGCATCAATACCCGGCCTTGCTGCCGGCACTCGGGACTGGAGCCTTCAGCTGCATGTATTTCTATGCAGCCGAACGCTCCGGTCCGAACCGCTGGTGGCAGTGCCGGGAATTCATGCGAGAGTCTATCGTGAGTTTCTCGCATTGAACTCGCAAGTGTGACCCGGCCTTTCTCAAATGCTAGTCTCCAGTACTCCTCTGATGGCCCCAACTGTATGCTCACCGTATTCCTTTTTCTCCTTGTCTATTCCTATAGTTCTCCACTCACACTGTTCCAATGATCTGTGGTGGCTGCTGGGTTATCAAGTCATCTCAAATTGCCAGATTCAGAACCATGGGCAGAGTCCAACCCAAGCCCCAAGAGGCAAGAGTGTATACACAACTGAGAGTTCTAGATACTGTCAAAGGGAAGCAAGGGAGCAAAATGAGGGCTCTATCACAAGTGATAGACCACCAGCAATAGTTCCTTCCAGCTGCCCAGATACTAGGGAGCCATAGATGATGCTAGAGAACTGAGATGATTTCAGCAGCAGAAATATAGAGATTGACTGTTCCAAGAGTTGCACATGGCTAGACTTGGTTTTGGCAGTTAACCATTGGCACAGCAATTACCTTGTCAATATCATTGTTATCTGCTCCTTATACTTAAAGGGTTTATCCTGAGCTGTATTAATTTCAGACTATCATAAAGACTGAAATAGCTTATATATGAATGATCATAACTGCAATTGTGCAGCGATAATAATTGGAAAATACTCATGTACAAGTTACCTTTTACATGGAGAATATTTATGGTAAGACACTGAAGTTTTGCTTACAATTTAATTATATTTTTACTGTCCATGATGAGGTCATTTTGCACTTTTATTATTGTTATTCACACCTATTAACCCATTAATGCTACCAGCCATAAGCATCATTAAGATCCTAAAAATAATTGATATGTGCAAACAGGTTATCCCATATTAGATGCCTATGGAGCACTAGGAGTTGATAGCCTTGAACTATCTAACCATGGTTGAGGACAGAATGACAAAAGGAACCTTTGGAAATGGCATTGCTTTACTTGCATCATCTTTGTGGTCATTCTGTTAGAGTTATATTACAATAAAATTGTCTCCTGGAGGCTGTAAGCATAAGCACAGAAGCATTTCAGTGCCCAAACGTAAGTCATTATTAAATCATTTGATAAAGCTTGGGAGATCCAAGTACTGGAGTTGTAAAATGGACCTTCCAATGGCACTGTTGCTTATTAGATGCTACTAAAAGATTGCCCTCATAACTATCATATAAGTAAACTCTTTCTGCTTTTAAATGATTTTTTATCAAAATATCAAAAAAATGTTTTTTTTTAATAAATGTACAATATAGATAGTAAGATGATAATAATGGAAAATCTGTATTTGTATCTTATTTCAGATATAAAGTCTGAGGTTCCTACAGGTTTGGAACCTGTCACACCACTGGACCTAAGGACAGATCTAAGAACAGTGATGCCAATTTTAGACCCCGTGTTGCGAGAAAAGCAGCTGCAGCAGGAGCTCCTATTAATCCAGCAGCAACAGCAAATTCAGAAGCAGCTGCTCATTGCTGAATTTCAGAAACAGCATGAAAACCTCACAAGGCAACACCAGGCCCAGCTCCATGAGCACCTCAAGGTATCTATGTTAGTTACATTATAATAAAGCACAAACTGATACCATGCCAGTATTGTGGATGGATTTATACAAACTGGTATTGGCACAAGCCTAAAATGAACATGAGCAGTTTAAACTATACTATTCTATGTAAATCTGAACACAATGGGCCCTATTCATTTTTACAGTTGCCCTTTTTTTGACTAATTGTTGCTGTTTTTCTTTTAGTTTGCATTATTTTAAAGTAAGTTTAATATGAGCTTTTTTTACGTTCGACATTGTGGACAGAGTTTGGGTTTTCCAGATGTTTTTGGCTGATTCATCAATTGCAACTTTTTAAAAAGTTGCAGAATATTTGCAAAATGTGTACTCTATTTCCCCACTCTCTCTTCCCTGGAGTTTTTTTATGTATGCCGGATATTCTGGGAGCAAATTTAGTAAAATTTTTGTGGAATGATACAACTTTTGAGCTAAATCATTGCAAAACAGATTAAGGAAAAGAAAAATAAAGAACATCTTTTCTTTTCCAAAAAAATCATAAACCAAGTGCACCTTTTTGAACAATTTATCACAAAAAACTTAAACGAATGCCAGAAGGCAAAAAAAAATATTTTAGAAATATGCAAAATGAAAGAGGCCTAATGGCAAACTAGAGTCAAATGTACCTGATTCTTTAAGAGGCTTGTTATAGATTTTAATGCAGTCAGAGACTAGAGTAAAATTTTCTGAGTAAGAACACCAAAACCCATCATGAATTAAACAAACTATGGCGTCATGACCCCATACCACCCCAGCTCCTCCAATATTGGCAAAGCTAGGGAAATCTTGTTTGTACACGCCAAAATTTGCAACTTTTTTGCACAACTCCGCGTTTCTGACATAATCACTTTGAGGGCCAATATCTTCTGTAAATGGTGGAATTTAAGACATTTAAGTCATGACTCTGCGTGATTCTTGCCAGTTACTGAAATTCCTAAATATTGTGTTATTTTAGGGAAAAAGCCAAATACTCGGCTATTTCTGGCAGTTTGATAGATGATGAATGGAGTGGAGGTCGAAAATTAGCACCCCTGCTCCATTCAAGACGAAGCTCTGTAGAACCTGTTCTTAGGATCACTGGCGGTCCTAGTTATCTGCCCTCCGCCTCCAGTGCTCAGTAAGTTATCCCCTATTCTATTATGAGAATAACCCTTTAAAACCAAATATTGACAGCAGCAAGAATGATAATATGGTTATAGACTAAAAGTAACAAAACTATCTCATTCACTAAGCTACAGTTTTGCTCAAAAGTTTACATATCCCAGCAGAATTTTTGCTTTCTTGGCCTTTATTTCAGAAAATATGAATGATAACACCAAAGCTTTTTCTCCACTCATGGTTAGTGGTTGGGTGAAGCCAGTTATTGTCAAACTACTGTGTTTTCTCTTTTTAAATCATAATGACAACCCAAAACATCCAAATGATCCTGATCAAAACTTCACATACCCTGGTGATTTTCACCTGATAACATGCACAGAACTTGACACAAATGGGTTTGAATGGCTACTAAAGGTAATATCCTCACCTGTGACCTGTTTGCCTGTAATTAATGTGTGTGCATAAAAGCTGAGTGAGTTTCTGGGATCCAGACAGACTCTTGCATCTTTCATCCAGCCACTGATGTTTCTGGATTTTCAGTCATGGGGAAAGCAAAAGAATTGTCAACGGATCTAAGGGAAAAGGTAGTTGAACTGTATAAAACAGGAAAGGGATACAAAAAGATATCCAAGGAATTGATAACGCCAGTCAGCAGCGTTCAAACTGTGATTAACAAATGGAAAATCAGGGGCTCTGTAAAAACAAAACCACGGTCAGGTAGACCAACAAAAATGTTGTCCACAACTGCCAGGAAAATTGTTCGAGATGCAAATGAAAACCCACAAATAACATCAGCTGAAGTACAAGACTCTCTGAAAACTAGCGGTGTGCATGTTTCAAGATGCACAATAAGGAATTACTTCAAGAAAAATGGGCTGCATGGTCAAGTCGCCAGAAGAAAGCCATTACTGCACAAATGCCACAAAGTATCTCTCCTACAATACGCAAAGCAGCACTGAGGCAAGCCTAATAACTTCTGGAACAAGGTAATTTGGAGTGAAGAGACCAAAATTGAACTTTTTGGCCCAACCATAAACGTTACAATTGGAGAGAGGTCAAAAAGGCCTATGATAACAGGAACACCATTCCTACTGTAAAGCACGGAGGTGGATCACTGATGTAGTGGGGATGTGTGAGCTACAAAGGCACAAGAAACTTGGTCAAAGTTGAAGGAAAGATGAATGCAGCACGTTATCAGCAAATACTGGAGGCAAATTTGCAATCATCAGCCCGGAAGCTGCGCATGGGACGTACTTGGACATTTCAACATGACAACGATCCAAAACACAAAGCCAAGTCAACCTGTCATTGGCTACAGCAGAACAAAGTGAAGGTTCTGGAGTGGCCATCTTAGTCTCCTGACTTCAGTATCATTGGTCCACTTTGAGGAGATCTCAATTGCGCAGTTCATGCTAGACAGCCCAGGAATTTACAGGAACTGGAGGGTTTTTTGCCAAGAAGAGTGGGCAGCTTCACCATCTGAGAAAATAAAGAACCTCATCCACAACTACCACAAAAGACTTCAAGCTGTCATTGATGTTAGAGGGAGCAAAACACGGTATTAAGGAATGGAGTATGTAATCTTTTGGTCAGGGTCATTTGTATGTTTTGGGTTGTCATTATGATTTAAAAAGAGAAAACACTGTTGTTTGACAGTAAATGGCTTCACCCAACCACTAACCATGAGTGGAGAAAAAGTTTTGGTGTTATCAATCATATTCTCTGAAAAAAGGACAAGAAAGCAAAAATTCTGCTGGGGTATGTATACTTTTGAGCACAACTGTAAGTTGCATGTAATTTGATAATGGAATACTCAAGATTCCCAACATTTCCAACATCTCCAGTGTACATAACATCAGGATATTATTAGTGAATGACAAGAAAAGTCATAATGTGTTCTATTTATTTCTGATTACTCCATTCCAAAATTTCTTGTGCCCACTCCCTATTGCTTATTAAGTATTAGATCATATTTCATAGTTGTTACAATGCGCTATCCCATTATTGTGCAGTGTAAATCTTACTGAATAGGAAGGTGCAATGCAACAAAATAAATATATTACAGGTGGCAGCAGTCCTGGCCAGTACTCATTCCTGCCCATAGGGGCACAACCGAAATCTTACAATATAAGGGACCCTGTACATTATTGTCCTACAACCTTGACAGTTGTAGGCGTTGCCTATACTTAGTCACTGGGGAAATGGATGCTAGGAACATACTGGGAATATGATGGAATGGTTTGGTAACAACTTTATTTTTCCTCTTTTCTAAAAATTGAAAGTTACTTATTAACTCCCGTCTGTTCTAGAAAGTAGCATTTTCTGGTTAGTGAATGTGTTTACTTTACTTCTCAAGGATATTTGAATGAAGATACTGCAGATGAGTTAATAACTTCATCAATAATTCTTTATCCGACCTTAAGGGTATGTTCCCACATTGTATTTTATCTGTCAACCTTCTGCAGTTCTGTAGTAAAATATTTTTTCATGAATCATGCAGTAATCTCTTCTATTATGTTCCCTCCCTTCTATTAGGCACTACTTGTAGGATCTCATTAAACTAGATTTGACAGAGAGCCATAAACATCCCGAGCTTCAGATATTAAGGGATACTCTCTATGCTGTGTAAGGCTGGTTTCACACTTGCGTTTTGATCTGCAGCGTTTTAGCGCTAAAAAACGCATGCGTTTTTTTTCCTATACTTAACATTAAAAATGCATGCGTTTTTTAGCGTGCGTTTTGACGCGTTTTCGGCAACGCATGCGATTTTTTACGCGTGCGTTCATTTGCAGAAATGCAACATGTAGTAATTTCTAGCGGCGTTTTTTTGCCGCAAAAAAACGCATGCGTTTATTCGCGGCAAAAAAATGCATTGCTGTCTATGTAAACGCATGCATTTTTAAGCACATGCGTTTGCTTGCGTTAAAAACGCATGCGTTTTTACCGAAAAACACAAGAAAACACAAGAAAAATCAAGAAAACCCTAACCCTAACCCTAAACACAAGAAAAAACAAGAAAACCCTAACCCTAACCCTAAACACAAGAAAAAACAAGAAAACCCTAACCCTAACCCTAGGGTTACTAGGGATCCCAACCCTAACCCTAAGGTTAGGATCCCTAGTAACCCTAGGGATCCTAACCCTAACCCTAGGGATCCTAACCCTAACCCTTAGGGTTAGGGTTAGGATCCTAACCCTTAGGGTTAGGGTTAGGATCCCTAGGGTTAGGGTTAGGGTTAGGATCCCAAGGGTTATGGTTAGGGTTAGGGTTAGGGGTAGGGGTAGGGTTTGGATCCCTAGGGTTAGGGTTAGGGTTAGGGTTAGGGGTAGGGTTAGGGGTAGGGTTAGGGGTAGGGTTTGGATCCCTAGGGTTAGGGTTAGGGTTAGGGGTAGGGTTAGGGTTAGGGGTAGGGTTAGGGTTAGGGTTTGGATCCTTAGGGTTAGGGTTAGGGGTAGGGTTAGGGTTAGGGTTTGGATCCTTAGGGTTAGGGTTAGGGGTAGGGGTAGGGTTAGGGTTTGGATCCCTTTATCACCTTGATGGTGGGGGGTGGCTTATCAGTGACCTGGTGACCAGGACATTCTAATAAAAAGCTACCCCTAACCCTAACCCTAGGGATCCTAACCCTATCCCTAACCCTAACCCTAACCCTAGCTAATTCTATTAATAGTGTGTTTTCTAGTTGATTTTGATGATTGGCAGCTGTCACACACTTCTCAGCATGCGTTTCAAAAATGCAAACGCGGGAAAAAACGCATGTAAATGTGGGAAAACGCCGCGTTTTCCCACGTTTTTTTTGGCGCAAAAACGCATGCGTCTAAAAAACGCAGCGTTTGCATGCGTTTTTTCACCACATGCGTTTTTAAAAAAAACGCTGCAGATCAAAACGCAAGTGTGAAACCAGCCTAAGACAAGAGTCCTCAACCTGTGGCTCGGGAAGCACATGTGGCTCATGGGCCCATGTTGTGTGGCTCGTGTCTGTCTAGACCTGGCACCAGGTCTAGCAAACAGCTGTGCAGAGCAGGTCTCCAGATGGTGAGTTTTGTGAGTAGTCCCGAATGGAAGAGCAGATCTGGATGCACATATACTGGTAAACTGAAGATAGAATGATACTGCCAGGTAGAGAGGTGCTTAAAGCTGGATCCAATAGTGGTAGGTATGCTTGATATAAGTATCCTGCTTATAAGGGAAAGGGCACAAAGTCATGGGGTGCTTTTTGTGAGGAGGCTTTGGATGACTATATAAAGGTTCTTGGTGTCACTACTGTGGGGAGAGAGGGCACTGAGTGTGGTTCACCGCTCTCTATCAGACCTCAATGTGGCTCTTGCAATAAGGAAGTTTGTGAATCATTGGTCTAAGAGAATACATATCACAACCTTGCCTAGAAACCAATTGTAAAGTTCATCTCTTGGACTTTATTGGTAAAATGAACTGACTTGTTGGCAGTAGGTTGTGCTAGAGTAGAAAGTCACAGCTCTCTTACTTGCACACTGTGCATTACACAGGGGTATAACTAATTTCAATGTAAAGCTATCTTCCCATATGTGTCTTTACTTTCAGCCACAACAGACACCATAACTAGGTGCTGGTTGGATGAATCACAGTTTTGGACAGTAAATGAAGTACAGCCAGGTCTTCAGAAAGTTTAACTGTGATTCTGGTTGGTTGGGGGTGCAAGAAGAGATCAATTCTTGCAATTGAATTGGTCCTAATGGTGACCTTCACATGTAGATTACACTTGTTTACATGCTCCTTTATTTTGTTGGACAGAATTTTAGATCAGGAAAATCCATCCTTGAACTTACCAAAACTCTTACATGGGATCTGGAGCCTAAACATACAATTATATGTCACCAGTTAAAAGCTGGTTTTCTAAGGCATTTAGTCAGAGTCATAAAGAGAACTGGACCATCTGCACAATAACAACTTAACCACATTTATTCATTTGAACCTTGAATCAGTAATTAAATCTTCTTCAAGCACCAAAGCCAAAGGATCAGATCCTGCAGCCGGATAATGCCTGTACATTGACCCCTAGATCATCTCATGGCCATGTTTATTCACTTGTTAAAACTGAAAGTAGTCATGTGACAGTGGTCAGATGCAAGAAAACCGAGCTGAGGGACTCAAATATAAATCAAAATAATTAAAGTCTCATTGCCAGCCAATATTTATGTTGTTAAGTAATGGCTCTGAGTGGTCAGGGAATAGCCCTAAGCCTCCAAACACCGGTTGTTATGGAGCCTGTTAATGTCAGCTGGGAGCCAATGCAAATTGAAGTGGAAGGGGAAACACACCAAGCGTCTGTGTGAGACGATGGCCTTCCAGGAGCTGTGTGGTCTGTGGGACTCTTGCTGTGAAGTCGTGTTTACTCAGCTACGATAAGTGTAGGGCTAGGATGTAGCCCATTATTAGATAGTGTTAGATTCAGTCTTAAGTTTAAGGACCACAACCAGCTCACATTTCATGTTCTTCCCTGAGTACAGGTTGTTGTGATCAGATTTTTTGACCCACATATCTGGTAAATATGCACTAAAAATGGCATTATTATTACTTATAATAGTATAAAGTGCACCAAGAGGAAAAGCAATATCACTAGAGTGAGGAAAAGAGTGTTAGCCGGAAAATGCAGTATATAGAGAGCCAGCAAAATTTAGCTTGACAAATAACGCACCATCTTGATAACTTGTTACAGAACGTTATGTCACTTAAAAGGTTAATGGGAAGCTATCATCAGAAAATGTTATTGTTTAAATTAGGTTTTTATCTTAGGTCGTGGTCACATTAGCGTATTGGATGCGATATGCTATTGACAATCGTCTCCTGCTCTGCTGCGAGCGATCTTCTCCGATGAGAGAATTGCAGCACAGGTGCTGAGAAGACAGAGAAAGTAATTTCTCTGTTTCTTCCATTGTCGGATTCTGCATTAATCGCACTGCACTTGGATCACATCCAATTACAGTTCAATGTTTTATGCGCACCCATAGACTTGTATTGGGGTATGAGATCCAATTCTTGGATGCACTTGCATCATGCTGCGATTGTTCTATCATGGCGCACTGGCATGAGAAAGTAATCGCGGATGTGATCTGCCCCATAGAATAACACTAGCCTGAGTGTTATCTGATGTTTTATCACAGAGCACTCGGCCGTGTTATACACTCGTGTGGGTGAGCCCTCACATACAGCTCCCAGGTTACGTACTAGATATGTTCTCTAGCTTTGTTCATAACCTGGATATCTATGTAAATTGGAAAAAATAGAACTAATAACTCCCAGCTGACCACTTTTGAAAACTCACTGCTCACTGCCTGCTATTCGGTTGTCTTCTTTTTGTTGCCTGCCACACTGCATTTTTTAGGGCATTAAGAAGAGGATCGGACAGTGAGCAGCTGGAGAGATGAGAATTATTTTTTTTTTTAACTAATATTCACTTTTCCGGACGCTCAGCTGCTCACCATCTAGTTCTCTTCTTCTTTACGTCATCGAGCACGCCACATCTCAGGCCTCTTCACTCTTGCTGCCCTTCATAACATCGCAACGTCACCACATTAACATCTGGAGCTTGGACGCAGCCAGAATCTGTGGAGATACAGTCTGCGACTGCAGAAAAACGAGCACCAGACAGTGAGCAGTGGGACAGCTGGAGAGGTGAATTTTTTCTTTTTCTTTCTTTTATCCAATACTCATCCTTGCTGTCCAACTGGAAGTTGAAGTGTAAAATGACCCCACTAGTCTTTGACAAATTTGCAAGATTTCTATTTTATTTTTTAATCACAGAGTGCTATATTAAACAAAAATGAAAATAGACAACCCTTTGGCCTATACAGCAATCACTAGACCTTACTATCCGAAGAGGAAGAGAAAGAAAAAAACTAAGCAATTAGGTTCTTATGTTGGCTACACAAGGTATCGGCTGAGCATAATTTGTCCCATAGGTGCTATATAAAGTACAACCTGCTACATTATTTATAGAGACTGCTCAGTATTCATCCAGCCATTCTTTCAGTAATGTAGAGTAAGTTTTCCAGTGTTTAGGTTTAATATTCTTCACTGCGACTAATAACCCGTTATAAGATGTTTGTTATTCTAGAGAACGAGAGACATTGGGCGCAATTCATTAAGGTGTTTATGTCAGAATTCTGGTGTAAAATAGTACAAGAATGAAGTTGGGCAAAAATATTGTGACAGATGGCGTTTACATCAAAGTTTTGGCCAGCTATGCCAATATGGTCATGGATGGGATGGGCCATAGCTATGCCTGCCCATTGAATTTTTGAAAAATTATGCCATTTTAGTGGTGTAATTTACTCCAGAAATGTGCCACAGTCTCTGACTGGAGTACATTTATGGCAGCAACACTTGCCAATTAACAGATACACCTTACTGATTAGGTGTCATACGCTGCTTAATGAGTCAGCTGCATCAGACTCCAGCGAGGCCCTTCATGAAGAGTGAATGAGTTGGTCCCATTGAGTATTGTTGATTCTATAATACTTTACAAATTTTCAAAGTTGGTGTTAAGACTATTAGCAGTCGATATGGAGATATTTGCTCAAATAGTAAAATAGACTTTCTTGAATTTGTAATATTCGGTAAGGATTTTCTTTCCTTTTGAAGAGGGTAAATAACCATAAGGCCGGGGTCACACTTGTGAGCGTGATGCGCGAAACTCGTGCATCAATACCCGGCACTTGGACTGGAGCATCGGCTGCATAGAAATACATACAGCTTAACGCTCTGGTCCTGAGTGCTGGCTTCAGTGCGAGAGACTCATGCGAGTTTCGTGCATCACACTCGCAAGTGTGACTCCGGCCAAACTGTGGTATCGATCTATACCCTGTCCCTGAATATAGCCATGGTAGTCGTTAGGCTACATTCACACATCCGTGTGAGCATTATCTTCTGCGACAAATGGGCTAGCATGTTCTCAGGTGTCATCCTCCTATTTTCACCTAAGTTGCTTTCATTTTTTCGCTTATGCCTTTTCTCACTGAAGAGGTATACTTGCTTTCAAGACAATAAAAATCCCTTTGAAAGGTGAAATGTTTTTATTCTAGCTTATGCCATGAAATAGGGATGCAAAAGAGGAGCAAATTGGAAGTCTTCCGATTTGTATCTGTGCCTCCTGGAGAGGCCGAGTCTGATCTTCAAATCGTATCAAAATAGGACATGTTCTGTCACTCATGGATCTCACTCTCAGATCCATGATTTCAATGGACTAATGATCACGTCTATCCATTCAGATGCCTTATATGCAATGTTGACTAATGTCGAAAGATGTTGCTCAATGGGAAATTCAAACTTCCGTAAAATTTGTTGCGAGAGCCTAGCACTTCTAGGTTAGGACTGACCTACACAACCAGATGTATACAGTACAGGACAAATAATGGAGAAGACATGGTGCTTGCTGAGATGCACCAACCTCTTCATTTAGCTGATCGAGGAGAGTCTTGGATTTTGACCCCAACCTATCCAATCTTAAAATCTTATCTTAAGGACTATTAATATTTCAGTCATGGAGAACTCACTTTCTCTCTTTATACAACAGCAGGTTTATCAAATGAATAGCTCTGCTTTGCTTTGTACCTAATATAGATCCTGATACTGATAATAGAAGAATGACAAATTTGGCCATAATGCAGGGGCCATCTAGGGGCCACATTTTGTATGACCTCGCAATATCTGGTCACATGTTTTGTGTCTGAATGTCTCAGATAATAATACCCCTGTAAGTTTTATTGTGGGGCTTGGTCTAATCTGACAATGTGATCATTGGACCAGAAAATGTTGTGTAACTCTAAGGTCACATTCAGTATTTGGTCAGTATTTCACATCAGTATTTGTAAGCTAAAAGCAGGAGTGGGTGAAAAATGCAACAGCGGTGACATGTTTCTATTATACTTTTCCTCTGATTGTTCCACTCCTGATTTTGGTTTACAAATACTGATGTAAAATACTGACCAAATATTAAATATGTGTACGTGGCCTAGATGAACGTATTTGGTAAAAAATATGAGTTTAAATATCACATCCCCACCTTTTAGTCCAAACTGTCATACAGATCTAAAAATGCTGAGCCTGAGTATAGATAAGGGTGCTGAATATATATCTAGAGGTGCTGAGTACATATCTAGAGGTGCTGCGTACATATCTAGAAGAGTTGAGAACAGATCTAGAGGTGCCTAGAACAGATCTAGAGGGTCTGAGAACAGATCTAGAGGTGCTAAAAACAGATCTAGAGGTGGTGAGTACAGACCTAGAGGTGCTGAGAACAATCTAGAGGTGCTAAGAACATATCTAGAGGTGTTAAAAAAGACCTAGAGGTGCTAAAAACAGATCTAGAAGTGGTGAGTACAGACCTAGAGGTGCTGAGAACAATCTAAAGGGGCTGAGAACAGATCTAGAGGTGCTGAGTACAGATTTAGAGGTGCATTGAACAGATCTAGAAGGACTGAGAACAGATCTAGAGGTGCCTAGTACAGGTCTAGAGGGGCTAAGTACAGATCTAGAGGTGCTGAGTACAGATTTAGAGGTGCATAGAACACATCTAGAAGGACTGAGAACAGATCTAGAGGTCCTAAGTACAGATCCAGTGGTGCTGGGTATAGATCTAGAGGTCCTGAATACAGATTTAAAAGTGTTGAATTTATGGGGCTGTTAATTTTGCATTGAAATAACTTGGTGCAGTTCTATGT